>NC_044332.1:7832643-8143156 GCF_007399415.2 Gopherus evgoodei | reverse complement strand
CCACCCTCTCCAGCCTGCCTTGGGTTTGGAGAGTGAGGAGGAGGGCGAGGGACATCTGCTGACCCTGAACATCCGCCATCCATTGTACCATCACCTAGAGCAAGTGAGTGGCATTAGGGTTCCTCGGTGGCTTCCCCTGTCTGTCTGGAGAGAGGCAGAAAGAGGGGGAGAGAACATCTCCAAAGGGGGATTTCATTTGCAAACAGCCCCCAAGAGCCCTCACTCTCATACTGGGCAGGGGCTTCTCCAGAGCCGTCTCCAGTGTGTTTGGAAAGGTCCCAGCAATGGGGCTCCCAGCCCTTCCCTTGTGGGACACTGTTCCCCAGGCTGGGAGTCTCTGAGCTGGGCCAGACCCTGTGAGCTGCTGAGTATGGAAATCAATGGGGAATGAGGAGGGCCCTGGGCTTCCTGTGCCTAGGGTCTTTGTGACTTTGACGTGCGGAATGATTTCCCAGGAGAAGTCTGGACTCCTGGGTTCTGTTCCTTCTCTAGCCTGGGCGGGGGACTGTGGCCTGGGATGACAGGAGGGGGCTGCTTGTCCAGGGTAACCAATGATCTTTGGGACTGGCCCCCATTGCTCTAAAAGGATGAGACTTCCTGGATATTGCAACAGCAGCAGGGATGACGAGAGGGAATGTTGAGGGGGAGCAGATCATGCAATGAACTCCTGCCAGTGTGTGTAGCTTGCACTCCCTGCACTCCTATGGGGGGAGAAGGGGCTGCTCTGGTTGGAGCAGGGCTGAGGAGGGACCGAAAAGGTCCATGAGTGACCCCAGACTCACACCTGCTCCCCGCTCGATTCCAGGATGGCCAAGCTCCTGCGAAGGTTCAGGAGGAAGGCTCTGCAGGTGGCCCCAGAGCCTTCGGAAAACAGCGGCCATCTTCCCAAGGGGCAGAGCCACCTCTCCGTCCCCGCTGGCGGGGAAGCAGCTTCCATCCAGGCAAGAAGGTGGAAGTTCCCAGCCTTCTGGAGAAGAAAACCAGCTCCCGGCGCAGGCGCCAAGCTGGGAGAGGCCCCGACCAAGCCCAGGTGGAGTTGGCTCAGGAAGAGGTTTGGCAGACAAGACCCAGCCCAGGAGGGGTGCCGGACAGGGAGGCTCTGGGGCCTGTTATGTGGGCATCAGCGGCCCCAGGAGCCCAGCCCTCATTCCCAGCAGGGGGCATCGCCCTGCCCGGGCACTGAGGATCTTTCAGCCCCCTCAGACCAGGAGCTGGAAGATCCCAGCACCAGCACCAGCCACTCAGCATGGGACAGCAGCAGTGCCTGGGGCTCTAGCAGCAGCGAGGCCGATGGACTCTGCTGCTTTGTTCCAGGTGAGGAGCCAGGCTGGGCTCAGGGAGGGGTGAGGACGGGGATATGAACACCCTGGGCCCAGACACTCTCCCAGTGATATGGCAGGAGGGGCAGGTCCCCAGCCCAGGTGTCTGGCCTGAGCCACGTGAACCCAACTGACACCAGCAGCAGTCACACAGCTGCCCCTGCAGCAAGGGGAACTGGGGGTGGGGGCATCAAGAGCTGCTGCCACTTTGTCCCTTGATGCTCCGGGGCTGGGGGAGTCGGCACCTCCCACGGAGTCCTGGACAGTGGAGGGTGGAGGGGTCTCTGCTATGGGCTTCTGAAGCTGTTGGGGGCTGAAGGCATCCCTGAGAGGGAGGTGTGGGGCCCGATCTGCCCTGGGTGCCTGCAGTGGGAAGGGAGGTCTTTAATCCTGCTCTCCCCACCACGCCCCTATCCTTCCCCCAAGGGGCAGCAGACATCACCCTGTTCCCTTCTGTCCCTGGTGCAGGGACCCCCACGGATTCAGCGGAGGAGGAATGGCTGGCCATGACCACAGAGGAAGCTGCTCTCAAGGTCATCAGAGAGCAGCTCCAGTGCAGAGAACAGGTACAAATGTTCCCCACCTAGGCTGGAACCAAGATTGTCCTGTCCCTTCTCAGCATCCCCATCCCCTGCCAGAGGGTCTTGTTCCTGATGATCCACCATCCCTAAGGGGGCCCTTTTACATCCCTGATGTGGGACCCCCAAGAAGGGAATGTTTATCCCACAACAGCCGAGATCTCCTCCCCCCACAGGCACTGTCCCAGTTCCCAATCCTGCTTGTGTAGGAGTCGTGGGGGATTTGGAGAATAGGCGGCTCCCCACAATCCCCCATTGAGGCCTGAGCCCTGGAGCTGGTGTGGGTGGGGCAGGAAGGTCCCTAGCTAACAGGTTCTCTCTCACTATCCCCCACTCCTGGTGGATACAGGATGAGAGGCAGCAGCTCAGGTTCCTGCGGGCCAATCACCCTGCGTGTCTTGCTGCACAGGACAGAGGGCAGGACACGCTGGAGCCGCACTGCTGCAAGGTGGCTGTGGTGGAGAGGATTGTGGTGAGTGAGACACGTCATGCGGCAGCTGGAGGGAGGAGAGAGACATGGGATTGGCAGGGGTATCGCCGGGCTAATGGGTGGGGGCTGGTTGGTGTTGGAGGTTGGCAGCAGAGGGCAGGGATTGCTGGGGCTGAAGGCTGGGGAGAAGAGAAGGGAGAAGTTGTGAGATTGGGCAGTGGGGCAATTGTGGGACAGGAGGGCAGCTGTGACTGGGGGACAAGGAATCCCACGGTCCCAGCTCGGTTGTCAGGTTGGTGCTGAATGGGGGCAGGTTTGACAGGGAGGAGGAAAGAAGGGGATTGGGCCTGAGCTAGGCAGGAATCCTGGAAGGGGGACAAGTCTGATGGGCAGGAAGAAATGGGAGAAGCAGGAGGTAGTGGGGGATCCTGCTGGCCATGTGGGGCACTGGCTGTGTAATCTCCTCACTGGGAGGTGTCAGTAGGGCCCGAATCTCTCATGTTCCTTTATCTCCTTCATGTCTCACAGGAGCTCATTGAGGAGCTTCCGAAAGACTCTCCACCCAGCGCCATCCTCGTCAACTGCTGGCTGCTGTGGGCAACCTCAGGTACCAAGACAGCCCCCTCTTCCCCCCCCGCCCCCGCTGCCTCCCCTAACCCCAGTGCTGCTCAGGCCCAAGGCTGGGAGGCACTGTCCCTCCCAATCCCAGGTTGGTCACCTCCCAGGAATGGCTCCTCTGGCAGAGCTGGTGGGGGGGAAAGTTCACTCTCTCCTGGCTGGGCTCGTCTTTTCACTCCACTAACATTCCAGGGGCCTTGGGGAGGGGCTCATTCCTGGGCTCAGACACAGAAGTGGCAGTAGGCTCCAGGGAACAGACGTTATTCCTGTCCTGCCACTGTCTGTCTGTGATGCCTTGGCCTTGTCATTCCCTAGCTCAGTGCCTCACTATCCATTCTCGCCCGCCTGTGCCTATATCCCTGTGGTTTCGTGTCCGTGTTGGCGACAGTCCCACCCCGTACTGCGCAGTCTAATACCAGCTCCTCTCTCTTGCCAGCACCATGAAACCAGCCCTTGAGCCTGACCTAGAGTCCAGCCTCTTGCAAGCTGCCCTTTGCTGCATCTTCACCCTAGGCACGGAGACGGACACCATCGACATCCACGTACATCCTCCTCCTCTTCCAGAGTGGTCCTTGTCCCTGCTCCCTTGAGTCGCTGGAGCTCCAGATTTAGGGGTGGGGTAGGCAGAGATAGAACAAGCTGCAGGGTTGGATCCTTCCCTCCAAAGGATTACCTCTCCCTGGGGGGTTGGTTTCTTTCTTTCTTTCTTTCTTTCTTTCTTTCTTTCTTTCTTTCTTTCTTTCTTTCATTTGCCATGTTTTGCCCAGCAGCCCAGCTTCCATCCATAGCAACTTGGCTGTTTCCTACTCTTCTGCCTACAAGGCCCTCTGCAGAGACCTGCTAAGCTCATGGATCAAAGATCCAGGTGTCATCAATCCTTGCTAATTGCCTGCAGTGGGATGTGAATGAGAGAGGCCAGGATATGTGTTTGGGAGTCTCACCAGTGCTTCCCAGAGACCCCTCTTCCCATCCTGTGGCAGGTGTTGGCCCAGTTTCCCTAACTCTGACCCATGCTTTTCAGGCTCTGCACAAAGTCATACCAGAGGTCCTGGATGCCATGCTGGGGAACCTGCTGGCAGAGTCCCCAGATGCAGACAGGCTCCACTTCATCTTGGAGGTGAGTCCCATAAGGAGGGGTGGGAACTACTTTTACCTTAACTCTTTGGGGGCTGGTAAGGAGAGACTGGCAGATCCATTTTCTATTCTGTCCTCCTAACTGGGTCCTCAGTGGGGCGTCCTTGGCTGGGGAGGTCAGTGCAATGCAGTGTCAGGTCCTGCTTTCTTGAGGGACAGAAGAAGGAGCTGGGACTTCAAGCCAGAGCTCTGCCTGGTTCTGCTGAGCACTAACCACAGGGCCCCTGGTTGTCTTGGGGAGTGAAAGTCTGAAAACACACCCTTCCTCCCCAACACCCCCCCGAGATTCCAGAGATGGTTCTCAGAGAAGAGGCACATGCTCCTTCCTAGAGAAACAGGACCCCAGGGACTCAGCCCTTCTCTCTGATATGCTCTGAAATTCCTGGGGGGATTGTGATCTCAGTGACTCCTTACATCCCACCAAGGATTTTAGTAGCAGGGAAGGACGAGGGTTCAGTCTCCTTTCTGGTGAACTCTTCAGGAATCAGGAGTTCTGGGAGGATAGGACCAGCCAACACCATACATAGTACCTGTGACAATCTGGATCCCCGTGTTCACCATTTTTACAAAACTATGTTGGATTTTGTACAAAGTATGCCTTGTTTCACTTACCATTTGAAAACTCATAATGTGCTGAATCTGATAATTTTTGTCCTGGCAATGTATGTGTGACAAGATTGTATGTAAAGTTATAAGATTCTACATTATAACATTACTGAGACATATGCTAAGTTTAGAAAAGCAGGCACAAACTGGTTCCTCAAAAACAAAAGGCAAACTGACTACTCAGCCAGATGACTTGGCTCTGGAGGCAGGGGGAGGGCCTAGCCCCAAGTCTTTCCGATACCCTATACCCACTAAAACCTCATGCTGGTACTGTGTATTGGAGAGTACCGCCCTACTGTACAGTAGAATGATTTACTTGCTTATTATCCACTTAACTACTTGATAGGATCAGTTATGGGTGATTGTTATTTCTGACACTGTACATTGCATTGGAAAAATTATTCAGCCTATGGTGTTTTTTGGAAAATAATGCTTGTTTTCCACCAGATTTTTCAGTTTCTTGGATTTCCAATTGGAAATACTCTCACAATAAATTTTTGTCTGCCATCTAATGTCATATGGATCTCTCATCTATATATACAACTTTGTACCTTCTGAATTTTCAAAGTTTTACTGTTAGTCCATGCTGTGAGCAATATATTATTAGACAGCTGCAGTGGCACAGAAGTCAGCAAACAGAGCTGTAAACAGGAGCGTTTGAGTGGGAATTTGCAAAGGGAGTTTGGAGGAAGACTGAGAGAGCCAGGCAGAGGATCAGATAGGCTAGTGAAGGGAGTGTGCAGTGTTCTAGCAGAGTTTTGGTGCTTGTCGGGGGTAGTGGTGTTTTGGTTTGATTTGTTACCCAGATTTATAGGATTTAGGTGGGAAGGCTATGACAGATACAGAGGCAGCAGTGGTAGTCACCCAAGCAGTGGAAGACACAATGAGGATGACTGGATGTGGAAGCTGTGGCATGTACATGATCCTGGAAGGGGTACCTGTTAAGAGTTTCGTCTGCATGTAGTGCCCCCTGATAGAGCTGATGGAAGAAAAGATGTGAGGATTGGAGATGCAGGTGGAAATTCTCTTGAGTTTAGAAGGGGGTTCGAGCAGAGGATGGAGCAAAGACATGAGGATTCTGAATGGAAAAGCTCAAACTTGCAGTTGGAAGCAGGACCAAAGAACTCCGAGGGGAGACTGCTGGGTGAGGAAAGTGGACAGTGGATGCATGTGACTAAGAGAACCAGGCAGAGGAAAAGACAGGCCAGTGAAGGAGAAATAGAGCTCAGGACAGGTTTGCAGAGTTGGAAAATGAAGAAGGGGCACATCAGGTGGTCACTGAAGGTGAGAGGGCAAGGAAGAAGAGAAGAGCAGCTAGTCCTATAGGAAGAGGGGAAGAGTCAATGGAGATAACACCAAATATGAGCCCCAGGAGGATATGGGATGGGTTGCGGAGGATTGCAAGACCATAGAAATCAAGAGGACTTGCAGCCAGGGGGGATAGACCAGAGAATCGCACCATCACCAGGAAAAGGCAGGGCTATGTGATTGGAGACTCTTTACTGAGAAGAATAGACAGGCCTGTAACTAGAGCTGATCCGGAGAACAGAAGAGTGTGCTGTCTGCTGGATGCTAAGATACAGAATGTGGACCTGAGGCTGAAGAGGATCCTAATGGGTGTGGGAAAGAATCCACTGACTGTCCTTCATGTGGGAACAGATGATACGGCTAGATTCTCACTGGAACGTATCGAGGGAGACTATGCCAGCTGGGGAAGACGCTTAAGGAAATCGAGGCTCAGGTGATCCTCAGTGGGATTCTGCCTGTTCCTAGAGAAAGGCAACAAAGGTGTGACAAGATTATGGCGATCAACAGATGGCTCAGGCAGTGGTGCTATAAGAAGAGCTTTGGGATGTACAGCCACTGGGAAGCATTCGTGGACAGAGGGCTGTTCTCTCAGGATGGACTTCAAAGACAGAGGCTGGCACAACTGATTAAGAGACCCTTAAACTAGGAATTGTGGGGAGATGGTTGGGAGATGTCCAGGTAATCTCCACACTGGATTTTAACATTGAGAGGGAAGAAAACGAAGAAAGAAAGGATACAGCCGTGGGTATGAGAATGGACATAAAGAGGAAGAGTAGTGTAGATACCATTCTAATGGGTGATACTGGGGTTAGAATGTCTGTGCCTAACCGGGTAAAGAATGTCAGTGAAACCAAACAGCAAGAATTAAGATGTTTGTACACGAATGCGAGGAGCCTAGGTAATAGAATGGAGGAACTAGAGCTACTGGTGCAGGAAGTGAAACCGGATATTATAGGGATAACAGAAACATGGTGGAATAGTAGTCATGACTGGAGTACAGGTATTGAAGGGATCTGATTTGGATATGGATAGAGACCCTTTTAATGTTTTCAATGAAGTAAATACTAATAGGAATTGTGTAATCATGGGAGACTTTAACTTCCCAGATATAGACTGAAGGACAAGTGCTAGTTATCAGATTTTCCTAGATGTGATAGCTAATGGATTCCTTCACCAAGTAGTTGCTGAACCAACAAGAGGGGATGCCATTTTAGATTTGGTTTTGGTGAGTAGTGAGGACCTCATAGAAGAAATGGTTGTAGGGAAGAACCCTGGTTTGAGCGATCCTGAGCTAATTCAGTTTAAACTAAATGGAAGGATTAACAATAATAGATTTGTGACTATGGTTTTTTATTTCAAAAGGGCTAACTTTAAAAATGTAAGGAAATTAGTTAGGAAAGAAGATTAGACTGAAGAATTTGGGGATTTAAAGGTGGAGGAGGCCCGGCATTACTTCAAGTCAAAGTTGCAGAAACTATCAGAAGACTGCATCCCAAGAAAAAATTCATAGGCGGGAGTTGTAGATGAAGCTGGATGAGCAAGCATCTCAGAGAAGTGATTAAGAAAAAGCAGAAAGCCTACAAGGAGTGGGAGATGAGAGGGATTAGCAAGGAAAGCTACCTTATTGAGGTCAGAACATGTTGGGATAAAGTGAGAAAGGCCAAAAGCCATGTAGAGTTGGACCTTGCAAAGGAAATTAAAACCAACAGTAAGAGGTTCTATAGCCATATAAATAAGAAGAAAACAAAGAAAGAAGAAATGGGACTGCTAAACACTGAGGATGGAATGGAGGTTAAGGATAATCTAGGCATGGCCCAATATCTAAACAAATACTTGCCTCAGTCTTTAATGAGGCTAATGAGGAGCTTAGGGATAATGGTAGGATGACAAATGGGAATGAGGATATGGAGGTATTACCGCATCCGAGGTAGAAGCCAAACTCGAACAGCCTAATGAGGCTAAACTGGAGGGCCCAGATAATCTTCATCCAAGAATATTAAAGGAACTGGCACATGAAATTGCAAGCCCATTAGTGAGAATTTTTAATGAATCTGTAAACTCAGGGGTTGTACCGTATGACTGGAGAATTGCTAACATAGTTCCTATCTTTAAGAAAGGGAAAAACCGTGATCTGGGCAACTACGGTCCTGTTAGTTTGACATCTGTAGTATGCAAGGTTTTGGGAAAAAAAATGAAAGAGAAAGTAGTTAAGGACATTAAAGTCAACGGTAATTGAGACAAATTAGAACATGGTTTTTTAGAAGGTAGATCATGCCAAACAAACCTGATCTCCTTCTTTGAGAAGGTAACAGATTTTTTAGACAAAGGAAATGCAGTGGATCTAATTTACCTCGATTTCAGTAAGGCATTTGATATGGTTCCACATGGGGAATTAGTAGCTAAATTGGAAAAGATGGGGATCAATATGAAAATTGAAATGTGGATAAGGAACTAGTTAAAGGGGAGACTACAACGAGTCACACTGAAAGGTCATACAGGAAGATCTGGATGACCTCGTAAACTGGAGTGTTGTAATAGGATGAAATTTAATAGTGAAAAGTGCAAGGTCATGCATTTAGGGATTAATAACAAGAATTATTGTTATAAACTGGGAATGCATCAATTGGAAGTAACAGAGGAGGAGAAGGACCTTGGAGTATTGGTTGATCACAGGATGACTATGAGCTGCCAATGTGATATGGCCATGAAAAAAGCTAATGCGGTCTTGGGATGCATCAGTTGAGCTATTTCCAGTAAAGATAAGGAGGTGCTACTACTGTTATACAAGGCACTGGTGAGACCCCACCTGGAATACTGTGTGCAGTTCTGGTCTCCCATGTTTAAGAAGGATGAATTCAAACTGGAACAGGTTCAGAGATGGGCTACTAGGATGATCCGAGGAATGGAAAACCTGTCTTATGAAAGGAGACTGAAAGTGCTTGGCTTGTTTAGCCTAACCAAAAGAAGGCTGAGTGGAGATAGGATTACTCTTTACAAATATATCAGAGGAAGGGAGAGGAATTATTGAAGCTCAGTACCAATGTGGACTCAAGAACAAATGGATATAACTGGCTATCAGGAAGTTTATACTTGAAATTGGATGAAGATTTCTAACCATCAGAGGAGTGAAGTTCCAAGGGAGTAGTGGGGGCAAAAGACACATCTGGCTTCAAGACTAAGCTTGATAAGCTTATGGAGGGGATGGTATGCTGATATTGGTTTTTGACTATTAGCAGTAAATATGCCCAATGGCTTGTGATGGAATGTTAAATGGGATGGGATCTGAGTTACTACACAGAATTCTTTCCTGAGTGTCTGGCTGGTGAGTCTTGCCCACATGCTCAGGGTTTAGCTGGTCACCATATTTGGGGTCGAGAAGGAATTTTCCTCCAGGGCAGATTGGCAGAGGCCCTGGGGGGTTTTCACCTTCCTCTGCAGCATGGGGCATGGGTCACTTGCTGAAGATTCTCTGCACCCTGAAGTCTTTAAATCATGATTTGAGGACTTCAATGGCTCAGACACAGGTTTGATATAGGAGTGGGTGGGTGAGATTCTGTGGCCTGCATTGTGCAGGAGGTCAGACTAGATGATCATAATTATCCCAAGTCTTAGTTATTGATTGTCCCTGTGTTAGTTGATCTCTCTGTTTGAAGATAATCTCAGTTGATGGGCATGCAATCAAATTGAGTCCTTCATCTCGTTTCACTTGTTCTCAAGCCCAAATCTATGTTATCACATTATGAGTTTCAATATGCAAATCTGAAAAGAGTGCCAATATAACATTGTGATTCACAGTGATTGTCCTTCTTTCCCTTTTCACTGGAACGGGCTGCATGTTTTTCTGTTTGACTGGAGGCAAGGTTGTAGCGCTGGTCCTGCGCTGTTATTGGTTGCATTTTGCTGCTGTTGCGGTGTCTGTGCCTTATCCTCCACTTCCTCCTCCAGCTGCCTGTAGAGAAATCACTCTTTAGCACAATAAACTACATAACTTTTCCGTTCTCCCTGTTGCTCTGAGCTGATGCATGGAGGAACTGAGTCTCCCCATGATGTGGTAAGGCCCAAGTGTTTCCTCATTGTTTCTTATCAAGATAAACTTTTGCCCTTCACTTGTTTGATGAGGGCACTCATTCTTTAGTGCTTCCTAGAGGCTGGGTGTGGTCCTCCAGTTTTTCATCTGCTCCTCTCACCCCCTGTTGATTGCCAAACCCACTAGGTGTCTCTTCAGCAGCTCAGCCCTTCTGCCAAGTCACATAATTAAAATTAATTAACCCCTTTCAAGGTAGCAAAGAGTTCACTAACTATCTGCCCTCACCAGGGTCTTCAGCCCTGACTCCAAGACCTTTAAATCTAGACTCTTTTCTTGTGACTAGCCGTATCCTCTTTCCAGGGCTTAGGTCACTCCAGCATTGGCTGGTCGGGGGACTTGGGTCTTCCCACCCACTACTCTGGGCCCCAACCCTATACACAGCAGCCATGTACTGCTGTCTCATTTGCTGCTGCTGTTCTTTGGGGCTTACTTCCTAAGTGCAGGACTCTGCACTTGTCCTTGTTGAACCTCATCAGATTTCTTTTGGCCCAATCCTCCAATTTGTCTAGGTCACTCTGGACCCTATCCCTACCCTCCAGTATATCTACCTCTCTCCCCAGCTTAGTGTCATCTGCTGAGGGTGCAATTAATCCCATCATCCAGATCATTAATAAAGATGTTGAACAAGACCGGCCCCAGGACGGACCCTTGGGGCACTCCGCTTGATACCAGCTGCCAACTAGACATGGAGCTATTGATCACTACCTGTTGAGCTCGACGATCTAGCCAGCTTTCTATCCACCTTATAGTCCATACAGCCCATATTTCTTTAACTTGCTGGCAAGAATATTGTGGGAGACCATATCAAAAGCTTTGCTATAGTCAAGATATATCACATCCACTGCTTTTCCCATATCCACAGAGCCACTTATCTCAGCATAGAAGGTAACCAGGTTGGTCAGACAAATATTATCAATATTTTTGAAATATAGAACCAATAAAGTGGTTTTCCTCTTGCCTTGATGTTGTTTTTGATAAGAGCCCCCAGCAACAAATATCTTTTCTCCCAGAGCCTTAGTGGTGGCAGAAATATTACCTTTAAAGGGAAAATCTACCCATTTTGGATTCACAATCACAAGAGATAGTGGTCCTACAAAATCAATGTGGAGGGTATAATTGTTCCCTGATGTTTTTCATAGGGAACATCCTCCACTGAACGTTTTACAGATATTTTAGTTTTCCTTTTTAGGGCTTTTAACATCAAAGATTGAGATGGTTTTTACTTCCCTTAATTGAAGACAATGGATGGGAGTACAGGGTGACTCATAAATGTGTGATAGCCTGTTTACATCATGCCTCTTGACACTTCTCTTTTAGCTAGCAAATTAGCTTTATTGTTGGGACCTACAAAGTGACCGCTTGCATTGAGCTTTTACCATGAAAACGTACAGTGGTTTGCTAAGGCAAGAGGCTAAAACACTCATAAAACAAGTGAGTATTTTGCACACTCTTTGCATGCTTGAGGAGTGAATCATTTGAGCAGGTGATGTGAACTCTCAATATACCAGAATGACCTCAATTTTATAATGGCATTGCACATCTAAACTAAAATCCAAAGAGAATACAAAGCAAATATTAACTGAGAATGCATCAGAAAATGCCATTACACAAGCCTCTCCTGACACACACATAAATAGAAATTTGATTTAAGAGAAATCCCTCAAAATCAGGTTTTGCCCCCTTCTTGGGGTGATAATCCTGATAATGACCTCAGTATTATGTTACTTAGCTGGAACCTGATTTTATTTGCATTAATTTGATGATGTTTAACAATTATTAACACAGATAACCAATCAATATAGAGTTACATTATAAAACATTGTAGCCATACCATAGCTATTAACGCTACATAAATATTGTCATAGTTTTTCTTTAATGAATTTACACATTTTAACCTGGGTTGTGCCAAACAACTTGCTACATTGCTTGACAAACTCAAAATTAAGATTAACCAAAAACATTGTACCAATACATATTTTAATTATAAACAAATATACCTGTATTTATGACTAACATTTGCAAAAAAGAACTACAATTAGTGTATTGTAATAGTACACCAATGGTGGTTGTAGGCTAATTCTAATATTGAAATAGTGTGGGACCACAAAAATTGTTTTATTAATTAGCTTTCTTATACCTTTGTGCACAAAATGTTTTTGTTGCAACAACAAAAATAAAAATAACTCCCCTAAATTGAAAATCCTATAACATGCACATGACCTAAAACATAATTAAGGGATAAATAAAGACAAAATAATTTCAATCTAATTGTGTTGAAACATAAAATAAAACATCAGAGAACAAAGAGTTAAATACATAAAACAGACCTCTAAACATTGCTGTTTAGGGCAGGTCCAGGAAACCCCAGGGTTAAAATTATTAATTGCTTAATAATAGTTACCAGCATGATTGATCAATAAGGCTGAGGGGCACTGGAAATGTGTTCATTTTTAAACAAGAGGATACCTAAAAAACAAATGAACAAACAAAAACCAAATCCTGTTTGAATTAACAATTTAATTTTAGATGCTGACTTATTTTAACAAGCAAAATTAAGATGTAAACAGTTTAGTTAGGTACCAAAGGTGTCTATCCTGAATATTTAGATCTAAAATAGAAGAAAACAAAACAAATGATTAAAAAAATTAACTGCTTTATTTACCTAGGGAATTATAGAAGTGTTATAAGGAAGAAGTGTAAACACTTTTATTGAGAATTAATGCTAATATCCATGACTGTTATTTGTGAATAGCAGAGGCTGCTACATTTATTTTTGTAGAGGTTTTAATACTGCCTTAGAAGAATGAATCCTGTGTAAGACAAAAGATTGCTGATTTCCTTTACTGTGCCCATGGTGGGTGTGTCCGGAATGGTAACTGACTGGATACCTATCTTTGGGCTAATAACATACAATAACTGACTGGTTAAATTTAAGAATACTTTTTTTGTTTAACAACCCAATTTTTTTTAACAACAAAAATAATGCAAACTTTCAGCAACAGAACAGTACATGTACTTAATATTTCAATTTTACCCCAGGCTTTTACCTTTGACCTCTTCACTTTCTTTCCCCGACCATACTTGGCAGGTTACAGGGGTAGTGAGCAAGGTCACTTTCCCCTACCTCTATTTACTAAGTCAACTTTTACATTTACATCAGATATAACCTTTTTTTAAAAAAGCTAAACCATACAACTTATACTATTTTAAATGACACTACATTAGTTGCACCATATGACAAAGACAATTTAAAATAACAATTTAACATGGGTTCTGGGACACTAATTTTAAATTGATTTGGACACATTTAAGTTAAAGCTATTTGCGTTGTCTGCTGTCTTCTCGCAGACAAACATCCCCAAAGTTACTTCCCCCTCTATGTACAGCAACATATTGACTGCTGTCTGAAGAGCTTTATAACTTTTACTATTCCCTGTTTGTCCTGATCAAAAGATTATACAAAAACTGCAATTTATAGGCATAGAAACAATTTATGCCTTAATACACCTGACTTTAACTTATTACCCTTCTAATTATTAAGGCAAACAGATTTTTAGTGGACTTTCTTAAAGGTCTATTTATTTCACACCTACACGTTACATAAATCCTTCTACCTTTGTGACAAGTAGGTAAGATGATCCATGGCACCCGAGATGGGACCCTAATCTGTAGCCTTATTTATGGATCGGTGTACTGATTACTGATTAATCTTTTAGACAACATTGGTTAAAGATTTGGTCTCCTGAGGGCTACAGCATCAGGAATATTATTAGTATTAAGAGACCCTAGAACACACAAGAAACAGTTCTGCTTTATTAACAAATTCACTAAGCAAATAAACAATCCCACGTTTACTCAACAGCAGATAGAAAGAGAGTGCAAAGTGTTTAGCCCAGTGACCAGCCTCACCCACATCTCACATCTCCTGCTGAGGGACCAGTCGTTATTCTCTTCATCATTGTTATCATTACAACCCCTGGCTTGACATCCTAGCATTTTCCTCCACACAACACCTTTTAGTTTGAGTCACATTTACACCCACTACAGCTCATACATATGCATAAGGGTTCCAACCCCTTTTTCCTTATCAATACTTCCACACTCCACTAATTTTGGGTGCCCCATTTCTCATTGGCTATCCCCTTAAATCCTCTTCTTCTCATTATGCGTCTAGGTAAACAAATCCCCATGGTAACCTGTAGTTACTGCAGAATTGTTCATGATGTTACAAGCAGGTGTCTTGCGGTCTAGACAGGTGCGTTGTGGTCTATTAACCTGAACATCACCCATTTGAACATTCTTTACAATAATCTTGTGGCTTTACTGCTACAGGGTAATTTCTAGGTCATCGACTTATGTCAACCCTCCTTGGGACTAGTGTGGCAAAGCTGAAATCTAACAGGCCTCAGCCTGCAGGCCCTGCTTTACGGCCTTCCTTGGCTTATATGCTGAATACACTCATCCCTTCTAAATGCGTATCAACATTATACTCTTATGATCCTGTCCTGCTTAAACCTATTCATCATCCTTTAAATGATTGTGTGTAACTACAACCATAAATCCTCTATTAAATTAAATATTTGGCTATAACCTCCTCCTCTGTGGCTGCGTCCCCATCATTATTCTCCTCCTACTCTGAGGCCGAGTCCTCCTCATTATCCTCCTCCGTGGTTGGTTCCTCCTCCTCCTCCTCCGTGGCTGGTTCCTTCTCCTCCTCCTCCTCCTCCTTCTTGGTTGATTCCTTCTCCTCCTCCTCCATGGCCAGTTCTCCTCTGACAAGTCACTGAGATAGTCTGCATCGGGGAGAGAAGGGCAGAGGGTGACTCCTGCTGCTGCTATGGGAGGAAGAGGAAGAACGGGGCCCTGAGGGACAATAGTGTTAATGCTTCCCACTGCCAATGGCAGAGAGGGCCCCACATCGATCCCCTCAGCCCCAGGGCCTCATGGAAGAGAGATCCCTGAACTGCCCTCTACTCCCTCAGAGGAGCCCACCCCCAGAGCACCAGAGACCCAATTGCCAGCAGCTCCCATCATGCCCTGCTGCAGGGGGTGGCTGTGCAACTCCCGTTGGTGTCATTGGGCTCATGAAGATCAGGCCAAACCCCTTGGCTGGGATCCAGGAGTGCTAGAACTGCTGTAGAAATGGGGGAGCCAGTGCCATGAGCAGTGTTCCCTCTAATTTTTCCCACTCGTGCAGAATTAATTTTGTTATGTGCACCAATATGGAGGTGATGTGTGACACAGCACCTTCATATTGGTGCACATAACAAAATTGATGGAGTAGGGGTGGAGCTGAGGGGTTCGGAGTGTGGGAGTGGGCTCAGGACTGGGACAGAGGGTTGGGGTGCAGGGGTGTGAGGGCTCCATCTGGGGGTGTGGGCTCTGGGGTAGGTCCAGGGATGAGGGGTTTGGGGAGCAGGAGGGTGCTCTGGGGCTATGGCAGAGAGAGAGGACTCCCCTCAGCTTTGTCTCCCCACAGCAGCTCCCGGGCTGTGGAGAAGAGGTGCCTCTCCCCATTGCGGCAGCTCTTGGGCTGAGGCTGCAGGATAGTTGCCCCCGCCTCCACTCCTGCAGCTCCAGCATGCCTGGGCTGGGGCTGGGTTTGAGCCAGGTGAGGAGCAGGTGGAGGGTCCAGGGCTCCCCACCACAGCCTGGGCTCCCTGGGTGGCTCTTACTACTGCCTGGTTCTGGCTATCAAGTATCAGAGGGGTAGCTGTGTTAGTCTGGATCTATAAAAGCAGCAGAGAGTCCTGTGGCACCTTACAGACTAACAGACATTTTGGAGCCACGAGCTTTCGTGGGTGAATACCCCTTCGTCGGATGCACGTATTCACCACAAAGCTCACGCTCCAATAGGTCTGTTAGTCTATAAGGTGCCACAGGACTCTCTGCTGTTCTGGCTGATGATCAGCTCCTCTACCGCGAAAGAGCAGGCCCTGCTGCAGCGCTCTGCACCTGCCTGAGGCTTGCAGTTGGGGAGTGGGGGCAATGCAGCCCCCTATCCCTCACACTATCCCATGTTCAAAAGTGGGTGGGCACAGACCTCCCATTTAAAAAGTGTGGTGGCCATAGACTCCCTCTCCCCCTGGTTCCGGTGCCCCTGCTGGGATCCCCCAGTGACTGACAGAGCAACATGGCACTGGGTGTAAATGGCCCCTTACTGCTCCCTGTGCCCAGGGGGTCTCCTCACCTGTAGTGGAGGAGCACTCAGCCTCCGTGCTCCAGGGACCCCCCAGGAAACGTCCGCTCTCCCCTCGGGAGCAGGCCGAGCTGCTGGTGCTGCGACAGGTTCCCCCCATCTCCTGCCCTGGAGAGGCAGGGAGGTCACCAGGAAGCAGGCTGGGAGATGCCTCCTGCTGGGCCGTAGGGCTGGACTCCTGGGGGCTGGCCTTGACGCAAAAGCAAACCCAGAGCTGCATTGCCTGGCTCCTTTCATGGGCTGGGTCCTGCCTGCCCGGGCAGAACTTGGGGCACCTCCATCTCGGAGCAGATGCTGCCTCTCCCTGCTCAGTGCCTGCTGTGGGAACTGGTCTCTTCCTGGTCAGGAAGGCCAACCGTGTCCATGTCCTGGGCTGGCTGGTGGCTGTTTCCCTCCCAGCAGGGACAGAGGGGGCCTTTTCTGCCTGGGGCTGCTGGCAGCTGCCTCCTGCTGGCTCCGGGGCCACACGCAGAGCCGTCCTCCTCCGCATCCTCCTTAGCACATCCATCCTGGAACTGAGCGGGGGTAGCTGTGAGTCTGGGGCAACGCAGCCTCTTGCCAATGAGCCTGTCTGCCCGCCCAGCTTGGGCGACTCCCTTTCACCTCATGCCCCCCAAGGGGCACCTGGAGTGGGATCTGCACACACCAGCAGGATCTGATAGGACAGACTGCTCCCAAAGCTCCCCTGCGCCATCCTGGCACTGGGACACCAGGGGAGTCTCCCCCATTCACAGCAGTGGGGTCAGGGACTGAGACCTGCAGTAGTTTGGGCAAACAGCTCCCTCCTGCAGCCCCATGTCACACTCCCTCCCTAGCCTGAAAGGGAAGAGAACTCAGGAGTCCAGGCTTCCCCTGGGACACTTCCCCAACTCAGATTCAGAAGGGCCCAGTCCTGGGGAGTGGAGTGCCTGGATCCCCACTGATTTCAATGGGGGTAGCGGGTGCTCAGCACCTCCCAGGGTCTGGCCCCCGGTCCCTTCCAACCCTGATATTCTGAGATTCTGTGATTCTACTGCCAGGCTGGGGAACAGTCTTCTACAAGGGAAGGGCTGGGAGCCCATGGCTGGGACATTCCTAAACACACTGGAGCTGACTCTGGAGAACACCCTACAGGGAACATGCTGCCCAGGCTCTGAGCAAGGGGCTCCAGGGGGTTGTGCTTAGAAATCAGTCTCTCACTGGGGAAGATTATCCCCCATTTCTGCCATCCCTGGACAGAAAGGAGACGCTGATAAGGAAACGTTGCATGGCATCTCTGGAGGCAGATATTCCAGATCACTGCCTGCCCCCTCCCTTCTCCTTTATCTCCTAGTCCAGGCTGGAGGGGTCCTGCCCTGGGGCGTTACACTGCCCGGCCGGCAGGGCGGGTGCAGACACTGAGCAGGCAACAACGTCTGTGAAAAGACGAGCAGGTCCTACTGCCAAGGGATGGGAACTCTCAGGCCAGCAGCAGGTACCAGAACACTGACTTTGTGTGTGTGTGTGTGTGGAGGAGGGGATGACACCTCCCAGCTTATGATCCCCCAGTACTTTACACATGTTCCTGAAGTCTTCCAACCCCTGGGATGTAGAGATTGGAGATTCAGCCCCTCTCATGGGGAGCGGTACCTGGGCTGGGGAAGCCACTGGCTCAGGGTCATGAGTCAGTGACAGAGCCAGGGATCCTTCTTGCAAGGCCATTGCACTAACCACTACAGAACACTGCCTCCCAGAGCTGGGAATTGCAACCTGGCCCCTGTTGCCAATGGCCCTGGCCTGGAGTGGGAGTGAGATCTGCTGAAGTGACTGGAGCAAGGGTGTGGAAGTCAGGACTCCTGGGTTCTATGGCTGTGTGTTGTAGGCTTTGTGATGTTAGGCGAATGAAATATGACCATGTATATCATTGTTGCTACCACGTTATATACTTGCGACAAATCTTGTACAAAGTATGTCATGTAAGGTGTCAATGGAAAAGTTATGAGCTGCTGAATATGATTATCCTATTTGTATTCATATATCATTGTTGTATCTGAAGTTGTGAATATTGACTATGTACCTGTCTTTCAAATGTGTTTGCTCCTGGGGTGACACCCACAAGGTAGATTACATCCAGTCTAGCCAGCACATTGCAAATAGACTATTCAAGTTGATGGCCCTTTAACAAATATAATGGGCCATAGATGAAGGTTTCCCCCCTGATGATGGACTTTCCTATGGACATTTTAACCAGAACATGAGCAATGCCTGTGGCCCCTGCCCTGACTCATCAAACCAGGTAAGGGCATGTGACCAGTTCATGTGACACTGGACTCTATCTTGTGCCTGTACTTTTCCACAAACTGTGCTGGGGGCTTTGCTTGGGACAATGAGTTTCCCTCCACATGGGAGAAACTGTAAAAAACTCTGGAAGCATCTCTGTTTTGCTTCTTTCCTGCTCGGATCTCTGGACTATGGAAGATTGAGGGGGGATTTGATAGCTGCTTTCAACTACCTGAAAGGGGGTTCCAAAGAGGATGTGTCTAGACTGTTCTCAGTGGTAGTAGATGAGAGAACAAAGGAGTAATGGTCTCAAGTTGCAGTGGGGGAGGTTTAGGTTGGATATTAGGAAAAACTTTTTCACTCGGAGAGTGGTGAAGCACTGGAATGGGTTCCCTAGGGAGGTGGTGGAATCTCCTTCCTTAGAGGTATTGAAGGTCAGGCTTGACAAAGCCCTAGCTGAGATGATTTAGTTGGGAATTGGTCCTGCTTTGAGCAGGGGGTTGGACTAGATGACCTCCTGAGGTCCCTTCCAACCCTGATATTCTATGATTCTATGACTTATACTAACAGGAACACTGCAGTCAATGGACTGGGGACCTTCCAATCTTTTGGATGTTACCAGAGACATTGTAAGCCAGCAGTTTATTCCATCACTGCTACAAACTTGATCCAAGAACTTTGTAAAGATTGTGTGTATTTGATTCCTTTGACCATTTTAACTCTCTCCTCTTTCTTTTCTCTTATAAATTAACCTTTAGATATTAGATAGTAAGGAATTGGCAACAGCATGATTCTTGGGTAATCTGGACAGGAACAGGCTGAGCTGGTAGTCAAGTAGGAAGCTGAGAACAGAAGAGGCTGTAGTGTGGACCCTGCTGTCACTGTAGAAGCTCGGGGGAACCTGATCCTGAGGAAAGGGTGTACAAGAGGAGGGTGGAGAAAGAGCCTGGTGGAAGTGAAGTAGGAGCCGCCCAGGGAACTAGTACAAGGTTTGGCACTGTATAAACAGTAGCTGTTGGTTGTAGGGTCTCTGAGCTGGAACCTGGAGAGGAGGGCAGGCTTCAGTTCCCGTATCGGCTGCTGGGCAAGTGGCACGGACCGTCAGTGGAGGTGAAGGCTGCTCTTGCTACGCCAGACGCTGAGTCACAAAGAGAGAGGGTGGCAGAGCATGTGAACCAGCTGCAGAAGGGAGTGTCAGAGCTGGAAAGAGCCAATCCCCAGAGAGGCCAGGAGACGGCGCCTTAGGTGGTGAGTGGAGCCTGTGACTGGCTGGTTTCAGACACTGGGCAAGTTGTTCCCCACTCTGAGCCCATCTGCACTATGGGATCACCCTTGTGAGGTTTACCCAAGGAAAGCTGCTCTTCAGTACATCCCCAAAGACGGGTTGTTATTGGCTTGGAAGGTGCCCAGAAGATCAGCAGGGATTCCTGCTCAAATAACCCTCCCACTGCCTTGTTAGCTCAGAGGATTTAACACTCGTGATTTGATCAGGACTCACTACTACCAGGAGTTTGAGACATGTCTATACCGTCACTGGACAGATGGGGAACTGAGGTACAGAGACGGGAAGTGACCTGCCCAGGGTCCCACAGCAGGGCAGTGGCAGAGCCAGAAAGAGAAGCCAATAGCCCTGCAACCCCTGCCCTGAGGCCTGGCTCAAGCCTTCTCCCTGTTGCTCAGTGGAGCTTCTCCCCTCTTCCCTCAGGGCGATGAAACCTGGGTCCTTCTCTTGGCACCTGCTGACTCCACCCGAGGGGAGCCCTCCTAGTGCCTGGGTCGCAAGGGCTGCTGTGCCCTGGGGAAGTGTTTAGTACCATATAATACACTAGGGGTGTAGACCAATGCACAGAGGAGAAAATAACTATCCCAATGTCCCAGTAATGATACCAGAGGGGGGGCTTAATTAGGCAGAGGAAAGAAAGGCCTGGGGCTAAGGAAAGAAGAGGAGTAACTAGAATATTAAACCATTGACAATACCTTAAACCCTCCACCCCCAACATTCACAAGGGGCCTAACTCCCCCACGCCTCTGGCTCCCTCCTAGCCCCAGCCCAGGCAGAGCAGCTGTTGGGATCCTGCTCTGGGAAGGGTGACGTACACGTTGGCCAACTTAAAACTCACAAGTAAACGTGGGATTTCTTACAAGGGCTCCCCCTGAGCAGGCAGGGTGGTGCTGAGGCTCCCTGCCCCGGAGTCCAATGGACAGTTCGGCGTCTCTTAGTAGCCTGACCTGGAATTGTCCTCAGCCTCCGGGTTGATGGTCTCGCCTGGGCTGAGGTCCTTCAGTACCCGGAAACAACCACAGTTTCCAACCTTCCCTTTGCATGGCAATGGGACATTGGGTGGGGAGCGCCCAGGCTGTGACACATCTCGCTCTGCTCCACTTCACCAACAGCCGACAACTGAATGTAAACCAACCCCTGTCTCCGAGCTCTGCCTTCTGATTGGTTGCAGTGGTAGCGCCCCGCGTGTTCCATCTCTGCCCGGCATTCCAGGAACAGGGCAGGGCTGGGACTGGCTGCCATCCCCTCCAGACTTAGAGCAAGACCTCAGGAGCCACCAGCTCCCAAGGGCATTACTGTCCAGAGTCCTGCTCTGACCACAGATGACAGATACCCACCCCTGAGACATGGATAGAACCCAGGGGTCCTGACTCCCCGCATCCGCTCTAGTCACCGCACTTCCCCCTTCACAGGCTCTGAAAAATCCTGTGGCTTTGTTCTGAACTTTTGCTTGGTCTTACCAGAGGATAACAAGAGAGTTGAACTATGTGCTGCTAAGGGCGGCTGAGCTGACAGAGGGTGGGAGGGGCAGGAACGCAGCCTCTGTCCCTGATCTGTAGCAGTCTGTGTCCGAGTGAAGTTCCTTATTGAGGTTGCAGGAACAAGCCATCCTGATGTGTAGGAAGAATAGTAAATATGGCAGGCGACCAGCCTGGCTTAACGGTGAAATCCTTGCTGATCTTAAACGGAAAAAAGAAGCTTACAAGAAGTGGAAGATTGGACAAATGACCAGGGAGGAGGATAAAAATATTGCTCTGGCATGCAGCAGTGAAATCAGGAAGGCCAAATCACACTTGGAGTTGCAGCTAGCAAGAGATGTTAAGAGTAACAAGAAGAGTTTCTTCAGGTATGTTAGCAACAAGAAGAAAGTCAAGGAAAGTGTGGGCCCCTTACTGAATGAAGGAGGCAACCTAGTGACAGAGGATGTGGCAAAAGCTAATGTACTCAATGATTTTTTTGCCTCTGTCTTCACAAACAAGGTCAGCTTCCAGACTGCTGCACTGGGCAGCACAGTATGGGGAGGAGGTGACCAGCCCTCTGTGG
The DNA here is from genome assembly GCF_007399415.2 of Gopherus evgoodei. Taxonomy (NCBI): domain Eukaryota; kingdom Metazoa; phylum Chordata; order Testudines; family Testudinidae; genus Gopherus; species Gopherus evgoodei. The sequence continues at coordinate 8,121,314 of NC_044332.1, read as the reverse complement.
AGAAAGAAGTGGTTCGGGACTATTTAGAAAAACTGGACGAGCACAAGTCCATGGGGCCGGATGCGCTGCATCCAAGGGTGCTAAAGGAGTTGATGGATGTGATTGCAGAGCCATTGGCCATTATCTTTGAAAATTCATGGTGAACGGGGGAGGTCCCAGATGACTGGAAAAAGGCTAAGGTAATGCCCATCTTTAAAAAAGGGAAGAAGGAGGATCCGTGGAACTACAGGCCAGTCAACCCCACCTCAGTCCCTGGAAAAATCATGGAGCAGGTCCTCAAGGAATCAATTCTGACACACTTAGAGGAGAGGAAAGTGATCAGGAACAGTCAGCATGGATTCACCAAGGGCAAGTCATGCCTGATTAACCTAATTGCCTTCTATGAGGAGATAACTGGCTCTGTGGATGAGGGGAAAGCAGTGGATGTGTTATTCCTTGACTTTAGCAAAGCTTTTGATACGGTCTCCCACAGTATTCTTGTCAGCAAGTTAAAGAAGTATCGGCTGGATGAATGGACTATAAAGTGGTTAGAAAGCTGGCTAGATTGTCGGGCTCAATGGGTAGTGATCAACGGCTCCATGTCTAGTTGGCAGCTGGTTTCAAGTGGAGTGTCCCAAGGGTCAGTCCTGGGGCTGGTTTTGTTCAATTTCTTCATTAATGATCTGCAGGATGGCGTCGACTGCACTCTCAGCAAGTTTGCAGATGACACTAAGTTTGGAAGAGTGGTAGATACGCTGGAGGTTAGGGATAGGATAGAGAGGGACCTAAACAAATTAGAGGTCTGGGCCAAAAGAAACCTGATGAGGTTCAACAAGGACAAGTGCAGAGTCCTGCACTCAGGACGGAAGAATCCCATTCACTGTTACAGACTAGAGACCGAATGGCTAGGAAGCAGTTCTGCAGAAAAGGACCTAGGGGTTACAGTGGACAAGAAGCTGTATATGAGTCAACAGTGTGCTGTTGTTGCCGAGAAGGCTAACAGCATTTGGGGCTGTATAAGTAGGGGCATTGCCAGCAGATTGAGGGATGTGATCATTCCCCTCTCTTCGACATTGGTGAGGCCTCATTTGGAGTACTGTGTACAATTTTGGGCCCCACACTACAAGAAGGATGTGGAAAAATTGGAAAGAGTCCAGCGGAGGGCAACAAAAATGCTTAGGGGGCTGGAACACATGAGTTATGAGGAGAGGCTGAGGGAACTGGGATTGTTTAATCTGCAGAAGAGAAGAATGAGGGGGGATTTGATAGCTGCTTTCAACTACCTGAAAGGGGGTTCCAAAGAGGATGGATCTAGACTGTTCTCAGTGGTAGCAGATGACAGAACAAGGAGTAATGGTCTCAAGTTGCAGTGGGGGAGATTTAGGTTGGATATTAGGAAACACTATTTCACAAGGAGGGTGGTGAAGCACTGAATGGGTTACGTAGGGAGGTGGTGGAATCTCCTTCCTTAGAGGTTTTTAAGGTCAGGCTTGACAAAGCCCTGGCTGAGATGATTTAGTTGGGAATTGGTCCTGCTTTGAGCAGGGGTTGGACTAGATGACCTCCTGAGGTCCCTTCCAACTCTGATATTCTATGGTTCTATGAAGTGAGGCCTATTGCCCCTCTCAGTGCCTGTGACAGATGGCAATTTCCTGCAATGTCCTGATGTGATGGCCTTCACTTTTGGGGAGTGTTGCCTAGTGGATGGGGAGGTTGTCCCTTGGAAGCGCGGAGGGTTGGTTTGGTAAGGGAGCCAGGGCCCTCTCACTCCAGCAGGCTCCAGGCCAGGGCCCTGTGAGGGCTATCCAAGGTCTGACACCCAGGAGCACATCAAGGCTGCCCTCCCTGGGCCACATCCCACCCCGCTATTGCTCACAATCTGTAGCAAGGCGGTGCGAAGGGGGTCAGCTCACCATTGGGTGCCTCCTTGTGGCGAGGTATGGCCATTCTCTCTCTTGGGCAGCAGTAAAGGTCAGTGCCAAGTCTCTCCCCTGCTGGGAGAGTCCCTAAACCAAACCAGGGAATTAACACAAACAAACTGAGTTTGTATGAGAAGGAGGGGAATACATCCTGCCAGGGATGCATCTGAAGCAGGTCGTCCCTTCCCTCAGGAAGGGACCTGTGCGCAGTTGCTGTAGGGAGAGAGCCTGCCTGCCCTCGGCCCGTTCCTCAGGCGCTGCGAATTGTGGGTCTGCTCTCAGCCCTGGCCTGCTCCCCAGTGAGCGGGTCTGCTCCCTTTTAGCTCCTTCTCCTGGCTGTGCATCTCTCGCAAGTGTGGCAGGGCTGGCTAGACCCAGAGCAGCTCCTTCACCCCTGAGTGCCCAGTATGGGCTTTGTAGATCCCAGCACACCTGACCAAACCTTCATAAATTAAGTTATATGATAATGAACTAAGGTTCAGTGTTTTACGAGAATCAACATGATTCTTTGGGACCACCCGAAATGGAGTGGACTTGTTTTATATAAAGGAAGCCTGGGATGCTCGCGGGAATCTTCATGCCACGATCCACCTCGGGCTGCAGGAGAGGAGTGTGGGAGGAGCCACACCTAGTCACCTCTATTTAGAAAAGTTTTCCAAGGGACAGTTCTGTAAATTGTCCTGAGAGGAGGTGGCTGCTTTGTGTGCGTTGCGGTGAAGTGACATTTATACAGCAGCAGCTCATTCCATGGCACAGAGCCCCTGTGAGCTAAGCGCTGCTAGCTCCAATTTACAAATGAGAGCACTGAGGTGAACTGACTTGATAAATGCCATTGTTAGAATCCAAGGTCAGGGCTGAGCGGAGTCTCTTGCTGTCAGACCCTGTGTAGTGCACTAGAACAGACTCCAGATCTCCTCCATCCTGCAGGGCTCGCCAATCCGTCACTGACAGCCCTTCCGCCTGCCTGGCAGCTGGGAGGCAGAGCCACTTCTGTCCATGGGGCCAGGATTCCAGGTATTACTGAGAGGTACAGTACATCTGGAGAATGTAAAGTGACCACCTGGAGCAGGTGAGAACACACCTCACTCACATTCACAACTTAAATTATTCCCATAAGCTTCGACCTATGGGGGAAGTCAAAGGAATTCTTCCCAAGTAAAATCAATGTGCTTGGGACCTGTAAAGATGCCCTGCTCTCTGCGGACGATTTGCAATACAGCACTGCCATCTACGGGACACGCTACGGAACATGACACTGATAGGAGTCGCTGCCTTATTCCCAGGAGTTGACTGGTGGGAGGGGGAAGCACTCAGGCTACTCCCTCTCTCATCTGGCAACCTGATCAGTGGAACCAACGCGGCTGGACACCCCCACAACCTGCCTCGGGAAGGGGCCTGGAACAATGCATTGAAGGCAAGCCACAGAACCACTGCACTCCAAGGCACAAATAGCCATTGCTCTGAACTCACCCCAGAACAGCTGGGAGCACAAGGTCCTGCCACTATCTGAGCGCACAGTCTGAATTGGAAGCAATGTAAGAGGCAGCTCCACTGCCCGCCCCAGCATCTGTGACCTGGAGGTCAGACAGCAGTGGTGCCATGAGCATGGGAAGGTGCCTTCTTGTACAGTTTTAACACACAGCACCATCCCGTATCAATGTTTAAGTTGCTAAGGTCCACAAAGGTATTTAGGCACCTAACTCACTTTGAAATCAGTGGGAGTTAGGCACCTAAATAGCTCTGAGGATCTGGGCCCAAGTGAATGAGTTTGGTGGGTCACTTAGAAGGCCTAGTCATAGAGGGACTTACCTGCTTTGTGTGAGCCTATATACAAATGCAAGAAGTATGGGTAATAAGCAGGAAGAACTGGAAGTGCTAATAAATAAATACAACTATGACATTGTTGGCATTACTGAAACTTGGTGGGATAATACACACGACTGGAATGTTGGTGTGGATGGGTATAGTTTGCTCAGGAAGGATAGACAGGGGAAAAAGGGAGGAGGTGTTGCCTTATATATTAAAAATGTACACACTTGGACTGAGGTGGAGATGGACATAGGAGATGGAAGTGTTGAGAGTCTCTGGGTTAGGCTAAAAGAGGTAAAAAACACGGGTGATGTCATGCTGGGAGTCTACTACAGGCCACCTAATCAGGTGGAAGAGGTGGATGAGGCTTTTTTCAAACAACTAACAAAATCATCCAAAGCCCAAGATTTGGTGGTGATGGGGTACTTCAACTATCCAGATATATGTTGGGAAAATAACACCGCGGGGCACAGACTATCCAATAAGTTCCTGGACTGCATTGCAGACAACTTTTTATTTCAGAAAGTTGAAAAAGCTACTAGGGGGAAAGCTGTTCTAGACTTGATTTTAACAAATAGGGAGGAACTTGTTGAGAATTTAAAAGTAGAAGGAAGCTTGGGTGAAAGTGATCATGAAATCATAGAGTTTGCAATTCTAAGGAAGGGTAGAAGGGAGTACAGCAAAATAGAGACAATGGATTTCAGGAAGGCGGATTTTGGTAAGCTCAGAGAGCTGATAGGTAAGGTCCCATGGGAATCAAGACTGAGGGGAAAAACAACTGAGGAGAGTTGGCAGTTTTTCAAAGAGACGCTATTAAGGGCCCAAAAGCAAGCTATTCCGATGGGTAGGAAAGATAGAAAATGTGGCAAAAGACCACCTTGGCTTACCCTTGAGATCTTGCGTGACCTACAAAATAAAAAGGCATTGTATAAAAATGGAAACTAGGTCAGATTACAAAGGATGAATATAGGCAAATAACACAGGAATGCAGAGGCAAGATTAGAAAGGCAAAGGCACAAAATGAACTCAAACTAGCTATGGGAATAAAGGGAAACAAGAAGACTTTTTATCAATACATTAGAAGCAAGAGGAAGACCAAGGACAGGGTAGGCCCACTGCTCAGTAAGGAGGGGGAAACAGTAACGGGAGACTTGGAAATGGCAGAGATGCTTAATGACTTCTTTGTTTCGGTCTTCACTGAGAAGTCTGAAGGAATGTCTAATATAGTGAATGCTTACGGGAAGAGGGTAGGTTTAGAAGATAAAATAAAAAAAGAGCAAGTAAAAAATCACTTAGAAAAGTTAGATGCCTGCAAGTCACCAGGGCCTGATGAATGCATCCTAGAATACTCAAGGAGTTAATAGAAGAGGTATCTGAGCCTCTAGCTATTATCTTTGGGAAATCATGGGAGACGGGGGATATTCCAGAAGACTGGAAGGGGGCAAATATAGTGCCCATCTATAAAAAGGGAAATAAAAACAACCCAGGAAACTACAGACCAGTTAGTTTAACTTCTGTGCCAGGGAAGATAATGGAGCAGGTAATTAAAGAAATCATCTGCAAACACTTGGAAGGTGGTAAGGTGATAGGGAATAGCCAGCATGGATTTGTAAAGAACAAATCATGTCAAACTAATCTGATAGCGTTCTTTGATAGGATAACAAGCCTTGTGGATAAGGGAGAAGTGGTGGATGTGATATACCTAGACTTTAGAAAGGCATTTGATACGGTCTCGCATGATATTCTTATAGATAAACTAGGAAAGTACAATTTAGATGGGGCTACTATAAGGTGGGTGCATAACTGGCTGGATAACCGTACTCAGAGAGTAGTTGTTAATGGCTCTCAATCCTGCTGGAAAGGTATAACAAGTGGGGTTCCGCAGGGGTCTGTTTTGGGACCGATTCTGTTCGATATCTTCATCAACGATTTAGATGTTGGCATAGAAAGTACGCTTATTAAGTTTGCGGACGATACCAAACTGGGAGGGATTGCAACTGCTTTGGAGGACAGGGTCAAAATTCAAAATGATCTGGACAAATTGGAGAAATGGTCTGAGGTAAACAGGATGAAGTTCAATAAAGATAAATGCAAAGTGCTCCACTTAGGAAGGAACAATCAGTTTCACACATACAGATTGGGAAGAGACTGTCTAGGAAGGAGTATGGCAGAAAGAGATCTAGGGGTCATAGTAGACCACAAACTTAATATGAGTCAACAGTGTGATACTGTTGCAAAAAAAGCAAACATGATTCTGGGATGCATTAAGAGGTGTGTTGTAAACAAGACACGAGAAGTCATTCTTCCGCTTTACTCTGTACTGGTCAGGCCTCAGCTGGAGCATTGTGTCCAGTTCTGGGCACCGCATTTCAAGAAAGATGTGGAAAAATTGGAGAGGGTCCAGAGAAGAGCAACAAGAATGATTAAAGGTCTTGAGAACATGATCTATGAAGGAAGGCTGAAGGAATTGGGTTTGTTTAGTTTGGAAAAGAGAAGACTGAGAGGGGACATGATAGCAGTTTTCAGGTGTCTAAAAGGGTGTCATCAGGAGGAGGGAAAAAACTTGTTCACCTTAGCCTCCAATGATAGAACAAGAAGCAATGGGCTTAAACTGCAGCAAGGGAGATTTAGGTTGGACATTAGGAAAAAGTTCTTAACTGTCAGGGTAGTTAAACACTGGAATAGTTTGCCTAGGGAAGTTGTGGAATCTCCATCTCTGGAGATATTTAAGAGTAGGTTAGATAAATGGCTATTAGGGATGGTCTAGACAATATTTGGTCCTGCCATGAGGGCAGGGGACTGGACTCGATGACCTCTCTAGGTCCCTTCCAGTCCTGGAGTCTATGAGTCTATGAGAAACAAGGTGTGGGGCTAGTCGACGTGGCAGAGAGCGGAAAAATGGAGAATTCCTCTTAAGAAATTCCCTTGGCTTGTGAACCAACACCTCCTTTGTAGTCAATAAGTATGGTGTGGGTGTGAGATCTGGAACTTGAGCACATGAGAAACTGTACCTGAGTTTCACAGGCCCCTTAGTCCTCATCATACTGCCTCATCAGATGAATTGTAATGCTTGATCGCAGATTACGGGAGAAGTTTCTATGTGTGTTTTGGTGTGTGATCAAAGAACACATATTTGTTGCCTTTCATCTCCTATACTGCATGTCCTAGTTCCTGTGTTCATGGGGCTATGAGCTATTCTTTTAACTATTATTGAATTATTCAATTATGTGAAGCAAAGGACTAACTCTTAACTGGTTAAGAAAAGAATAACTGTCAGGACCTAAGGTTACTGACTGATTCCAGTGGCAGGTCACAAGGTTTCAAGGGTCCTAGTCTCACCCGGTCTGTCTGCTCCAGGTCGCTGGGTGTGAGGGGCCCTGGGTTTGATCCAGTCTGTCTGTTCTAGGTTGTTGGGTGTGAGGGGCCCTTGGTCTGACCCAGTCTTGCAACTCCAGGTTTCCTACTTTAAATATTTTCCAGTCATTTAAGAGTATTATTGGTTACCGTGTTTATTAACTAGGGAGCTCACTGGCTCTGGTATGAAATGAATGCTGGCTAGGGGCTGTACCTGTGGCTGGGAGAAGCCCTTTTCACACCTTCAAGGTGTTAAGGTGACACTGTCAGTTTACAATTCATGGCGAGGTATTTACAAAATGGCTGCCTCAGTTCAGCTCCTCTGTCCGAATTTAGGCTCTTTAAAAAGTGACCTGAGGCGGGGAGCTGCAATTGCCACTGATTCCCGACTGAGGGGTTTGCCACAGGGTCAGTGTGCCGCAGGGAGCTCTGCCTGCCAGAACAACCCCAAATTTACAGTGTGTCCGCTTGTTAGCAACCCCTTGGCTGGCAGCAAGAAATTGCTGTGATCCAACAGTTGCTAGTAAGCAGAAGGCAGGTTTGTGAGGCAGCAGCCAGGGATGGCAGGTGTCATAGCATTCTTTCTCAGATCTGGACCTTAGAGTTCAGAAAATGAGATACTAGCATGAATTTCCCTAAACTTAATTACCAGCTTAGATCTGATAGGCTGGCACCACCCAAAAACATAGTGTTTTGGGGCACTCTGACCTCCCCAACCTTCCCTGGGGACCCCAAGAACCCAGACCCCTTGGGTTCTTAAAACAAGGAGAAATAAACCATTCCCCCACCTTCCCCCTCTCAGAAATTCCCTCCCTGGGCTATCCTGAGATACTGATCTAATCTCTTAAATCACCATACAGAGAAGCATCTCCCTTCCCTTCCACAAAGAGGCAAACAGATTCAAGGAAAACAGAGAGAGATTCTATCTCTCCCTCCTCCCGTCTCCCCCACCCGTCCTGGTGAGTTATCCCAATCCCCTGGGATAAAACAAGGGAAACAAGAAAAAAATCAATCAGGTTCTCTAAAAAGAAATCTTTTAATAAAAGAAAGAAAAAGTAAAGAATTATCTCTGTAACTTCAAGATGTAAATATACAGGGTCCTATAGCTTACAGATACCAGAGAGAGACTTTCCCCCCAGTACCAATACAAATCAAAATATTCCCAGCAACTACACATATAAAAGTTAACCAGCCAGATCCACAATTGCAAATAGAGTAAAACAATTAAAAAAGCCTAAACTGCCTGGTTTTTACCTTCTATTTGAAAAGAAACTTAGAGAGCCTGTAGCAATGTCTGGTCTCTCTCAGACCCTCCGAGAGAAGAACAAAGAACAAAGAACTCACACCCAAACTTCCCTCCACCCGAATTTAAAAGTATCTTGTCTTCTGATTGGTCTTCTGGTCAGGTGTCCAGTTTCCTGCTTGTAACCCTTTACAGGTATAAGAGACATTAACCCTTAACACTCTGTTTATGACAGCAGGTCTCAGCACTTCCTTTCCTGGCTGCTGCCTCACAAACCTGCCTGCCAGTCAGGACCGACGCCAGTGTTTTTGGTGCCCTAGGCGCACGGCCATTTCGCCGCCCCGCGTGATGCTCCCGCGGTTCCTGCAGAGGGTCCGCTGGTCGCATGGCTCCGGTAGAGCTGCGGCAGGTCAACCGGAGCCGCCTGCCGCCCCCCCCGGCAAAATGCCGCTCCCTAATAATCCTGGCGCCCTATGCGATTGCCTAGGTTGCCTAAATGGAAGCGCTGGCCCTGCTGCCAGTGGAGCTTTTCATCCAAAAATGTAGCTAACAAGCAACATGCCATTTATAAGCTCATGTAGCTAATAAGCAGCAATAGCCAACTGCCATGAACATTCAAGTCAGCAGGACAGGATTGGTTCATGGCAAAATGTTGCTATTAACCAGAAGTTGTGACTATCCAGACTGCTATTAAATGGAATCAACCGTTATTGGCAATTGGAGCTAGTCAGAGCAGACTGAAGGGCTCCGCCCAGGACCAGATTCAAAGCCACCTTCGCTCACGTACACCCTCCTGAGGGCACTGAGCATTCGTGGACCAAACCCCAGGCTCCAGGATCTTGGGAGTTTGTATTGCCCAGTGCTGCCTGATGCAGTCGAGCCATGGGATCCAGCACATCTTCAGAACACCCTTTAAAGTATTCTCTACCAAAGCCAGTGAGCCTAGGGGCTTTCCTGGAGTTTGGTACAGAATGACTGCAGTGGTCATGGTGATTAGCATTGCTGTTCAGTCAGGGCAGTAGGGAAGGAGGCTGAGTTTGAGACAACCGCAGAAAAGATTAGGGAGACTAACGAGCATTTTCTTATAAAGAAGACGTGATCCTCTCTGTGCTGTATTGAGCAATACTAGCAAGTTCATTAGCAAGGAGGTAGGTGTTGGATTTCTCAAACAGTAAGGTGTGTTTCAAGGCATTGTATCTCCTGCTCTAAATCAAGACATTCTTGTAGTAGGGCTGATATATTGGTGGAGGATTGTGCAATAATAGACCTGAGCTTTACAAATTTCCCAGGAGCTGGTTAACTTGTCCAAATGAGGACACTTGTCTCGGAGAAAGGAGAATGCTTATAGGGCGCCTGTAACCTGCAGCTGCCGTGTCTTTTCTTTTCCATGTGACATTTTGCTGTCATGGTGACTGCAGCTGTTTGCAGAGGGCAAACGCACTGGGCTCTCTTGTGTGGACTTTACTTGTGTTCTTTCTTATTGATCTTCTCGCTGCTCTAGAGGAAGTCAAGTAAAGCTCTTCAACACAAGTCAGTGTTGTTCTGTCATGTCCAATATCTTGCCATTTCTCTGCCTCGTCATGCAGCGAGGTGGCCCAAGCCTGCCAGTTCCTGGTCTCCAAGCAGATGAAGGATGGTGGCTGGGGAGAGGACTTGGAGTCCTGCGAGCAGTGCAGATACATGCAGAGCTCCACCTTCCAGCAGGGGCGGCTCAGGTATTTTGCCGCCTCAAGCACGGCAGGCAGGCTGCCTTCGGCGGCTTGCCTGCAGGAGGTCCACCGAAGCCGCGGGACCAGTGGACCCTCCACAGGCATGCCACCAAAGGCAACCGGCCTGCTGCCATCATGGTGACCGGCAGAACGCCCCCCACGGCTTGCCGCCCCAGGCACACGCTTGGCGTGCTGGTGCCTGGAGCCGCCCCTGCCTTCCAGATCCACAACACCACCTAGGCCCTGCTGGGGCTCATGGCCGGCAGGTAGGAGAACTGATGCTGCTTCTCAATGGCAGAACATTGTCCTCTTCACCTGCATGCACAGAACACAGCACCGGGGCATGACTGAAAAAATCAAACATACAGCGTGAAATCCTGACCATTATAGTCAATGGGTGTTTTGCCATTGTCTTCAGTGGGCCAGGACCTCAGCCTAATTCTTTAGCTATGTGCCTGATGCTCTGACTGCACTATCAGACAGGAAGTTACCAGACTAACCCAACATACCTCGGCAGAGACTTAACCCTTGGTGGGAGCTGGGAGGCAAGATCAAACCAGTATCTTAGATGCCTTTATACAAATGCAAGAAGTATGGGTAATAAGCAGGAAGAACTGGAAGTGCTAATAAATAAATACAACTATGACATTATTGGCATTACTGAAACTTGGTGGTATAATACACACGACTGGAATGTTGGTGTGGATGGGTATAGTTTGCTCAGGAAGGATAGACAGGGGAAAAAGGGAGGAGGTGTTGCCTTATATATTAAAAATGTACACACTTGGACTGAGGTGGAGATGGACATAGGAGACGGAAGGGTGGAGAGTCTCTGGGTTAGGCTAAAAGGGGTAAAAAACACAGGTGATGTCGTGCTGGGAGTCTACTACAGGCCACCTAATCAGGCGGAAGAGGTGGCTGAGGCTTTTTTCAAACAACTAACAAAATCATCCAAAGCCCAAGATTTGGTGGTGATGGGGGACTTCAACTATCCAGATATATGTTGGGAAAATAACACCGCGGGGCACAGACTATCCAATAAGTTCCTGGACTGCATTGCAGACAACTTTTTATTTCAGAAAGTTGAAAAAGCTACTAGGGGGGAAGCTGTTCTAGACTTGATTTTAACCAATAGGGAGAAACTTGTTGAGAATTTGAAAGTAGAAGGAAGCTTGGGTGAAAGTGATCATGAAATCATAGAATTTGCAATTCTAAGGAAGGGTAGAAGGGAGTACAGCAGAATAGAGACAATGGATTTCAGGAAGGCGGATTTTGGTAAGCTCAGAATGCTGATAGGCAAGGTCCCATGGGAATTAAGACTGAGGGGAAAAACAACTGAGGAAAGTTGGCAGTTTTTCAAAGGGACGCTATTAAGGGCCCAAAAGCAAGTTATTCCGATGGTTAGGAAAGATAAAAAATGTGGCAAAAGTCCACCTTGGCTTACCCTTGAGATCTTGCGTGACCTACAAAATAAAAAGGCGTCATATAAAAAATGGAAACTAGGTCAGATCACGAAGGATGAATATAGGCAAATAACACAGGAATGCAGAGGCAAGATTAGAAAAGCAAAAGCACAAAATGAACTCAAACTAGCTATGGGAATAAAGGGAAACAAGAAGACTTTTTATCAATACATTAGAAGCAAGAGGAAGACTAAGGACAGGGTAGGCCCACTGCTCAATGAGGAGGGGGTAACAGTAACGGGAGACTTGGAAATGGCAGAGATGCTTAATGACTTCTTTGTTTATGTCTTCACTGAGAAGTCTGAAGGAATGTCTAGTATAGTGAATGCTTACGGGAAGAGGGTAGGTTTAGAAGAGAAAATAAGGAAAGAGTAAGTAAAAAATCACTTAGAAAAGTTAGATGCCTGCAAGTCACCAGGGCCTGATGAAATGCATCCTAGAATACTCAAGGAGTTAATGGAAGAGGCATCTGAGCCTCTAGTTATTATCTTTGGGAAATCATGGGAGACGGGGGAGATTCCAGAAGACTGGAAGGGGGCAAATATAGTGCCCATCTATAAAAAGGGAAATAAAAACAACCCAGGAAACTACAGACCAGTTAGTTTAACTTCTGTGCCAGGGAAGATAATGGAGCAGGTAATCAAAGAAATAATCTGCAAACACTTGGAAGGTGGTAAGGTGATAGGGAATAGCCAGCATGGATTTGTAAAGAACAAATCGTGTCAAACTAATCTGATATCGTTCTTTGATAGGATAATGAGCCTTGTGGATAAGGGAGAAGCAGTAGATGTGATATACCTAGACTTTAATAAGGCATTTGATACAGTCTCGCATGATATTCTTATAGATAAGCTAGGAAAGTATAATTTAGATGGGACTACTATAAGGTGGATGCATAACTGGCTGGATAATCGTACTCAGAGAGTAGTTGTTAATGGCTCCCAATCCTGCTGGAAAGGTATAACAAGTGGGGTTCCGCAGGGGTCTGTTTTGGGACCGGTTCTGTTCAATATCTTCATCAACGATTTAGATGTTGACATAGAAAGTACGCTTATTAAGTTTGCGGACGATACCAAACTGGGAGGGATTGCAACTGCTTTGGAGGACAGGGTCAAAATTCAAAATGATCTGGACAAATTGGAGAAATGGTCTGAGGTAAACAGGATGAAGTTCAATAAAGATAAATGCAAAGTGCTCCACTTAGGAAGGAACAATCAGTTTCACACATACAGATTGGGAAGAGACTGTCTAGGAAGGAGTATGGCAGAAAGAGATCTAGGGGTCATAGTGGACCACAAGCTTAATATGAGTCAACAGTGTGATACTGTTGCAAAAAAAGCAAACGTGATTCTGGGATGCATTAACAGGTGTGTTGTAAACAAGGCACGAGAAGTCATTCTTCCGCTTTACTCTGCGCTGGTTAGGCCTCAACTGGAGTATTGTGTCCAGTTCTGGGCACCACATTTCAAGAAAGATGTGGAGAAATTGGAGAGGGTCCAGAGAAGAGCAACAAGAATGATTAAAGGTCTTGAGAACATGACCTATGAAGGAAGGCTGAAGGAATTGGATTTGTTTAGTTTGGAAAAGAGAAGACTGAGAGGGGACATGATAGCAGTTTTCAGGTATCTAAAAGGGTGTCCTCAGGAGGAGGGAGAAAACTTGTTCACCTTAGCCTCCAATGATAGAACAAGAAGCAATGGGCTTAAACTGCAGCAAGGGAGATTTAGGTTGGACATTAGGAAAAAATTCCTAACTGTCAGGGTAATTAAACACTGGAATAGATTGCCTAGGGAAGTTGTGGAATCTCCATCTCTGGAGATATTTAAGAGTAGGTTAGATAAATGTCTATTAGGGATGGTCTAGACAGTATTTGGTCCTGCCATGAGGGCAGGGGACTGGACTCGATGACCTCTCGAGGTCCCTTCCAGTCCTAGAGTCTATGAGTCGTCACTGAATGGTCAGTAGAACAAAGTAAAAACTGGTGCAGAATAACTAATTGTCTCTAGCACGTTTGTGTCTTCATAATATGATTAACAGTTTTATTTATGAAGCCCTCCAACCACGCAAGGTGCTGTACAATGATCTGCAACAAATACAATACAACAGAGACTGCAGTAAGGAACTAATAAAATTTTCAGCACCCATCCTTCAAGCCAAACCCAGAGTGCAAACTGCATGGGAAGGGAAATGAAGGAGCTGATATTAGTCAGGTTCATTAACGTTGCCAAAGAAGTGTTCTCAGATGTTTCTCAAAGCTGGGCGGGAGGGGCTCAGATAAATGTCCAGGGGAATGACCACCACCCTCCTTGAAATTGAAATTGTTACCAAGTCCCTCATTTTTCTGTGTCCCTCTGTCTTGCCAATGGGGTCACACTGCACCACACGCAAGGGCAAGCTGGACATTTGGATCATGGATTAAGCACTTTACAGGTGCAGGGATTGTGAAATTGTTAAGCAATTGCAATTGTTTTGAAAATGATTCATTGTTCTCAGGGCCGGCGCTTCCATTTAGGCGACCTAGGTAGTGGTCTAGGGTGCTAGGATTTGGGAGGGCGGTAGACTGCTCCGGTGGACCTCCCGCAGGCATGCCTGCGGATGGTCCGCTGGTCCTGCGGCTCTGGTGAAGCATCTGCAGGCACGCCTGCGGCAGGTCCACCGGAGCTGCGGAACCAGCGGACTGTCTGCAGGAACGCCTGCGGGAGGTCCACCGGAGCCGTGGGACTGGCGAGCCGGCCCTGTGCCTAGGGCGCCAAAAACCCTCGCGCCGCTCCTGATTGTTCTCTGTCAGTGACACAGACAGCTGCAGGACAAAGATTTCTGATAGTGGAGAACTCCTTGATCTAGCACACAAGAGCAGAACGAGAGAGAGAGCCTGGCTGGGCCAAAGTTGGTTTCCCCCCAACCATCTCCAGACCCAGCAATCTAACCACCCCTTTGGGAAAACAGCCTTCTCCCACTGCCAGCTTGTTCTATAGCTTACCTAGTACCAGTGTGCTGCAGTGCTGGAGGTTCAAACCCCAATGATAATGCTCTGTGTGTGTTAACAATTGTATTTAAAAGACTTTTAGTTTAGTTTTTACGTTCTTAAAAAAACCACCTAGGAAATTACACACCCACAGTGTAAACTGTGCAAAGAATGTTATTTAGGTTGCAAAGTCAAGCACTCAGAAGTTGGGAGATGCCAGACCTGCAGTTTTCCATTCAACCTTAATTTGTCACCCCGTGCACATGCATTATGGTATGGTTTTTAACTACAAGATCACATCTTATCTTACCCACAGGACCCCTGCCTCATTCGGTGCACAGGCTGGATGCACAAAGGAGCAGAATAAAGGTTACGTGGGCTGGTGTAAATCTGGCTGTAAACACGTGTCCTGAGAGCAGCCCCGCAAGTGGCCCATCACCTCAGTTTTCATTTTAATTCCTCAGATGAACTCAGTTCAGCCTTCAAAGTATTTCAATAGCCCTTTCTGCGGGGTTTCCTTCTCACCAGAATCCCCCCCAGTGCAGTCCAAACAGTACATTCATCCCAACAGTCCAACACCAAGCCCAGCTCCAGTATCTCTCACCACACCCCAGCGCCCAGGTGCAGCTCTGGCTGCTCCCCCCACACCCTAACTTCCAGGTCTGGCTCCAGTGTCTCTCACCACACCTCACCCAGACCCTCTAGCTTGGGTGTTTTTCCACCCTGTTTCCTTGCCAGGCAGGGCTCCAGCTCTTGCCTGGAGACATCGGTGGACTCACCCCTCCATCACCCCCCAGCCTTCAGCAGCACTCTGAGTTCAGGTCTCCAGTTCAGAGAGCCAGCAAGCATCTTACTCTGCTGTTCTCAGCCTTCAGCCCTCTCTAGCTGTGTCTCTCTGGCCTGTGGAAGTTTGTAGGTGACCCACTGCCTGCTTGTCTGCAGCTTTCACCAGCCTGCTCTGGTTCCACTGCTCACTGGGGAACTGACTGCTCCCTCCTTCAGGGACAGCCCCCCTGAAAGCTCTGTGCCCAGCTCTGCTCTTCCTCTGAGCTCCCGTTACTCTCTGGGTTCTCTTCCTTTCTGCTCTGGGCTCTCAACTCTCTCTCTCAGGTCATGTCTACAATACCGCTTAAGTCAATATCACTTACATCACTCAGGGGCGTAAAAAAGCTACCCCTGAGTGATGTAAGTTACACCGACCTTAGCAAAGAGCTCTCTTGTCGGCATAGGGCATCTTCTCCAGATGTGCTGCAGTGGCATTGGAGCAGCTGCACTGATGTCAACTAGCCCTAAGTTCTCACAGGATTTTGGACTCGGGGGTTGCTCCAGGGGCATTTCCACCCTTCTCATTACACCAAAGTAGGGTGCACCGGGACCAGAACAGGAGAGCTGAGCCCAACTGCATTTAAGTGGGGGCCACATACCCTTTTATACTGGCATTTTCTAACTCTCAAGTTCTTGCCTTTGCAACCTAAATAACATTCTTCTGATGTAGTTTTGGAGTGCAATCTGCAAAGTATGCACATTAGTCAGTATTTCTTTTTTAAAATAAAAGCACAATCTCCTGACACTTCGTGGTTATAATTTTCTATCAATAAACTTCCATTTAAGATAAGTTACCCTGAAAGAAGTCTGTGTCCAGAACACCTTTCTTAGTCTTTATTCTCCAGATAGTTTCTTAGAACTATTCCTTTTCTTTACGTACATTTGATTTCCTGTAAAAAGGGTTTATTTCTTCAGTCTCGACTATAAGATAAAATACAGCAACTTGAAAGCATCAGTCGATGTCAGTACAAACCAGAGCACAGAAAGTAAGTAAGGAAGCTCCTCTATCACAAATGCGACAGGAGTTAGTAGTTAGCAAAAATCCTCAAATTGCCTCTTCTGTGAAGCACAGAGCAGGGGTTCTGCTTTCTGTAGCAGGAGTTCCAGCCAAATCCATTGAGATCGTAGAATCACAGAAACATAGAGCTGGAAGGGATCTCAAGGTCATTTAGCCCATTACCCTGCACTGAGGCAGCAGGACCAGTAACCCTAGACTATCCCTGGCAGGTGTTTGTCTAACCTGTTCTTAAAAATTCCGGTGATGGGAATTCCACAACTTCCCTTGGGAACCTATTTCAGTACTTAACTGTCCTTCCAGTTAGAAAGTTTTTCCTAATATCTAAACTAAATCACCCTGGCTGTACACTGAATAAATTACTTCTTGTCATACTTTGGGTGGACATGGAGAACTATTGATCACTGTCCTATTTCTAACAGCCCTTAACATATTTGAAGACTGTTATCAAGTCCCCTCAGTCTTCTTTTCTCAGAACTAAATATGCCCCATTTTTTTTCAACCTTTCCTCCTAGGTGACATTTTCTAAATCTTTTATCATTTTTGTTGCTCTCCTTTGGACGCTCTTCAGTTTATCCACATCTTTCCCAATATGTGGCACCCAAAACTAGAGACAATACTCCAGCTGAGGCCTCACCAGTGTCGAGTAGAGCAGGACAACTACCTCCCATGTCTGAGATATGACACTTCTGTTACTACCCCCCAGAATTATATTAACCTTTTTTGCAACTGCATCACATTGTTGGCTCATCTTCAATTTTTAATCCACTTTGCCCCCCAGATCTTTTTCTGCAGTATTACTACCTCACCAGTTATTCCCCATTTTGTAGTTGTCCATTTGATTTTTTTCTTTCTTAAGTGTAGTACTTGCACTTCTCCTTATTGAAATTCATTTTGTTGATTTCAGACCAATTCTCTAAGGCCTTTTTGTATTCTAATCCTGTTCTCCAAAGAACTTGCAACCTCTCCCTGACTGGTGTCATCCACCAAGGTTATAAGCATTTTCTCCACCCCATTGTCCAAGTCGTTAATGAAAATATTGACTAGTACTGCACCCAGGACTGAGTCCTGTGGGACCCCACTTGATACATCCTCCCAGTTTGACAACAAACCATTTGTAACAAACTCTGCACTTGGAGTGCCTATTGGACTATAACTTTTTTAATTGATTCCAGAAAGACTTTTGCAAATCAGCAGCCTCCCCATATCTGCTATGAAACTGATCTAAGACCTTTATTCATATATGTATGTATATTGATCTCTTAATCATAGCAA
Source organism: Gopherus evgoodei (assembly GCF_007399415.2). Taxonomy (NCBI): domain Eukaryota; kingdom Metazoa; phylum Chordata; order Testudines; family Testudinidae; genus Gopherus; species Gopherus evgoodei. The sequence goes on along the minus strand of NC_044332.1, from coordinate 8,103,758 downwards.
TGCTCTTCTTTTTTTCTTTTTATTAAAAAAATCTTAGATTTAGTTAATAAGGATTGGCTGTAATCGTGTATTTGGATGAGATCTGAAATATTCATTGACCTGATGGGCAATGTGTCTGGTTCCTAGGACTGGTAGAACTTTAAGTATGGTGAACAAGATTGTTAGTAATCTCTCACTATACTGGATTTGGCTGGCTAGATGGGAGCCAAAGGCTGGATTCCTTAAAGGGGACTGCATTTTGGCTTTTTAGTAACCAGTGTGGTATTACAGATGCTATTTTGTTACTTGGCTTGGTGAATCTAAGGGCTGGTCTACACTACAGGGGAAAATCGATCTCAGATACGCAACTTCAGCTACGTGAATAACATAGCTGAAGTCGAAGTATCTAAGATCGAATTACTCACCGTCCTCACGGCACGGGATCAATGTCCGCGGCTCCCCATGTCGACTCCGCAACTCCGTTCGGGTTGGTGGAGTTCCGGAATTGATATAAGCGCGTTCGGGGATCGATATATCGCGTCTAGATGAGACGCGATATATCGATCCCCGAGCAATCGATTGCTACCCGCCGATACAGCGGGTAGTGAAGACGTCGCCTAAGTATAGAATAAACTGCCAGTTGTGGGGATTGTCTGCCCTATTCCTTGCAGTTTGCCATGAATAAGCATTCTCAGTGTGACCCCTCTAAGCACCATGGTCCCAGATGGATTTCCTTAGGAAAACTCAGTAACTGGCTTTAACCAGATTCCCAGCTGGGCTCACTGGCAGGGCTCCTCTTTACCATATGGCTGGGAGTACTGAAAGCAAGAAGAGCTTTTGCAGCAGACAGCTGGTACATTTCTGATTGTGAGTTGGGGAATCACCCAGACATTAGTTCCCCAGAAACAACAACAAGGGAGGTAATAAACACCCAGTTGTGTGTTGAGTGATCATCAACAGCCATCATCTAGTGAGGGAGTTACAGTTCAATGATTCACTTGCACAAGGCCACACCAGGGGAATTGCTTAGCCTTGCCTGGTTTTTTGGCAATGCCCATCAGACATGCCTGGACTTGTGTTCTCCAAGCACATGACTGAGGACATAAAATATGGGATAGAGGCTGCATGGTTTGTCCGTTCTCCTCCCCCACCCACGTTAAAGTCAACAAGAACACTGGACATAGGCACCGACTCCACAGGTGCTCCGGGGCTGCAGTACCCATAGGGAAAAGTTAGTGGGTGCTCTGCACTCACCGGCAGCCAAGCTCCACTCACCTCCCCATCTTCTCCTCCCTTGAGCAGGCCGTGTCCCTGTTCCGCCGCTTACCTCCCAGCGCTTCCCCTCTGGCTGCCGCCAAACAGCTGTTTGGCAGCTTTAGCATGCTCCGGTAGGGAGGGGGAGGAGCAGGAACGTGGCATGCTCGGGGAGGAGGTGGGACTGGGGAATTGGGGAAGGAACTGGAATAGGGGCAGAGTTGGGGCAGGGACTTTGGGGAAGGGGTTGGAATGGGGGCGGGGCAGGGATGGAAGAGGTGGGATGTGGCAGGGCCTCATGGAAGGGGTGGAGTGGGGGTGGGATCAGGGGGCAGAGGGGATCGAGCACCCATGGGAAAGAGGGGAAGTTGGCGCATATGATACTGGAGTTGAGGAGATGGTTCCCCAGGCTAACAGGGAGAACCTGCTTATGAAAGACTGTAACCAACTGCAGCATTCAGTGGGGTGAGAAAACCTGCTTAGTCAAGATATTGCCTCGTCTAATAAGGTTGAGAATTTAGACCGCATGCTTATCTTTGATTTTCCTTTGGGAACTACTTTGACTCCTTGCCCATCACTTATAATCACTTAAAATCCATCTTTTGTAATCAACAGACTTATTCTAATGTTGATCCTTACCAGTGAGTTTGACTGAAGTGTTTGGTAGATCTGCTCAGGCTACAAAGGCTGGTGTATGTCACTTTCCATCCATGAAGTGATGAACCAATTAATAAACTTGCATTGCTCAAGGAAGGGTCTTGAGCAGTGCAAGATGGTGTATTCCGGTGGTACAAGGCTGGGAACTGGGGGGATCTGGCTGGTGCCTTGCTGTGTGATTTGTGAGTGGCTCTGGGAGCAGTCATGCAGTCTGGCTGGGTGTCGGGCTCCACATGGGGTTGTACTGAGTGGGAACAGTACTGGGAGGGGTTTGCTGCTTGCCACCAGTAAGGCATTGTGAGAGACAACCCAGAGCAGTGTGTTAAGGAGGCATAGCTGTCCCACCATCCCAGGCTGCACCCTGGGGATCCCGTCACACTCAGGTTCTCATTGGTTTCGCGGCGCATTTGTCCAGACATTCTTCCTCAAGGTGGCTCGTGAAGAGGCTGGCATATTGGGGAGCCATCCTAGTTCCCATAGCTGGTCCCATGGTTTGGATAAAATGTTTGTTTTTGATGTAAAACTGGTCTGGGTGAGGATGAAATGGATGAGTTTGACAATGTGTTTGGGGTGGAGGTCTGAGTGTTGTCCATTGTCTCACATTTGAGGCAGGCTGCGAAGCTCTCAGTGTCTGTGTGTAGGGAAGTGACTTTGCTGGTGGTGAGGATGGTGTTCTGAGGGAGGTTGTTAATGTTGTGCAGTTTGTGCAGGAAGTCAGTTGTCCTGGAGGATGCTGCCCCTTTGGGTGGTGGTTGGCTTGAGGCTGGTTTCTGAGTGTCCTGACACTCCTTCATGTCATGGCCAGGTAGGATGGGTTCCCGTGCCTGGGTCTCTTGGGACGCACGGGGCAGGGTTGTGCGGAGGAGTTTGTAGAGTTTCTCTGGGCGTTGTTTGGGGAGGATTGAATCACCTCCTCTGAGCGCTGGGTGAAGGGTGGCCTGGGCTGGTAGTGCTGTGGGTGGAGGTGGTTAGCCCAAGCGCCCCGGGGACGGTGCTCCCGGTGCGGGCCCAGGGACCCGCCCGTGGGCGGCTGTCGGGCCGGTAGCGCTGCCCTGGCGGGGCGGGCTGGGGCCGTTTCTCCGCCGGGGACAGGCGGTGCCGGTGGAGCTGGAGCTCGAGCTCGCAGCGCGGCCAGCAGGGGCCCCACCCGCCTCGCAGCCGGGGCTGGGGCGGGGCCCGGGCCGAGGGCGATTCCCGCTCTGGGCGGCAGGGGCGGGGCCGGAGCCCGGGGCCGGCCCTGATTGGCCGGCGCCGCGTGGGCCCATGTCTGCTGAGGTGGGGAATCGCCGCGTCGCGAGCCCGCGGCTCCCGGAGTCAGGGGCGTGCGGCGGCCACGCGATGGGGCACGAAACGTGAGTGTGTGTGTGTGTGTCCCCCTCTGAGCCCCTGCCAGGGTGTGTGTGTGTCCCTCTGAGCCCCTGCCAGGGTGTGTCACTGTGTGTGTGTGTGTGTCCCTCTGAGCCTCTGCCTGTGTGTGTGTGTGTTCCTCTGAGCCCCTGCCAGGGTGTGTGTGTGTGTCCCTCTGAGCCCCTGCCAGGGTGTGTCACTGTGTGTGTGTGTGTCCCTCACTCTGAGCCTCTGCCAGGGTGTGTGTGTGAGTGTTTGTGTCCCTCTGAGCCCCTGCCAGGGTGTGTGTGTGTCAGTGTGTGTCCCCCTCTGAGCCCCTGCCAGGGTGTGTGTGTGTGTGTGTCCCTCTGAGCCCCTGCCTGTGTGTGTGTCCGTCCCTCTGAGCCCCTGCCAGGGTGTGTGTGTGTGTCCCTCTGAGCCCCTGCCAGGGTGTGTGTGTGTGTGTGTGTGTGTGTGTGTGTGTCCCTCTGAGCCCCTGCCAGGGTGTGTGTGTGAGTGTTTGTGTCCCTCTGAGCCCCTGCCAGGGTGTGTGTGTGTCAGTGTGTGTCCCCCTCTGAGCCCCTGCCAGGGTGTGTGTGTGTGTGTGTCACTGTGTGTGTCCCTCTGAGCCCCTGCCTGTGTGTGTGTCCGTCCCTCTGAGCCCCTGCCAGGGTGTGTGTGTGTGTCCCTCTGAGCCCCTGCCAGGGTGTGTGTGTGTGTGTGTGTGTGTGTGTCCCTCTGAGCCCCTGCCAGGGTGTGTCACTGTGTCAGTGTGTGTGTCCCTCTGAGCCCCTGCCAGGGTGTGTGTGTGTGTCCCTCTGAGCCCCTGCCAGGGTGTGTGTGTGTCCGTCCCTCTGAGCCCCTGCCAGGGTGTGTCACTGTGTGAGTGCGTGTGTCCCTCTGAGTCTCTGCCAGGGTGTGTGTGTGTGTCTCTCTGAGCCCCTGCCAGAGTGTGTCACTGTGTCAGTGTGTGTCACTGTGTGTGTGTGTCCCTCTGAGCCTCTGCCAAGGTGTGTCACTGTGTGAGTGTGTGTCACTGTGTAAGTGTGTGTATGTGTCCCTCTGAGCCTCTGCCTGTGTGTGTGACTGTGTGTGTGTCCCTCTGAGCCCCTTCCAGGGTGTGTCACTGTGTGTGTGTCCCTCTGAGCCTCTGCCTGTGTGTGTGTGTGTGTGTGTGTGTGTGTTCCTCTGAGCCTCTGCCAGGGTGTGTCACTGTGTGTGTGTGTCACTGTGTCAGTGTGTGTGTGTGTCCCTCTGAGCCTCTGCCTGTGTGTGTGTGTCCCTCTGAGCCTCCGCCTGTGTGTGTGTGTGTGTGTGTGTGTCCCTCTGAGCTTCTGCGAAGTGTGTGTTTGTGTGTGCGTCTTGTGTGTGCGCCTCTGTGCCAGTGGCTGTGTGTGAGTCTCTGTGCGAGTGCATGTGAATTTGTGTGTGTCTGTGTGTAAGTGTGTGTCACTGTGTCAGTGAGTGTATGTGTGTCTCTGTGAGAGTGTGTGTCTGTGTGTGCGTGTGCCTTTGTGCCGGTGGCTGTATGAGTGAGTCTCTGTGCGAGTGCATGTGAATTTGTGTGTCTCTCTGTGTGAGTGTGTGTCACTGTGTGTCTGTGTGTGTGCGCGTCCCTCAGCCTCTGCGAGTGTGTGCGTCTGTGTGTGCGTGTCTTGTGTATGTGCCTCTGTACCAGTGGCTGTGTGAGTCTCTGTGCGAGTGCATGTGAATTTGTGTGTATGTCTCTGTGTGTGTGTGTGTCACTGTGTCAGTGTTTGTCTGTGTGAGTGTGTGTGTCTGTGCGCGTCCCTCTGAGCCAATGCGAGAGTGTGTGTCTGTGTGTGCCTGTCTTGTGTGTGCACCTCTGTGCCAGTGGCTGTGTGAGTGAGTCTCTGTCCGAGTACATGTGAATTTGTGTGTGTCTCTGTGTGTGTGTCACTGTCTGAGTGTCTCTCTGTGTCAGTTTGTGTCTGTGTGAGTGTGTGCGCGTGTCCCTCTGAGCCTCTGCGAGAATGTATGTCTGTGTGTGTGTGTCTTGTGTATGTGCCTCTGTACCAGTGGCTGTGTGAGTGAGTCTCTGTGCGAGTGCATGTGAATTTTTGTGTGTCTCTGTGTCAGTGTGTGTGTATCTCTGCGTGTCTCTGTCTCTGTGTGAGTGTGCTCCTGTGACCTTGGCCAGTGCTGTTCCTGCATCCCAGTTGTAGCCTGTTTTTGTTCCAGCGGCTTCCAGAGGCCGCACTTGGACCGAGCCCCTGTGCTCGGAGCTGTACTGCTGTGTGTAATGCTGCACAGTGCGGTGCCATGGAGTAACTGGTCTGTGCAGTGCAGCACCTATCTGCCAGCAGGGGCTGGGGCTCTTAGGAATTCCTTTTAAATGAGACATTTTAAATCCATGAACTGCCCCAGCGCTCCCAGCATGGAGGGAGGTGACAGAGCTGCCATCTCTTCGCAGTGACAGATCCCCGTGGGCTGATGGGAAACTCTCCTAGAACTCGGTGCTCTGGTTGCTGTGAGGACAGCGTGGGGTGGGAAGGTGCCAGGAAAGGGGAGCGCTGTCAGAAGTAGCCCCCTGTATGGGACCGGTTGAGGGTCTGTCAGGTTCTTGTTCCGACAGCGCGGTGTGGAGTGGTCAAAGCCAAGCAAAGTGACATTGGCCCAGCTGTTGCTCCAAGGACTCGCCCCTTCCCGCTTGTTACTTTTCAAAGTCTAAGTGTTGGCAGCCAGCTCGTGGCTGAGTGCAGAGCTCTCTGGGTTCTCATGTCTATTGCTAATGCTGCAGCAGGCGTCTGCACTGGCCCTGCGCGTCCCAGGGCACTGCCAGCCTGATGCTCAGAGCCGGCAATGCTTGGTGACGCGCCTGGGATTTGTCTGGTTCCCTGTGGTCTCTCCAGGTGTTTGCGGAGAAGAGGCGGCCCGTATAAAACAGAACCTGCGAGTGACCTCACCCGCTGGCGACTGAGCAATGAAGAAGGACGGCAGAGTTGGCGCTACGTGGAGGCTGGCGAGGAATGTGAGCGAGAGCAGAGCGGGCTGGAGGCTCACTGCGTAGGCTTGGACACGGTGGGTGGCTGGTTTTCACTTGCAGCGCACTGTTTGCCAAGGCTGGGAAGGGGGCAGCCACCGAAACCCCATGCCCGTATGACCGACTGTAGTTCCCCTATTGCCGCCATTGTCTCCTGCCCCCAAATGCTGAGTCGTCGTCTCTGAAGCAAGGCTTCTTTTCAGTGACTGTCTCGAATTCACGTGCTTGCTAATTCCACAGGGCAGGCACAGGTGGTGCTGGCATCAGGGGCAGAATTCACAACCTCATGCCAACCTGGTTGTATTGGCTACTGGGGAAGAGGGGAGGTGTCACAGCTCCCTGCAAGGGGGCATCTTGCCCAGCTGGGACCAGAATCTGCTGACCCTTCCATGCCTGGAGCCCTGGAATCTGGCCCCTGAGAAAGGGGGTTGGGGAGGTCTGTTTGCCCTGCTCCCTCCCTGCCTGCTGACTCTCTGGGGATTATGCACTGAATGACACAGAAGGTGCTTCAAGGCAGCAAGCGTCCTGCTGGTATCCACATTCCTCCTCTGCTGCCCTCCCACACCTCTTCATCCCTACGCATGCTCTGCACAGTCCCTCTGTGCTGGATTTGGTGTCCTGTTGCTGGCATTGCTACTAAGTATTGTGTGAAAGGCCAGTGCAGTGCAGGCCATGGGGAAGGTACACAGACTCTGATTACCCACGGGACTGCAGTGCTGCCATAGCCCACAGCACAAGGCACTTGATTGTACTGGTGTCTTGGCTGTTGGCCATTCTTTGTGCGCGAGCTGGAGCCAGGGCCGGCTTTAGGCTGATTCCCCCGATTCACCGGAATCGGGCCTTGTGCCTAAGAGGGCATCTTAAGTACCTTTTAAATTTTTTTACTCACTTGGTCTGCTCTGGGTCTTTGGCGGCAGGGGGTCGTTTGGTGCTGTGGAAGACCCGGAGCGGATCCCCCACCACCGGAGTGGTGCTGAAGCCCCGAACCACTGCTGGATATTCGAATCAGGCCCCTCAGTTCATAAAGCCAGCCTTGGCTGGAGCGCTGCTCTTTTAATTTGTGTCTGTCCCTGCTCCTGTTCCTTTCTTTGCAGAGTAAATTCTTCAAGGCCTTGCCCCAGGCCTGCACGGCCCAGGAAGCAGCGCTGAATGGGATGAAGTTTTACTCTGGCCTGCAGGCGGAGGATGGGCACTGGCCCGGTGACTACGGGGGACCCCTCTTCCTGCTGCCAGGTATGATGCCATGTGGATTCATAGATTCATACACATGCCAGGTGGATTCATAGATTCATAGACTCTAGGACTGGAAGGGACCTCGAGAGGTCATCGAGTCCAGTCCCCTGCCCTCATGGCGGGATCAAATACTGTTTAGACCATCCCTAATAGACATTTATCTAACCTACTCTTAAATATCTCCAGAGATGGAGATTCCACAACTTCCCTAGGCAATTTATTCCAGTGTTTAACTACCCTGACAGTTAGGAACTTTTTCCTAATGTCCAACCTAAATCTCCCTTGCTGCAGTTTAAGCCCATTGCTTCTTGTTCTATCATTAGAGGCTAAGATGAATAAGTTATCTCCCTCCTCCTGAGGACACCCTTTTAGATACCTAAAAACTGCTATCATGTCCCCTCTCAGTCTTCTCTTTTCCAAACTAAATTAACCCAATTCTTTCAGCCTTCCTTCATAGGTCATGTTCTTAAGACATTTAATCATTCTTGTTGCTCTTCTCTGGACCCTCTCCAATTTCTTCACATCTTTCTTGAAATGCGGTGCCCAGAACTGGACACAATACTCCAGCTGAGGCCTAACCAGCACAGAGTAGAGCAGAGGAATGACTTCTCGTGTCTTTTTTACAACACACCTGTTAATGCATCCCAGAATCACGTTTGCTTTTTTTGCAACAGTATCACACTGTTGACTCCTATTTAGCTTGTGGTCCACTATGATCCCTAAATCTCTTTCTGCCATACTCCTTCTTAGACAGTCTCTTCCCATTCTATATGTGTGAAACTGATTGTTCCTTCCTAAGTGGAGCACTTTGCATTTGTCTTTTTGAACTTCATCCAGTTTACCTCAGACCATTTCTCCAATTTGTCCAGATCATTTTGAATTTTGACCCTGTCCTCCAAAGCAGTTGCAATCCCTCCCAGTTTGGTATCGTCTGCAAACTTAATAAGCGTACTTTCTATGCCAACGTCTAAGTCGTTGATGAAGATATTGAACAGAGCCGGTCCCAAAACAGACCCCTGCGGAACCCCACTTGTTATACCTTTCCAGCAGGATTGGGAACCATTAATAACTACTCTCTGAGTACGATTATCCAGCCAGTTATGCACCTACCGTATAGTAGCCCCATCTAAATTGTATTTGCCTAGTTTATCGATAAGGATATCATGCGAGACCGTATCAAATGCCTTACAAAGTCTAGGTATATTGATTTCTAGGATGAAATAGCTATGCCATGTGCTCTGAGCAGCAGCACCTCCCCGCAGAGTTATCTGCATAGGGATGGGATAGCGGGTGCCAAGCAGGGTCCGCGTGGCCAGGGTCTGCAGGGTCTTTGCTTAGCTGTCTGGGGATGATTCAGGGTCGGGCGCTGTTGCAGACCTGAGCAGGGCAGTGTCTTGTCATTCCCCAGCACACAGGGTGCTGAATGTTTATGGCCAATTGTTTCCCCAAACAATGACCTAGGAAATGCCCTGGCTGCATTGCACTACAGTTAATCCCCAGTGAACGTGTCTTTAATAGGGAGCTGACGTCTGTTGTGAAGCACCAAGAACTACCCAGCCAGTGAAATCCCCTGTCTGGTTTTGCTGAATGGGAGCGGGGTCCTTTGGTGCAGTCTATCCCCAACAGCCTGTTCCATCGCGGGGGCTGAAGCCGGGGTTGCTAGAGAAGGTCATGTGGTTGTTACAGTCTGATGTACAGTCTGTCTGGACATCCCTGATGACCCTTTTGGGTTCCGGCAGATGACGACCTTGGAGCCACTTAGCCTGGGGCTGCAGCTGCGCCTTGTTAGCTGTACGTGCAGTGTGTACTTGGGACTCCTAGCTACAGTGATTTCTCACGTCCTGTGCTGACCATGAAGAGGACACGTGCTTCTCTGAACCAACTAGAGTGTCCCTGTGGCTGAAATCGGGGGGTGGTTTGGCCTAAAGAGTGGACTGTTTTGTCCAACAGGTCTCCTGATCACCTGCCACGTTGCCAAGATCCCACTGCCAGAAGGTTACAGGAGGGAGATGGTGCGTTACCTGCTCTCGGTGCAGCTCCCGGACGGAGGCTGGGGCTTGTGAGTAGCAGAGAAGCTCTCTTCTCCTTATTCCTGCTGCATTGGGCTGATTGTGCGTTCCAGACCCAGTTGACCAGAGAAATGGTTCCTATCTCTTTGTCCCTGCACAACACAGCCAGTGAAAACAGTATAGCAATCTCAGAAGCCCCTTGCAAGCACAAAAGTCAGTTCCATTCCTGAGATGTCTGCCTTGCGCATTGTTATCTGCTCTGATACGGCCTAATATCTCAGACGTTACTGCCAGGCATTAGGTCCTGCTCCACCTGCTTTGTGCTTCCCCTCGCTAGCCCTTCCCGGGTCATGGCATTCCTGGAGGGCGCAGAGCAGCTGTAGCAGCTCGAGGTATGTTAGTAGGGTGGGCCGGCTGGTCATTAAATACACTCAGAGAAGGAGAACACAGAAAAAAGGGGGGAGTGGATCCTTCCAGCAGGCAGGGATGGACTGCCGGGAACATTGCAGGGGTGGTGTCAAGGGCCGGTCTGCAGAGGCGTTCTGGCTGTTACGTGCACTCTGTCTTGGTTTCACTGGAGAAGAATGTCTTTCTCTAGGAGGAGGGTCTGTGATCAGAGGCCTGGGTGAAAGGGGAAGAAATCATGGTAGAAACGTACGCCTGCATTGCCAGCTCTCCACCATTGTCTAGGCAGGTTTCCCTATTCCAGCAGAGGGGAGGGGGACCCAGAGGAGCACTAGGAAACAAGGGAGAATGTTCAAAACTGGCTCATTTTCGGTGTGTCTTACCTCAACCTACTAAACAAAATGACTGAAATCCCACCAGCCCCCAAGCCGGCCCCTGGGAGGGAAACACTCTGATTTCATTAGCAAATCAAGCCCCACTTCGTTGGCACTTCCAGGGTGACTTTAGCTCCAGCAGTGCTGCTGAACTGAATCACGCAGCAACGCAGTGGTTGGGGTTTTGGAGTACTCGGTGTTGGCGTCGCTCTGCTCCCCTTGGCTTGACGAGAGCACTTGCCTATGGCTTCATCGGGGACCAGCTAGGCCATGGCCGAGTGCTTCGGAAGCTCCCCCGCAGCATCCAGCGCTTGGCCTGGCTCTCTCTTCCATGTGGGAAATGGCTCAGAGCTAAGCTGAGTGTGAGACTGCTGGAGCTGCAGTGCCGGGCAGGCCAGCATGTGGTGTGACCAGAGCCTCCCTTCACCATGGGTTGACCATTAGAGTGAGGGGCTGGGAGCATTTTGTTCTCGTTTCCCAGCAGCTTGGCCCATGGTGGATGTTTTTCGGTTAGTTTGCCTGGTTAGCTTTAACCGTCTGCTTAGGTTCGCCCCAGTGAAACCAGTCTCGGTTGATTGCAGAAGTGCTCAGCCGCGTCTGACTTCCTTGCTCTCTGTATGTGGCAGGCACGTGGAAGACAAATCGACAGTGTTTGGCACAGCGCTAAATTACACATCCCTGAGGATCCTGGGGGTTGGGCCGGATGACCCGGACCTCGTGAGGGCTCGGATCAACCTCCACAGCAAAGGTCAGCATATGGCTGGAGCTCTCTGGCATCCTATCCTCCCCCCAGCAGCCATGAGGCTGGGACTGTTGAGAAGGGCTTGCCCAGCTCCGAAGGGGTGAGTGGTAGGTGAGGGGACATGCGACCAGAGTGGAGTGAGCCTTTGCAATGGTTTGTCCTTGGCTGCATGGCAGCATGTGCAGTTCGCATGTTAGTTTCTGCCCTACCATGCTTAGCTTCTCCCGGCTTGGCCTGGCTGTTGCGGCACGTGTGGGATGTCACAGCCTATGCCGCATCCTGCTGTGCCAGGACCCTGCAGCACTTACCTTCTGGGGTGATGGTGAAACTTCAGCTTCTTCACCAGTTGTGAATGGTTCCTTTTGGGAGGCAGGGTACTCATGAGCCTTGCAAACATCCAGTCCATCTCAGCAGTCGGTTGTGGGTTAAATCGCCATCTCCAGCCCCCCTCGTATGGCTTAGCTTCACTACGTGGCTCCATGACACAATGCTCAGTGGTCTCACTGGCTGCACCTTCCGGAGAAAATGTGCCCTTCCCAGGTGTCATTTCTGAATGGCTGTGTCTGTCGGGGCGCAGTGCCCATCATGCACCCGCTGCACCAGCCTGCAGCTCTCCAGGGCCCCTGGCCTGCCACGCAACCAGACCAGGATTCAGGAGCTCTTTTCATGCCCTTTCACATAGCAGGGTCTGTGTCCCTGGCCCCCATGGCTACCGTCAGAGCCCAGATCTGCGTGTATCTCTCCAGGTGGTGCTGTGGGAATCCCGTCCTGGGGGAAGTTTTGGCTGGCCGTCTTGAACGTTTACAGCTGGGAGGGAATGAATACGCTGTTCCCTGAGCTGTGGTAGGTGCTATTCTTATCTGCAGAGTGTATTGATTTTCAGTCCCAAGCCACAGCCCCGTCCCCTCCCAGCAGCAGCACGCAGCAGAAAGCCCAACGCTGAACACCAGGGACTTGAGAGCAATCCCTGGCCTGCACCAGTTCCCCATTCTCACGCTCAGCCTGGGCCAGCAGGCTCCACGGAAACTAGGCAGCATTCCTGGCACGGGGCATGGGTTGATGGGGGAGGGATGTGCTGTTGATGACCTCTCCCCCATCCAAGCTCGACCCACCTGCTTGACCTCCAGCTTTCCTGCCCTCTCTACCAGCCACCAGACCCACACGTTGTGCTCTCCCCAAGACTCTCCCTCCTGTGCTGGGTCCTGACATGGTTCCTCCGCATTTGGCATGCCATGGCTGTCCCTGACCTGGAACTGGGCTTGCCGCAGACTCCCCCAGCGCTCAGGGACAGCTGGTGCCTGAGTTGGCCGTGGGACCAGGAGCAGGGGGCGGTGTGAGGTGAAGGAGTTCAGGCAGCTGGCTGATTACAGGGAAACCAGTGGCAGCATTGCCCACTGGCATGTCCCCACAGGAGAGGCTGTTTATTCCCTGCGCCTCCCTCCACACCCCGCTGACATGAACCACAGGGAATCAGATGCAGTCTGTGGGCAGAGGCCCTGCCCAGGATAACAGCCTCACTGGGTTGCTGGGAGAGCCCAGAACGCTCTCCTCGGGCTGGAGCAGACAGTCTCCTGGCTCCAAACGAGGGCTCCAACTTCTCTCCCAGCTCCCCCGCACCCCAGGAGCATGGAGCAGCGGTTGCCTGGGGTCTATGCGTTGTCCTGAATGGCTGCTCTACCGCTCAGGCAGCGGCTATCCTGGGCCCCGAGTGTCTCCTGGGCACATTACCCCTCTGACTGCCCTGCAGCCCTGTCCTTAACTGTGCCCATGTCCCTGCGGCCCCCCACTTCCCATCCCGCACACTGCCGACAGCGTCCTCTATTGTGTGACAGGCTGCTCCCGGCCTGGATGCCAGCCCACCCCTCCACGCTCTGGTGCCACTGCCGCCAGGTGTACCTGCCAATGAGCTACTGCTACGCCACACGCCTGACTGCCGAGGAGGATGAGCTTGTCCAGAGCCTGAGACAGGTAAATGAACTCCCAGAGCACCCTCCCCGCTCCTCACCCTGTGGTACGGTGGCCTGTAGACCCTTCCCACCATGGCCCAGCTGTGTCTAGTCACATGGACCCGAATCTCCTCATTGGGTGCAAATCCCAGCCCCTGCAGCCCCTGGCAGTGCTTTGTTGGAGATTCCTGTAGGCTTGTTGTGATGTGATCCCCACGTCAGCCCCTTGTTTCCCCATCTCACCAGAGCTTCTGGGTCTTCCCCCTGCCTTGGCACTAACTGCGAAGGCTCTGAGCCACGTCCCAGCTGCCTCTGTCTGACACCTCCGTCCCTCATGCTGCCTGTCTGTTACCAAAGAGGAGCTCAGGGTGGCACTCTCCCCTCGTTCTCTGTGGTGAAGACTTTAGCAACCCTGCCTCTCAGCGTCTCGTCCTCCCTGGTTGTTCCACTCGCTCCCTGCTGATCTAGCAGGGCCAGCAACTCTCACCAGCTTCCTGGTTCTCTGAGACTTACAGGCTGCTGGCCATTCAGGTTCCCTCTGAGCCTCTGTGATGGAGTAGGGGCTGTCTGTGTGGGGAATGGGAGAGCAGGGGAGGACTTTAGGGGATGGACGATACCGGAGCCTGTAACCTGAGCTAAGTAAGGGAGGGGAAAGGTCAACACCTTTGCCCGGGAAGGAGCACAAAGGAAGGGAGTGGCAGGAGGGAAGCAGTTTGAGTTTGGGCTTGGGGCTGGATGGGCGGAATTCAGGGTATCCTAGCTAGGATCCAAGCACCCTGAAAGCCCAGAAGGACTCGATGGAGGGGTCCTGACTGTGCCTGCAAGCTCTGCTGTAACCGGTGTTCCTGTTGTCCAATAAACCTTCTGTTTTACTGGCTGACCAAGAGTCACTGTGGGTCCCAGGAAGAGGGGTGCAGGGCCGGACTCCCCCACACTCCGTGACAACTGGTGGCAGCGGCGGGAGATACTGCACCCCGTGAATGGCGCTTCCTGTAGTAAGTGACTGGGGAGCAGTAAAACGAAGGGGTGATTAACCCCTGGGAGTGTGTGCCCAGTGAGAAGGACTTTGCAGTAACAGGGTCCCCCGGGGGATTGCAGTGAGCAGTCCCAGGGGCGGAGGAGTCTGCAGCTCGACCCTGGCAGAGAGGTGGTGACCTCAAGAAGGGCTGGTGCACTAGGGGTCCCCCTGGAAACCGTGGGGAGCGGCGAGCACCCCAACCTGTGAGTGGCCAGCAGGAAGATGTATGCCAAGCGGCGCAAGTGTGACCTGCTGGAGCTGTGCAAGCAGAGGGGGCTGCGCCCGGGGAGGCTCACCAAGGGCCAGCTGATTGCCCAGCTGGAGCAGGGAGACCGCATGAATGAACGGAGCCCTGTCTCTGAGGGAAGCAGCCTGCAAGAGGCAGCGCAGGCACCAGTGTCTGTCCCCGCTGGGAGTGGTCAGCCGGTGGACGAGGGCTTCCCAAGACACCCCCTTCCTAGGCCTAGGGGAAGGGCGAGGAGGAGCCCAGTGAATACGGAGGGCACCGTGACCCCCCCAGCCAGCAGGGGATCCTGCCAGCAAAGCTCACCCCCCAGCAGGGGATCCTCCTGGCGATGCTCGGCATCCCTGGAGCGGATGTGGCTGGCATAGGAAAGGGAGCTGAAACGGGAGGAGCTCAAGTTAAAGAGGCAAGACCTGGAGGAGAAGGCGAAACAGCATAAACATGAGCTGGACCTGGCCCGGCTGAGGAGCAGTGAGGCCCCGGCTGCGGTGAGTGAGGGGGGACCCAAGCCTACAAAGAGCTTTGATAAGCACTTGCTGCCCTGGCGTAAGGAGGGGGAGGACATAGATACCTTCCTGACGGCCTTTGAGAATGCCTGCGAGCTGCACAGGGTTGACCCTGCACCCAGTATCGCAGTTCTTACCCCCTTACTGGACTCCACAGCCGTGGAGGTGTACAGCCGACTGAAAGGGGTGGAGGCAGAGGACTACGAACTGTTCAAACAGCCCTGCTCTGCGAGTTTGGGCTGACTCCTGAGATGTACTGGAAAAAGTTCCAGAGCCAGCGTAAAACCCGTGAGGTCACATACCTACAACTGGTCAACCGGGCGCAGGGGTATGCCCGCAAGTGGACAGCTGGGGCCCAAACTAAAGAGGACCTACTTGACCTATTCATACTGGAGCACCTGTACAAGCAGTGCCCGTCCGACTTGAGGCTGTGGTTGATGGACCAGAAGCCGGAGAACCCACAGCACGCAGGCCAGCTGGCCGACCAATTTGTGGACAGTCGGGCAGGGAATGGCAGGGAGGAGTCTCGAAGGAGCAGGCCTGGCTCAACGCAGAGAGAGAGTCATCGTGGGACCTCCCAAAGGGGGCCTATGGAGAACCTCCCCAAAAGGGGAACAGCCAGCATCAGGTCCCTCCAACCCACTCAAAGGGACCCACGAAACATGGGCTGCTATCGCTGTGGCCAACGAGGCCAAATACGGGCCCAGTGCCCCAAGCTCAGGGACAGACGAAGCAGATCCATCCCGCAGAGGGTGGACTGGGTAAAAACCCAATCGGAGGAGGGGCTATATTCCCAGGAAAGGGGGGCTGGCAACATACCACCTGTGAAGGAGGGAGGAGGTCCCCAGGTCAGCTCCTCTGGGGGGCTGGATGCTCCCAGGCTCCGGGTTTTTGGTTTACTGGGTGGGCGCGGGGCTGCTCCTCTGGAAAGAGTGCATTGTTTCCCTGGAGGTAGATGGGAGAGAGGTCAGGGACATGCTGGCTTTGGGGGTGATCCAGCCGTCTGCCAGCCCTTGGGCCTCGCCAGTGGTGCTGGTCCCCAAGAAGGATGGGTCAATCCGGTTCTGTGTGGACTATCGAAAGCTCAATACCATTACCGTATCTGATGCCTATCCCATGCCCAGGCCTGACGAGCTCCTAGACAAGCTGGGAGGTGCTCGATACCACACTACTATGGATCTTACAAACAGCTGCTGGCAAGTGCTGCTGGATGCAGATGCCAGGCTGAAATCGGCCTTTATCACCCCTCTGGGGCTCTACGAGTTTCTGACCCTGCCCTTCGGCCTCAAGGGAGCGCCGTCCACCTTCCAGCGCCTGGTGGGTCAGCTACTGAGGGGGATGGAGAGTTTTGCCTTGGCATGTATTGACGACATCTGCGTCTTCAGGCAGACCTGGGAGGACAACATGTCCCAGGTTAAACAAGTCCTGGACCGACTCCGAAAGGCTGAGTTAACAGTAAAGGCTGAGAAGTGCAAGGTGGGGATGGCTGAAGTATCTTACCTGGGCCATCGGGTGGGGAGCGGCTGCCTGAAGCTGGAACCAGCCAAGGTGGAGGTGATCAGAGACTGGCCTGCTCCCCAAACCAAAAAGCAGGTCCAGGCCTTTATTGGGATGGCGGGGTACTATCGAAGGTTCGTGCCCCACTTTAGTGCCATAGCCGGCCCCATCACTGAACTGTGCAAAAAAGGGAAGCCAGACAAGGTGATCTGGACTGAGCAGTGCCAGGAGGCTTTCTGGGCGCTGAAGGAGGCTCTGGTTAGTGGCCCGGTTCTGGCAAACCCAGATTTTGACAAACCCTTTATGGTGTTCACCGACGCCTCAGACACGGGACTGGGGGCGGTGTTAATGCAGCTGGATGAAAAGGGGGAGAGACACCCCATCGTGTACCTGAGTAAGAAGCTGCTACCACAGGAACAAAGCTACGCGGCCATCGAGAAGGAATGCCTGGCCATGGTGTGGGCCCTTAAGAAGCTAGAGCCATATCTCTTTGGGCGACACTTCACCGTGTACACCGACCACTCTCCCCTGACCTGGCTGCACCAGATGAAAGGAGCCAACGCCAAGCTCCTGAGGTGGAGCCTGCTCCTGCAGGACTATGACATGGATGTGGTCCATGTGAAGGGAAGTGCCAACCTGATAGCGGACGCGTTGTCCCGGAGAGGGGGCCCTGACCTTCCCCAGGTCACTGGGCAGAGTGACCCCGCTCAGTTCAGTCTCGAAGGGGGGGAGAGATGTGATGGAGTAGGGGCTGTCTGTGTGGGGAATGGGAGAGCAGGGGAGGACTTTAGGGGATAGACGATACCGGAGCCTGTAACTTGAGCTAGGTAAAGGAGGGGAAAGGTCAACACCTTTGCCTGGGAAGGAGCACAAAGGAAGGGAGTGGCAGGAGGGGAGCAGTTTTGAGTTTGGGCTTGGGGCTGTGTGGGCGGAATTCAGGGTATCCTAGCTAGGATCCAAGCACCCTGAAAGCCCAGAAGGACTCGATGGAGGGGTCCTGACTGTGCCTGCAAGCTCTGCTGTAACCTGTGTTCCTGTTGTCCAATAAACCTTCTGTTTTACTGGCTGGACAAGAGTCACTGTGGGTCCCAGGAAGAGGGGTGCAGGGCCGGACTCCCCCACACTCCGTGACAGCCTCCTTACGCCTTCCCTGTCACAGCTGATACTTCTGTATGTTGGCATCGTGTAGGCTACATTTCTGTTCCTTCAGGGGGGTGTTGCTTGACTGAGCCACGTGGTCCTTCTATGCTTTCCCTTTAGCTTAGGGCTGAGGTACGACTGGCCTGTGCTGGCATGATACCTCTGTGCAGTTTCTGAGCTCTTGTTAGCAGATGGAAAGGCTCTGTGTAACGCAGGCCAGAGAATGTCACTCAGTTACTCTGGACTGAGCCCAGCGGCGTGTCTGGCTGCAGTACAATGTGCCCTCCAGAAAGGCAGCCAGTCGGGAGCTGAAGACATCAAGAGATGGAGAGTCTGCCAGTTCCCTTGGCAGCTCGTTCCTGTGGTTGATCATCCTCGTTGTTCACTGTTCGGGCCTCATGGCTTCAGCCACTGGTTCTTGTTCTGCCTTTCTCCGCTGTTCGGTACCTGGTATCTTCTCCCTGTGAAGGTTCTTCTACCAGTCTTCTGCTAGTCTTATTTCTGATACTCAGTGGCCAGGACAGTCATGGGAGGCCCGGGAGTGCCTGCCTCAAACAGCCTGTGTAGGCGCCGCATTAACACTCTTCCATTGCTGGTAATCTAGGCTGATGGGAGGGGTGGAGGGAACCCTATGGGGCAGGAATTGGGGTGGGCTTTGGGGAAGGAAGGAGAGAGCTGGGAGAGCAAGGTAGGAAGGAAAGCCAAGGGCAGAGTGTCTGGGGTCGTGCAGGGAGCAGGCTTTCCCTGTGAATGCTATGGCAAGGTACGTACCACGCACTTGCTCACAATGCCTAAGGCCTGCACTTTCCAAAAGGAGGAGTGATTTTTGGGATGCCCTGTCAGGCCCCCAGGAGGGTCTGATTTGAGAGCACTGAGCCCTGCCCTCTATGAATCAGACTTGATGTCTCAGGCTGAGCACCTGACACCCCTAGGCCTGAAGGGGAGTTATGTCTTTGGGGCTGTCTTCTTCCTGCCCATTGGGCCCTGGGAGCCCTGCTGTGAATTGGAGCGGGGTGAAATCCTGCACACAGGCCTCCAGCCAGAATTAAGTTGAGCCGTTAGCCCTCCCTACTGCATGAGTGTGCTCCAGCATGTTCCCCCCATTCTGGCCTGTGTGGCCCCCCCACCTTTGGGCTGTGTGCCCCCTCCAGGCCGCGTCGCATCCCTGAACCCCCCTGAGGTGCTCTAGCACTGTCTGAAGGTGCTTTCTCCTCTTGTTAACTCTCCTTAGCAAAGGGTGCTGGGAGCAGCTCCCACGTGGGACCTGTCCTGGTGGCTGGTGTGGAGCCACAGGGCGGGCCAAGCAGCACTGCCCTCCTTCCCCAGTGCTGCCCTGTGTGCTCCATGCTGTTCTCCCCCTGGCCGCGAACACCGCCAGGCTGACACTTGCAGCTGTCTCATGGTTCTGCTCCCATGGCGCGCTAGTGAGTGGATGGCTAATCTCCTGCCTGTTCCCTTCCAGGAGCTGTACGTCCAGGACTACGCCAGCATTGACTGGCCGGCCCAGAGGAATAACGTGGCTGCCTGCGATCTCTACACCCCGCACAGCTGGCTGCTGACACTTGCCAATGGTGAGTAGGGCACTGGCTGGGCCTGGCCAGGGCAGGGCCGGGGGTAGCTGATGTGCAGGTTGTTTTCTGTCCCCACGGCCGTGAGTCACTGGTGGAGTTGAGAGCTGCCCCATAGCCTTACATCCGACCCCAGTGCAGCCCCCAAGCTGCCCGTCAGCCTTGACCTGCCAGTGGGATCTCAGAATGGCTAAGGACCAGAAGCTGGCGAGACTTTAATAATCTGGGAGGGAACGCATGTGCTTAACAAAGCAGTGCCCGCGTGGCCTCAGCACAGAACCACCGTTACTGCCCTGCCCAGTGGGCACAAGGGCAATCTGTGTGTGGCATTGGCTCGCTTGCATCAGCCACAAGCCAGCAGCAACCACTGTGGGTCCAGTACGTAGGAAAGGCGAAGGGCTCTGTGCTGATTGCTGCTGAAGGAGGCTGAACCCAGGGATGGGGGAAGCTCTCTCGGGCTTGGGGCCAGGCCCTGCTCGCACAGCAGTTGCTAGCAGACAGCTGGTTAGAGTTTCCTTCTTGTGTCTCTCTTGTTCTCATCTCAGCCATCCTGAATGTGTACGAAGCCCACCACAGCGCCCGGCTGAGGCAGCGAGCCATCGCAGAGCTGTATGACCACATCAAGGCTGACGACAGATTCACTAAGGCCATCAGCATTGGCCCGGTAGGCTGCTCGTTATCCCTCCCAATGAAGTATCGGAGCTGGCTCCAATTCCTGCCCAGGTGCGGGAGAGACTAGCCTGGGACTTCCCGGCTCAGCACAGCTGCCCGGCTGCTGGCACATAACCATAGCAACCAGCAATTCCAGGCAGGCTCAGGTCCTGTTGTGCTGGGCACTGCACACAGGAGAGTTCACGGTGGGTGACAAGGGTTGTGAGCAGGCTGGCGGGAGAGGAAAGCACGAGCAACCGCCGCCTAGTTGTCCAGTGGCCCTGGAGGCAGGGCGTGCCAGCTGTTCCCCTCTTCAGAGTCTTTACTGAGCAGCTGGTGGAAGGCCTTGGCTGGAGTGTGATGAAGAACAGACATAGGGATGCCAAGGGGTCCGTTCTGTGACCACAGCCCCAAGGAGACGTGCTCGCTCACCTGCAGACAGCCCCCAGCCTGGGGTTTGCTCCTGTGGCTGGTCACGAGGTCAGGTCATGCTGTGCAGGCCCTTGTCGAACTGCGCTCTGCAGGGGAGTGACGCCTTCTCTCTCGGCAGATTTCCAAGACCATTAACATGCTGGTTCGCTGGTACATGGAGGGGGAGAGCTCTGCAGCCTTCCAGGAGCATGTCTCCAGGATCCCTGATTACCTCTGGTAAGGCCAGGCCCATGCACCTCCCCAACCCCGGAGACAGCACAGGGCTCAGCTAGAGAGAGCCACTCTGCCCTGTGCGGGAAACCCCAGGCCCTAGCAGGGAACCTGCTGCTCAGACCTGCCATGGGGAACCCCCAGGGCTACCATGTTGCCTAGGCCCCAGGAGCAGGGAGCTCTGTGCAGGCGGCATGCAAACGGGGGCGGGGTGTTGCACTGATCGGCAGCCAGTTCCAGACGCTGGCCCCTTATTAGCGAGTCCCACTCGCTCCAGTTCTCCCAGTCAGGTGGGGGCCAGAGGGCTGGGAAGGGGCAGGCCAGGGCCCCGGGGAAGTTGCTGCAAGGCTGCCCGTGAAGCTCAGTACTCCGTGCCCTGGCAGCAGTGCTAGGCGCCTGGTGGCTGCGGAGGTTGGGGACAGGACCGTGCTCCCCAGGCTGCTGCACTGATGTGCTCTCTCTCCATGCAGGCTGGGACTCGACGGCATGAAGATGCAGGTAAGGTGCTGTGGCCCTGGCAGGGACCCTGGGCACGCTCTCGCTGCTGTGGGACGGCTCACAGGGCTGGGCAGGGACCCCTCCCCCGAGGACTGAGCGCGTACTGCAAAGGGGGTCTCGCCAGCCTGCTCTGCCTTGGGGGATCCGTCACCCCTGCAATGTCTCCTTTTCCTGCCGGGCTGTTGATGGTCATAGGACCAGCCCTGGCCCAGCTGTGCAGCTCACAGCAGTGGCTTCTCCCGTCCCTGCTCCTCCTCCTGGCCGAGGGTAGAAGGGGTTGGTATTGCGAGCAGTGTGTGTCCTTGTTCTCAGGCAGCTGCTTCCCCTGCACCTCTAGGGCATGCTCTGCACCCGCCATCCCGTGCTCAGCCCCTGCCCCACACGCATTGCCCCTGGGATGCAGCCTGGGGTAGGGGCGAGTCCCGTGCTGTCCTGTCTCAGCTGTGCGGTTCTGGCCCCCATGTTAATAGGCAGCCCTTCTCCTACCTGCGCTGGGGGCTAGAACAGAGCACTAACGGCTGCTCGGCCCCTGCTGAGTGTCCAGCAAGGAAGGGGGCTGCATGCTGCTCCCCCATGCCTTGGCCACACAGGCTGCTTCTCTGTCCCACTTCCTGCAGCTCAGTGTCTCCCAGACAAACATGCCTCTTCCAGGACAGCCGTGCATCTCCCAGACACAGCTCTGCCACCTCCCTCCTCCCCTGCCCCACAGCTCCCCTTGCTGCCCAGCCAGCTGTTCGCACTGCTGTCAGTTTGTGCAAAAACTGACTGTTCCGGGTGTCGCGGCCTGGCCCTGGCCGGCAGAGCACTCGCAGACCTGCCATGCAGGCAGTCAAGTAGTGCAGTGCTCTACTGAGACCTTCTCCAAGCCTTCAGCTCCTTGGGGCTTGAGTACCGCAGCTGCCCTCTCTGGGGCTGCCCCACAGCCCAGCCCTGCAGAGCCCAGATGCTGCTGCCCAAGCTCCCCATGTGCCTGGAGCCCCGTCGGCCCATCCCAGTCCCCTCCTCGCGCTCCCCTCTGGGTTCAGGATCCATGGCCAAACTGCCCTCGTTCTGAACCCCTCTGTGGGCTTGCAGGATTAGACCCTAAAATAGCTTTGGAGGGAAATTCGAACGGAAAAACCCCATAACCCTGCTCCTGCTGCCCCAGTGGGTTCCCTTAGGCTGCAGCCCTCCCTTACGCTGCACAGGGCCCATTGGTGCAGTGTGGTGGTGCCTGTGCTGCGTGACTGCACCCAGCCGTGTGCCCTATAGCCTTCTCCGTCTGCGGGGCCCATTGGTTCAGCGTGATGGCGCTTGCAGGCAGCGTGGCCCATAGGGGTGGGCGGGAAGCCTGGGGTGGATTGAAAAGCTGCTTCTCATTGCACACTCTTCTGTTCCAGGGCACCAACGGATCCCAGCTCTGGGATACAGGGTTTGCTGTCCAAGCCTTCCTGGAGGTAATGTTTGCTGTCGTGCCAGCCTTCTGGGCTGCCCCCCTGAGGGCCGTGGGTTTCAGACAGGCACCATCCTGCACTTTCCTCAGTGCCGTGGCTCTTGGGGGCCCGGCTCCTGCAGTGTACGCTCAACAGCAACACTAGAGAGAGGCTTTGACAGCCTCGGGTGTCAAGACTGGACAGAACTGTGACGATCGTCGTGTCTGACCCCCTGCATACCACAGGTCAGAGAATGTCACCCTGAGTTCCCTGCGCTGAGGCAGTAACTGGTGGTGCAGCCAGAGCGCAGCCTTTAGAGAGAGACCTGCAGGCTTGCGATCCCAACGAGCTCCGAACGCATGCTAAGGGCGCAGAAGAGCTAGTGCCCCGTAGCAATGGGTGGACGCACCTGTGTACAAAGGCAGGTGTGTGCAGGTTTGCAGGCAGACTGGCCTTTGAACGTTGGGTGCGAGGTGTCATTGGAGCAAGGCTAGAATGTCATGGGGCTCTGCACGTGTCCCCTGTAGTAAGACCCGGAGATGAGCAGCACTGTCACTGCTTGGGAACCTGCACTTGGGCAGCTGCAGGGGCGGAGCTGGCAGGAGCGTAGGAAAGAACCACTATAGCTGTTCCATAGGCATGTGGCATGCTGCCGGGGATGGTCCCTGAGAATACTGTCCTAACCCCTGCCAGGTGAAGGCACGTGGCCCCATGGCACTGGTGGGTAGGCCTTGAAATACACATGGGCAAGGACCAAGGGGAGTCCCTGTTACCTATTCCCCGCATGCGCTGTGCTCTCTTTGGGGTACTGGTACGAAGATGGGCCATATCGCACCTGCCGTGGTAAAATCCACCCAGAGCCCAGCGCTGCTCGGAGCCAGCCGCAATGCTGGAATACAGAGACTGGGGTTTGACTGCTCCAAGTGAGCAATGGAGGTGTGTTGCTTGGCACAGCTCAAGCATCGGGCACTGCAGTGCTGCTCCGCCAGTCGCTCCGAGCCTGAGAGTTCCTGTTCCTCCCCTATAGCAGCCAGTGTGAGATAAGCCACCCCAGTGCAGATCTCCAGTGCCCTGGACTCCCTGGCTGGCCAAAGTGCTATTTGACTCTTACCAGGGAGTGACTGTGCCTGGGACAGATTCCAGGAGATCTCTTCTAATTTGTGTGCTGAAGTGGGACTGTTCTTAATGTTTCCTATGAATTATGTGTGAGTGCCTCCGTTTCCCCTAGGCATTTCTTAAGTCTCTAGGGGGTGAGATTGTTGCAGAGCAAAGGGCCAGTGCACATAAATGGCCGATACTCTTGGCAACTAATGGCCTGGTCTTTGTAGGGAGCAGTTCCAGAGCATCACCCAGGAACTCCATGACAATTTGTTTTTCCCAAAGAACTAAACTGATCACAGAGCTGAGCAATGACATTTCTTTATTTTGTGTGTGTGCCTCCTTGTCTAGGCTGGTGCTCAGAATGACCCGGCATTTGCTTCCTGTCTGAGGCAGGCACATGAGTTCCTCAAAATCACGCAGGTGAGCCCTGAGTTGGGGTCACAAATGTGGGAAGCCAGCACTGACTTGGGTAAGACTGCAGTGTCCTGCGTAGCTTCTCGGCATCCAGCCAGGCAACTCATCCCCTACGTGCGCTGTAGTCATAGGCGCGGGAGCTAGGGGCCTGGGGGTGCTGCAGCACCCCCAGATTTCACTGTGAAACGTTTGCTGGTGCTGTTAGAAGGAAGCTAGCGTTATTTTGCAATTCTTGAGAATTCTGGAGATGTGCTGCACCAGTGTGGTGGGAGCAGGAATTGTGCTTTTTCACACTGCGTTTGAACACCCAGGGTTTACAGTTTCATTAGCTGGCTTTCAGCACCCAGTGCCTCTGCCCTCTGGCTGTGGTAGGAGATACAGAGGAAAGGGGTTTGGTACCAGGACACAGTAGGGAGAGAGGCCCAGAGTCTCAAAGGTATTGAGGTGTCTAACTCCATTTGGGGCTGGCGGTCAGAGCGCAGGGGCATTTTGAAGCAGCGTGGCAGGGAGGTGAATGCTGTGGGTCCCATGGGCTAGCTCAGCTCAGGGGCTTTCGTTGTCTGTCAAACGCACTAGTTTGCAGAGTCCTTTTTTGTGCACCCTGTCAAATGTCTCTGGATCTGTAGGTTTCCTCCTTCTTACATTCCATGGGGCTTTTCTATAGGGGCTGACCCAGCTGGGTTCTCTCTAGTTCCCCTGTTTCCAGAGCCCTGCCACTGTCCCCCTGCAGCTCCGATGAGGGTTCTCACAGTGAGCTGGTCCCCACCAAGCTCTGGAGCCAGGGCTGCGAGTGCTGCAGGGCGTGGCTGTCACAGAGTGTGGGGGAGACAAGGCCCTGCACCCCCAGCTTCCTGTGATTCACCAGGACTCTCAGCCAGCCAGTAAAGCAGAAGGTTTATTTAGGCGACAGGAACACAGGCCAGAACAGGTCTTGCAGGTACAGACAACAGGACCCCCTTTAGTTAGGTCCATCTGGGGGCCCCAGGGAGGCCACAGCTCTGTTAGTCGGGGCGATCCTCTTTATTTCCCAGCCAGCTCCAAACTGAAACTCCCTTCAACCATCTCCTTTCTGGCCTTCCCCTGGCTCCTCCTCCAGCCTTTGTGTCCTTTGTCCAGTTTCCCAGGCAGAGGTGTTACCTGGCCTCCAACGCCCCTCCTGGGTTCTCATGTTACATGCTCAGGAATCCTCCCTTCCCCAATGTAGGCCTTCCCAGCAAAACTCCCCTGCAACCGTCCCAGGTTAGTACTCCCCACTCAGCATTCAAATAATACATCAGGAACATTCCTACTTCATCACAGCGGCGCATTTGGCCTTGTGAGGTGGAGTGTGCCTCACCTCTCCCTGCCCTGGGACACAGCTGGCACATGGGCCTGGCTGACCCTGAGATTCCTATGACGTCCCTGCACTGGTGCTGTTTCCTGGTGCTGCTCCGCAGGTGCTTCAGGCAATGGGAGCACACGTGTGAACCTTCACTGGTGTTCTCACCACCGCATCGTCCAGGCCTGTTCTGAGCAGGGCTGCCCGGCCCGGGGGTCACACCCCAGCAGCCCTCTGCTCTCAGGCTGCCCTGTTGCTGGTGTTGGAGCCAGTGTGGCAGGGTAGTTTTATGGGAAGCCTGATGCACACGGTCCCAGCCACGGGTCCCGCTCAGGGCTCTGGGGGGGTGAAGCACTGAAAACAAGTGGGTGCACAGGGCCCTCTGCAGCCGGGCTGGGGGGAGAGCTCCAGGTGCCCTGTGTGCTGACACAGCCATACCAGGGCAGCACTGGGGCGTACTGCAAAAGGTCAGCTGTGGAAGTCCCTTCTGCTGATTCCCTCCCACTGGTAGAGTCCAGGGCCAACCTTGGCCCCAGCCTGATCCAGGGAGATGTGGCACAGACAAGCACCAATCCCAGCCTGGCCTCTGGTGACCAGACTGTGGCAGCGGAGACAGGAGTGCTTTGCGGGTATGGCTGGCCTTGATCCCGTGGCCATCACCATAGCCAGGGGCGGCTCCAGGCACTAGTGCACGAAGCGTGTGACTGGGGTGACAAGCCGCAGGGGGCGACCTGCTAGTCGCCATGAGGGCACCAGTCAGGCTGCCTTCGGTGGCATGCCTACGGGAGGTCCGCCGGTCCTGCAGCTCTGGCGGCAATGCAGTGGCAAGGCGCGGGACCAGCGGACCTCCTGCAGACATGCTACCGAAAGCCGCCTGACAGCCATGCTTGGGGCAGCAAAATACATAGAGCCCTCCCTGACCATAGCTGTGGGACCCCTGCCCTTTGCAGTGGTCTGCTCTTGCAGTGGGGCTTCCTCACTGGTGCTCCTCGTGTCTCCTGCAGATTCCAGAGAACCCACCCGACTACCAGAAGTACTATCGCCAGATGAACAAGGTACAGCTGGCCACGTGGGATTTCCCTGGGATGATTTTCCCCTGTTGTTCCATGTTTGTTCCTCACGTGTCTGTCTGCCCCTGATTCTGCGCTGCTCGTGGGGCAGGGAACGAACCTTTTAGACTCAAAGTGGAGCTATCCTGTGATAGCGTCAGAGGGAGGCTCTGGCAGCCAAGCGACTCTCTGGTGTCCGGAGGAGTCTGTGGCCGTGACTGAGATGCCAGGTGCTGAGGGACTGACAGTTAGACAGGCTCAGCCTGCTTGGAAGAAGGGCATGAGCTGGCATTTACCTGGCGATGCCCGCGGCATGTGAAGCAGAACAGCAGGTGGCTTGGTGTCTGCATGTGGAGGTGGGGCTTGGCCAATACACATCACATCGGTGGAGGCGGGGCTCTCTAAGCTGAGGCCAGTGGCCATGGGTCCAGGGCTGGCCGTCAGGCCGGTTGCCATGGAAGGAGATTTGGCACAATCCCACTAAGGCCTGTTTGTGGTGGGGCTGGGCAGCATTGTTTTCTCCAGTACAGTATTTTCTGGTGCGGGAGGCAGCTTTACCTGGGTAATTATGAGGGTCCCGTGTAACAGGCAAAGTGCAGCCAGACACAGCGTGAGCTCTTGCCCCCAGGCTCTGCCATGGCACTGCCATCCTGGTCTGCAGCCCCCGCTGTGCCAGCTCTGGGCCTCACCTGCCCCCGGGCCTCCCGTTGTACCCAGCTGCTCAGGGAATGTGTCTGGACACCTGCTCACGGCATGGGCTGGATTTCACCCAACACTGGCAATTTGCTTGGGGCCCAGACTTAGGTTTGAAAACTATTGCAGTAACTCCTGGTGCCACCTTGCTGTTAAGGAGGGACTCCCCTGCCTCCCCAGCCTCCTGCTGGACTCGAAGTGGGGGATGGTTGCTAGCGTTATCTCCCCATTTCGTGTGCACAGGGGGCACTGTAATGCGGGGTTGGGTAACGGGGCTCCCCCGTCCCTTGAGCAGGGCAGAGTGTGACGGGGGAGTTTCCCTCGTTCTCTGTGCTCCTGGGGCTGAGTGCTGTTGCTTGACTCCTCAGGGCGGATTCCCGTTCAGCACCCGTGACTGCGGCTGGATCGTGGCTGACTGCACTGCGGAGGGGCTGAAATCGGTGATGCTGCTGCAGGAGAAGTGTCCCTTCATAGCAGAGCACGTCCCCACGGGGCGCCTCTTTGACGCTGTGAATGTGGTAAGAGGTGGCGAGACCCGGTTGGGGGGAGAACCCCAAAGTCTGCGCCATGTATATCGAAACAGCTTAAAACAAAATGGCTTCTGGGTGGGGGATGTTCTCCCACCGTGGGCCTCCGGCGTCCTGTGACTGGGCATACGGCCTGCTGGGCGTGAGCCTGGGATCACATCTGGATGTGAGCTGGGCCTGGCTGCCATGAACCCCAGGAGGAGCCCAGGCAGGGCTGTTAGTGCAGTGCCTCTTGCTGCCGCTGGGTGTCGCTCATGAGTCCTGAGAGGGGAGCAGTGTGTGCAGCCTGACAGGACGGGACCAGGTTGCCCTGTGTGCGGGAGAGAGCTCAGAGCTGTTCTCAGTCCCTGGGACGGCGCGTGGAGGGACAGCGCAGCACCTTTGTGCTGTCAGCAGACTGCCCTCTGGGGAGACACCCTGTGCAGGGAGCTCGTTCGCCCAGGTCTTGGGGAGCGGAAACGAGTGACCCGAGCTGGCTCCAGGGCCTTGGAGACCAGGCAGCTGTTCTGGGGGGAGGATAAAAGTGTCTCTGGCTCTGGCCAGCTCCTAGCAAAAGGGAAGGGGAAAAAGAGGGAAGAAATGAGGCCTCATTTAGCACAGAATTGAGATGTTGAGAATAAAATCAGGGAGCCAAAGGACATGAGAGAGAAAAATTCTTGAATTGCCTATGCCCCAAAGCTCAGGGCCTGGGTAACAAACGAGGAATTGGAATTGCTCATCTATGAGCATAAATGTGATCTAGCTGTGGCATTACTGAAACCTGCTGGGACAAGTCCCACGACTGGAATGTTAAAATCAATGGCCCTGACTTATTTAGCAAAGTCCCAATGGCAAAAGGGGAGGGCAAGTGGCATCTACATCAAAAATGGCCTCACCTCATGCATTGACCCACGAAAGCTCGTGCTCCAATACGTCTGTTAGTCTATAAGGTGCCACAGGACTCTTTGCTGCTTTTACAGATGCAGACTACCACGGCTACCCCTCTGATACTCACCTATTCTGAGTCACTGATAACTCGGAAGACAATGATCTCAGATGCTAATAGATCAGTGTTCTAACAGACCGAGCACAAGTTAGTGTTTGCTACAGACCCCAAATCCAGGGCCGGTGCAAACATTTAGGCGGACTAGGCGGTTGCCTAGGGCGCCGAGATTTGAGGGCGCCAAAAAGCGCCCCCCAATTTTTTTTAAATGGTTGAGCAGCTGCTGCTGCTGGGACAGAAAGGGAGTCTGAGCTGCTGGTGGCAGCCGGCAGTCCAGGGGGTCCCCTGGGTCAGGGCGCTGCCGCGGCAGCCAGCAGTCCAGGGGGTCCCCTGGGTCAGGGCGCTGCCGCGGCAGCCGGCAGTCCAGGGGGTCCCCTGGGTCAGGGCGCCGCCGCGGCAGCCGACAGTCCAGGGGGTCCCCTGGGTCAGAGTGCCGCCGCGGCAGCCAACAGTCCAGGGGGTCCCCTGGGTCAGGGTGCTGCCCCGGCAGCCGGCAATCCAGGGGCGGTGGTCCCCTGGCCCAGGGAAACTGGCTGCCGCAGCAGTCGGCAGTCCAGGGTGTCCCCTGGGTCAGGGCGCCGCCGCGGCAACCGGCAGCCCAGGGCGTCCGGAGGGGGTGGCAGGCAGCTCCCGTGGAGCTGCCGCAGTCATGCCTGTGGACGGTTGGCTGCTTGCGCGGCTCCGGTGGACCTCCCGCAGACACCACTGTGGCAGCTCCACCGGAGCCGCGGGACCAGCGCACGGGGCGGCGAAATTGCTGTCCGCCTAGGGCACTCAAAACCCTAGCGCCAGTCCTGCCCAAATCACAGGAGGGGCCAGGATGTCTGGCCCCTTACGCACCAATCTACAGTGTGTAGGGAAAAAAGCTGTGTGATGATGGGGGACTTCGGTCACAGTGACACACGCTGGAGGGCTCATGCAGCCAGTACCAAAACCTCCTTGGGATTTCAAAATCTCATTGATGACAGGTTCCTAACTTAAAAAGTGCTGCCACCGAGACAAGAGAATTCTGTATTGGACCTTGTCTTGACAGATAAAGAGGAATTGATCACACAACTAAAAATTAGTGGAATCTTAGGTATAAGTAATCATAACTCGATCACATGAGTAATGTGCAAACAGAATAAAGTCCAGAGCAGAGGCATATATACTGGGTACTTTTAAAGGACCAATCTCACAAAGCTAAACAACTGTAACCCAAACCAGCTGAGAGGAGGAATTTAATCAGAGAAAATGTAGATGATAACTGGTAATTGTTTAAGAACAAGTGGATGCCCCAAAAGCTACAATCCCACAATCAAGGAAGAAGGCGGGAGTGGATAACAAAAGACTTGGATTAGAGGGGAGGTGAAGGCACCTATAAAAATAAAAAAACAATATATAACAAATGGCAGAAAAGGGAAGTTGAAATCGGAAGCTAAGAATTGTAGAAAATGGATGCGGGAAACACAGGGGCACAAGAAGAACTCTGTGGCCTACAGAGTTAAGGATAATAAGGAGTTAAAGATATTAATATAACCCTTCTGCCTGTCTGAATTGGCAGCAACAAAGGCTGGGTTCAGTATCTAGGGGTTTCAGTAACGCAATGCAAAACCGGCTCAAGCCCCCACCCAGTGACTTGGGACAATTACATTCCACCCCCCGGGTGCCTCTAGGAGGCAATACTTCCCCTCTTGCAAGTACGGAGTCTGAGCGTAGCAAAATCCTTTTTATAAAGGAGGGAAACAACGCGGCATTATGTTGGGGAAACACCACAAACAGGATTTATAACACAAACCATGAGCAAAAGACCCACCCCAAGTAAGTTTGGCACTATTCTTTTTCCCTCAGGGTCTTAAGTCCAACACCCCAAAAGACCACCCCAAAGTCCTAAAAGTCCAACACCCCCAAAGTCTCTGTCCCTGGTCAGTGCAGCCTCAGAGTTCAAAAGTTTATCTGCAGAGTTTTACACCTCCCCCCCCAGCCTGGGTGGAAGTGTGGGGGAAAGGGGTGCATGGGGTGTTAATGGGCACCTTATGTGGTCCAAGGCTGACTGCCCCACCTCTCCATGGGGTTCTGCTGCAGCCTTCACCACAAGCCCCTCCACTCCACCAGCCGTCCCATGAGCTGCTCCAGCGTCCCACGAACTGCTCTGCTTCACTCCACTTGCTGTCCCGTGGGCCATTCCAATCATCCCACAAACTGCTCTGCCAGCCAGTTAGCAAGATTTCTTCAGGCTCCCCCACTAGTTAACACAGCACTCAGTGATTTCAGCTCTTAGTAATTTTAGCTCTTCAGTGATTTCAGCTTGTGGTAGGGGAGCCCCACTACTGGTGCACCATTAGCCTAACGTGAAATCAGCACAGCAGTCTGAACTAGACTCTTAATAAAATCAAGATCAGCTCTGCTGTTCAACTGTGGTGGTGCAGCAATTGGTATTTCAGGTTCTCAAAAGGGGTCCATACCATCAGATACAATTTATTATTATTTTATTTATTATTATTATTACCACCACCCCAGTCTCTCCCTCTCAATTCACTGCAGTTTGGAACCCATGGCCCTTGTCGAATGAGTGCTACTTAGTTGATGGTGAGTCCCCCTGTCATAAAACAGTTCCACTGGCCTTGATTTACATAATCAGGGTAACAACACTTTATTCTTCCTGTCACAATAACAGAGAAACTGGAGATCCCACAGCAGCCAAAGTGACTATTCGGGCGGCTGTGGCCCCATGCCAGGTAGGATGGGTGTGCCTATGCAAACAAGACCAGCCCCTGAAGTTCTTTTCCACAACTCACCACAATTCACCAGCAGATGTCAAGGTAGAGCTCATCCTGACTCTGCTTACATTAAGAACAAAAGAATCCTGAAACTGGTGTTGGTCCATTACTAGATGAAAATGATAATTTTATCAGTAATAATGCAAAACAAAGGGGAAGTGTTCAATAAATATTTTTTATCTGTATTTGGGGGAAAAGACAGATGGTGTAATCATATCATATGATGATAATCTTTACATTCCACTAGTATCTCTGGAGGATGTTAAACAGCAGTAACTAAAGTTAGACATTTAAAAATCAGCAGGTCCAGATAACTTGAATCCAAGAGTTTTAAAAGAGCTGGCTGAGAAGCTCACTGGACTGTAAATGTTGATTATTTCCATAAGCCTTGGAACATTGAGGACGTTCCAGAAAACTAATGTTGTGCCAGTATTTGAAAAGGGTAAATAAAATGTTCAAGGCTGGACAGTCTGACATCAATCCCTGGCAAGATAATGGAGCGGCCAAGGAACTCCATTAATAAAAAATTAAAGGAGGGTAATGTAATTAATGCCAGTCACTAGTGAGATTAAAATTAGAATAATCAAAAATTATTTATGGAAAATAATAATTTTTTGTCCAGTTTGGTTGACAAAGGTAATAGTGTTGATATGAGACTTAGACTTTTGTAAGGTGTTTAACATAGTACCACACAAAATTTGGTGAAAAAACTAGAGTGATACAAAATTAACCTGGCAAATGGATTAAATGGATTAAAAGCTGGCTAATTGATGGGTTTCCAAATGTAATGTAAACAGGGGGTCGGCACCAAGTGGTGTGTTTCTAGAGCTGTGTCAGAGGGGTCAGTTTCCTGGCCCTTGCTTTTTAATATTTTTATTAGGGCTGTCAGTTAACTGTGATTAATCCATGCGATTAACTAAAAAAAAAGAATTGTGATTTAAAAAAAATTGCAGTTTTAATCTCATACAAGTACTGTAGTGCAGTCTGTTTATCATGAAGATGCAACTTACAAATGTAGATTTTTTTGTTACATAACTGCTCTCAAAACCAAAATGATGTAAAACTTTAGAGCCTACTAGTCCACTCAGTCCTACTTCTTGTTCAGCCAATCGCTAAGACAAAGAAAGTTGTTTACGTTTATGGGCGATAATACTGTCTGCTTCTTGTTTTACAATGTCACCTGAACATGAGAACAGGCATTCGCATGGCACTTTTGTAGCCGGCATTGCAAGGTAATTACACGCCAGGTACGCTTCATGCTTCGACCACCATTCCAGAGGCCATTCTTCCACGCTGATGATGCTCATTTAAAAAAAATGTGTTAATTAAATTTGTGACTGAACACTTTGGGGGAGAATTCTGTGTCTCCTGCTCTGTGTTTCACCTGCATTCTGCCTTATATTTCATGTTGTGGCAGTCTTGGATGATGACCCAGTACATGTTCATTTTAAGAACACTTTCACTGCAGATTTCACAAAACGCAGAGAAGGTACCAGAGTGAGATTTCTAAAGATAGCTACAGCACTTGACCCAAGGTTTAAGAATCTGAAGTGCCTTCCAGAATCTTGGAGGGACGAGGTGTGGCGCATGCTTTCAGAAGTCTTAAAAGATCAACACTGTTATGTGGAAACTACAGAACCCAAACCACCAAAAAAGAAATCAACCTTCTGCTGGTGGCATCTGACTCAGATTATGAAAATGAACATGTGTCGGTCCACTCTGCTTTGGATTGTTATTGAACAGAACCCATCATCAGCATGGAAGCATGTCCTCTGGAATGGTGGTTGAAGCATGAAGGGACATATGAATCTTTAGTGCATCTGGCATGTAAATATCTTGCAACACCGGCTATAACGGTGCCATGCAAACACTTGTTCTCACTTTCAGGTGACATGGCAAACAAGCAGCGGGCAGCATTATCTCCTGCAAATTGTAACCAAACTTGTTTGTCTGAGCGATTGGCTGAACAAGAAATAGGACTGAGTTGACTTGTAGGCTCTAAAGTTCTATATTTTTATTTCTGAAAGCAGTTTTTTTGTACATAATTCTACATTTGTAAGTTCAACATTCATGAGAAAGAGATTGCACTATTAGATGAATTGAAAAATAGTATTTCTTTTGTTTTTTACAGTGCAAATATTTGTAATAAAAAATAAATATGAAGTGAGCACTATACACTTTGTAATTGAAATCAATATATTTGAAAATGTAGAAGACATCAAAATATTTAAATAAATGGTATTCTATTATTGTTTAACAGCGCAATTAATCATATAGTTAAACACGATAAACTTTTTTAATCGCACGATTAATCATGATTAAGTTTTTTAATCACTTGACAGCCCTAATTTTTATTAGTGACCTAGCAGAGGACATAAAATCATCACTGATAAAATTTGCAGATGATACGTAGATTGGGGGAGTGGTGAATAATGAAGAGGACAGGTCACTGATTCAGAGCGATATGGATCACTTGGTAAGCTGGGTGGAAGCAAACAATATGCATTTTAATATGGTTAAATGTATACACCTAGGAACAAAGATTACAGGCCATACTTACAGGACGGGGAACGCTATCCTGGGAAGCAGGGACTCTGAAAAAGATTTGGGGGTCCTGCGGAAGAATCAGTTGAACAGGAGTTCCCAGTGCCAAAAGGGCTAATGGGATCCTGGGATTCATAAGCAGGTGAATCTCAAGTAGGAGCAGAGAGGTTATTTTACCTCTGCATTTGGCACTGGTGTGACGGCTGCTGGAATCCCGTGCCCAGTTCTGGTGCCCACCTGTCAGGAAGGATGTTGACAAACTGGGGAGGGGTCAGAGAAGACCCACGAGAATGATTAAAGGATTAGAAGACCTGCCCTATAGCGATAACCTCAAGGAGGTCAATCCGTTTAGCTTAACAACGTGAAGGTTAAGGGCTGACTTGATTCCAGTCTATAAGTACCTACATGGGGAACAAATATTTAATAATGGGCTCTTCGGTCTAGCACAGAAAGGGCTAACACGATGCAGTGGCTGGAAGCTGAAGCCAGACAAATTGAGACTGGAAAGAGAGAGGGTATTTAACATTTGGAACAACTCCTCCAGGATTGTGGTGGATTCACCACCACTGGCCATTTTAAAATCAAGATTGGCTGTTTTTTAGAAGAGCTGCTGTTACTGGAAAAGAGTTACTTTGGGGCAGGTCTCTTGCCTGTGCTCTGCAGGTCAGGCCAGCCCTTTTGGCCTTGGGATCTAGGGTTCTGGAGAGGGATTGTGGGGTGGGGGATGGAGGGAGAGTGATTTGTAGCAGGGGGTGAATGAGGCTGA
The DNA here is from genome assembly GCF_007399415.2 of Gopherus evgoodei. Lineage (NCBI taxonomy): Eukaryota > Metazoa > Chordata > Testudines > Testudinidae > Gopherus > Gopherus evgoodei. The sequence goes on along the minus strand of NC_044332.1, from coordinate 8,069,500 downwards.
TTTGGATTGTCAATCTCTTCCCTTCCATGTCCGGGCAGTTGCTGAGCATGAGGAATCCTGATGGAGGCTTTGCGACATACGAAACCAAGCGGGGGGGCTGGCTGCTGGAGCTCCTGAACCCCTCGGAGGTGTTTGGTAAGGGCAGGTGCGCTGGGCCTCTCTCCAGCGATTGTCACTTGCACCGCGAGGGGAGGCAGGGCCAGGTCTGCTGGGCGTGGTGCCCAAGGCAGGGTCGCGGGGGTCTGGGTGCAGTCACACGGCCAGTGCCCCTCCCCAGAGACAGCACCTCTGCACAGCTCCTAGGATGAGAGTGCACCAGGGGAGTAGGGCCCCTGCCAGCGCCTGGCATTGTCCTCGAGCTGCCTGTTGGCCATGAGTCCCTGTGTGATGAGGATGCTCACTGCTGCTTCTCCTGTCTGGCAGGTGACATCATGATAGACTACTGCTACGTGGAGTGCACGTCGGCCGTCGTGCAGGCACTGAAGCACTTCCACGAGGCCTTCCCTGAGCACCGGGCCCGGGAGGTCAGGTAAGGGAGGGGGAGCCCTGAACTATCAGTCCAGAGCTTGCATCCTGGGAAGGTCAGTAAGTGGGCCCTGCTGGGATGAACCTGGCGTGGGCCCCGCCTGTACACTCTGACCTGCAGGGCAGACCCTGCCACCCACACAGCTCCGGGAACGAACCCGGTAGCCGAACACGGCAGCTCCTGTCCCAGCGGGTGCTGCTGGTTGGGTGCACGCCCCTGGGGCAGCGCTGCCCTGGTGCAGTGGGGGGCACCCTCCTTTCCTAGCTATCCTTTCAGAAGAGCCCGCCTGAGTACATCCGCTTCCTGTATGAGGCCAAAGGGCCATCTGGCCTCAAGCAGGGCACTGAGGGCACAGACCAGGATGTGTTTCATCCGCAGACCAGCTGGGAGGCCACCGGCAAATGTCCTGTCTCCATCTGAGCCCCAGGGGCCATGGTCAGACAGCTGCACAGGGGCTGTGGAAGCTCAGTCTATCTTGCAGCTTATGACCCTCGAGTGACTCTTTTAATAGGGGCTGGGCCCCCACTTCTCAGAGGGGATTTGAGCTCCCAAGGAGCCCCTGGGTCGGGCTGGCAGGAGAATGGACGCTGCACACTAAGGAACCCCCTCTCCTCCTGTCTAGAGAGACGCTGCGCAAGGGCCTGGAGTTCTGCCGCAGGGTGCAGAGAGCTGACGGCTCATGGGAAGGGTGAGTGGCCACGTGCACCACTGGTGCAGCAAGCTCCATGCTGCTCGGGGCAGGAGGCGGCTGGGGTGAGGAGAGAGGTGCTGGTACCTGCACTGTTGGGCAACCCTCTTTCCCCTTTACCTCCAGGTGTGCCAGTGTCTGGGGAGGAGGTGTGGGGGGCTGGCTCAGGGAGCCCACAGCAGTCTGGCCTGTTACAGTCGTGTCTAGGGCCCCCGGCAGACCAGAGCCTGTGGCACTGGGTGCTGACAGTGAGTGACTAACCCCTTAGCTTGCGGACTAGAGACGAGCCCGACGCAGCGACGGGGGATGGGATGCGACTCCTGGCCAGTGTATGAGAACAGCTCCAGTAAAGGCTCAGCGTAGCCTGTGGCAATGGGACCCTTCCCCTGGTCTTCGGCGGGGAGGGACTGTACTTGGAGGTGGGGACTTCCCATGCCCGTCTGTGGCACGGAAGGCCGGTGGTGTTAGAGCTGCAGAGCGTTCTGCACTGCCTGACGCTGGTTCTCTCCTCCTGTCAGGAGCTGGGGTGTGTGCTTTACCTACGGCACCTGGTTCGGACTGGAGGCCTTCGCCTGTCTGGAGCACACCTACCAGAATGGGTGAGTGTGGGAATCTGGCGTGTAGCTCCCTGGCTGCTCACGGCCTGCAGGGCATGGCCTGGAGTGCCTGGTGCCATCCCTCAAGCACGGGAGGTGCTGCATCACTCTGCTGGGGGAGGAGCTTGTTCAAACCCAGAGCAGCCTTCCCTGCCGGGCATTAGGTCGGGCTCCTCTGTCCTGTGCTGTACCCTCTGGTCCCCTGCTCACTGAGAGTCACAGCCCCTTGGGGCCCTGTCCCCAGCCCGTGGTCCCCTCGCTCCAGCTTTGCTGGCTGCACGCAGCTGGGGGCTCTGGTGTTCAGAGCCAGGTTGTACACTGACTAGAGGAAGCTCGCCTGGCCCTAGGCTGCTGCTCCCACCCCCAAGGCCAAGTCTCATCTCGGAGCCCCCAGTTCCTGCTAGAGCCTCCCTGCCCCAGCTTCACACTGTCTGCTGCCCCCACCTGCTCCACCAGCCCCTTCCCCCAAATCCCCATGAGGCCTTCCTGGCTTAGTCCCTTTGCCCCCAGTGACTCCCACTGCTCTGCCTTGTCCCTTCAGAGCCGCATGCAGAGAGGTGGCCCAGGCCTGCCAGTTCCTGGTCTCCAAGCAGATGGAGGATGGTGGCTGGGGAGAGGACTTTGAGTCCTGTGAGCAGCGCAGATACGTGCAGAGCTCCACCTCCCAGATCCACAACACCTGCTGGGCCCTGCTGGGGCTCATGGCTGTCAGGTAGGAGCACCGACGCCGCTTCTCACCACAGAACATCGTCCTCTTCACCTGTATTCACAGAGCACATCCCTGCCAAGGACCTCGGGCACCGGGGCGCTGGTGTGGAAGCCTTCGTTCATGCCGTGCCTTCCCCCTGCTGTGCTCTGCGATGTCCTCGCTAGGCTATACCAGAGCACACGCCCCAGTGGTTGGGAGGCACCTGCGCCAAGAGGGGTTAGCCAGTGACCGCTCCAGTCTATGGGCTGGCACTAGGTGCCCGTCGTCACACCACCGGCTCTCCCCCAGCGAGTGTCCAGGCTCTGTAAGGCAGCAGCACAGCCCAGAGCTGCCCCCCAGCCTTGGCACGGCTGTAGTGGGCACTGCAGGAGGTGGCTGCTGTCGCAGGCCTGGCTTTACTGCCTAGTGCTTCCTCACCTGCTTGGCTGTCGGGGGCCTTCGGTGCCGCGCTACCGGCCTGGGAACGATACAGAGGTGGGGGGTGACCATAGTGTGAGTGCTGGATGCTAGTGGAGGGAGGAGAAGAGCCTTCCTGTCCCTGCTGCGGTGCCGGGGAGAGAGAGAGGAGAGCTCCGGCTGCGCACGGCGGGGGGTGGGGGTGGGGTTGGAATGCTATTCGGAGTCACACCACTGACCTCTGCCCCTTCTCTTTGCAGATACCCGGACGTTGGGGTGCTGGAAAAGGGGATCAAGGTTTTGATCGACAAGCAGCTGCCCAATGGTGACTGGCCTCAGGTATGCAGCTCCTTACTGCTCTCTCTAATGTGTCCAGCCACTGTCACTGCAGGCATTTCAGCCAGCCACTCGCCCTCTCGTCCCCCCAGCTGCGGGAGAAGCAGGCCGATGGCTCAAAGGGTTTTGCTGGGGGTTGTTTGTGAGGGGAATCGCTGGCTGAGGATAGCTCCGTGGAAGAGCTGAGCTTTGCATTTCGTTCTGGCCTGTGGTCTCTTCTGTCGTGTGGCAGTGAGTTCCACAGTCGGTGTCCAGCTCCAGGGAGAGCTCTGCCTCCTGTATTGAAAAGCCTCCCTGTCTGCGTGAGCTGGTGGAATGCAGTTGTCATGAGAAGTCGTAGTCGCAGGAGAAGGGACGATCTCCCTGATGGAGAAAGTTTGACCAGCAGCTGGAGCCCTTGTCCTGGACGCCGTGAGAGGGGAGCCGGAGCAGAGAGCGGGTACTGGGGTGACCTGTGCGGCATGTTGAACCAGCCGGAGCTGTTCAGGGCCTGTCGGTCCATGCCTGGCTGCAGTAAGGAGCCGTAGATCTCACAAAGAGATTGGGTAGGGGGGATACACTCTCGGAGGGGCCTGCTTCTGATCAGTGCAGGTTTTGGGCCGCGGCCATGAGGTGAGGGGGCTTTTGCTGTCATGGTTACGTGGGGATCCAGGCGCCATGCAGAGCCCAAAGCAGCCCCAGGCTGCAGAGCAGTGAAATGCTCCGGGAACAGGTGCCCTCGGCAGTGGGAGCATCCCAGATGAGGCAGGGTCTCTGGCTGACCTCCCTCCTCTCCCCACCACGCTGCCCCTGGGCTCCGCTTTGCCAGCTGCCTGTCATGTCCCTGCTGTTCATGCTGGCAAACCAAAGAGCACCTCAAGCCAACCCTGTGTGCCCTGCCTTCCCCTGCCAGCCCTCGCTCTCTGCGTCATGTGGAGCTGGGGCCATTGCGGGGTTTGCTGCTTTGTGCACATGGAGGTAGCCTGTCAAATCCCTGGACACGGATCCGTTTTGCGTCCCAGCAGCTCACCATCCCATGGGGCACCCTGGGTGCAAGGATTGTGGGCAGGACGAAGCTTCTTCTATATATTTCTGGGGTATTCCCGCTTGGCTCGGGCTGCGTGGCTTTATGTGACCTCACCTGACCCTTCCCGGGGAGCCCTGGATCCAGCTGGAACCGGGAACAGGACAGGGCTCATCTGCTGACTGCTGCTGTTCAGCGGCTGGAGGTGTATGGGGAGATGCAGGCACGGCGTGTTAAGGGGGTGGGATTGGATGGGCTGGTGGCTGCAGGGAAGCCCTGGGAGGTGGGGAGGTCTGACTGCCTGATTCTGAGGCCGGCTGCCTGCTGGCCTTGGCCCCAGCACACGTGAGAGCAGCCCAAGGACTGTTTTACTACATGGGGCTAGTCACAATCCCATCCAGCAGCGCATTCCATCCATGCCACGACCACGCCACGTGTTGGAGGCTGCGAGAGCCTCTTAATGCTGGCTCTGTGCCTGGCAGGGCAATCCCCACCTGGGCACTGTTGCCCAGTGCCTGGCTCCTTCGGGCCACTGGAGCGGGGTGGAGAGCCTGGCCATAGAACCATAGAATATCAGGGTTGGAAGGGACCTCAGGAAGTCATCTAGTCCAACCCTCTGCTCAAAGCAGGGCCAGTTCCCAGACACATTTTTACCCCAGTTCCCTAAATGGCCCCCTTAAGGATTGAACTCACAACAAATGGTCCTGTGTGTGTGCGGTGTCATGCCTCAGGGGGAGTGAGCAGGGAGTGTATCCATGTGCCGGGGCATGTGGGAAACATGGGTGTATCAGTCATAACGTGTGCTTGGCACAGTACCCGCAACAGACCTGAGAGTGCAAAGGGCTTGTGGGACCACCTGCAGAGCACCCCTTGCTCACGATCACCCTGCCAATCCTGCCTCTTTCTGTCTCTCTCCCCTCGCAGGAGAACATCTCTGGAGTGTTCAACAAGTCCTGTGCAATCAGCTACACCTCCTACCGCAACATCTTCCCCATCTGGGCCCTGGGGCGCTTTGCACGCCTGCACCCCGGCAGCGCCCTTGCTGGCAAGCTGCAGCCCAGGTCCTTGCACAGCGAAGAGGAGATCCTGGCTGGAGGGAAGCGGGATAGGGTTCTGTGAGGGTACCCCTCTGCCTGAGCCTGGGCCCTGCCCACGCCCCATGGCAGGCTTGCAGCCTCAGTGACACCCTAGCTGGATTTGCTTGGCTACAAGGCTCTTTACGGGAGGCCAGCAGGCCCTGGCGCTGTGTCATGATCCATGAGGACTCTGCACATTGATTCTAGCTCCGGGCCTACGTGTGGGCTTGGAGGGGGCAGCGAGTGTGTGGGCACTGTCTGGCCTATAGTCAAACGTGCTGTACATCTGGGGCTTGGCTTGAATGGACCCCTCTTCCCGGATCCATTGTATAAAAGGCTGTGTGTCTGCAGGTGAATGCTGGATAGGATAGGTTGCTGGGGGGTGGGGCCTAACCGTCTGACCTTGAGCAGGTGTCTGCACTTCAAGCTGTAGTACACACGCCAACGCTCGCTGAGATTGTTATGGCGATAACCCAGGGGTTCCCAAACCTGCTTCCCTGAGGCCCACCTGTGCGGCTGCCATGGGCGCTGCAGCCCACTAGTGACACTTCTTGAGGAGACTGATTTAATTTTAATTACTACATCCATCTACACCATAACCCTAGATTCCATGTACTTGGTTCCTTTTCCTGGTGAGCTAAACAGTTGTAATGATAGAAATCCCTAGGAGCAGTCACTCAGAGAAATGCCTCCAAGTCTTTGAAACCAAACAGTTTTAGTAAAGCTACGCTTTAAAAAATGTGGACAGCAAAAGGAAAACACAAGTCGGTATACAACTGAACAATAAGTAGCACAACAATGGTAACACACCTGTTGAATAATAAGACTGTATTTTTTTTTATTTTTAAAACAAAATAGTTGGCCAACTTAGCACATATTGTGTTTTCTATTTTTTTTAGTGTAAAATCTGAATGTTTATGGTGTGTAAGTAAAGACCTAGCCCAGCACTCTACTAATTAGGTCAAATATTGTAAATAAAAATATAAAATAATGTCCAGTCCAGGAATCTTCCTAATGGCACAGGTGTGCCTGCTTCTCCTTGCACTTTTTTTCCATCTGGGAACATACGTTAGCAAGACTCAACCTGATCTCATCTTCAATTTTCAGCCATCTCAGGGTGCAGGCAGGGGAGTAACTAGGGCATATGTGCAGGCAGGGAGTAGTTCTGTGGCCCACAGTGTAGAAACCCCTGTGCTGCAGGCAGAGCATATCTGACACAGTGTAAGCAGTGGGAGGGCTGGGTGCTCTGAGTACAATCGTGCTGAGACCATAGGTATGCATCCAGGGTGCCTGCCCTTCCCACTGCTCACACGGCTGTAGTGTCCCAGCTCTGGTATCCCAGTGTCCCAGCTCCCCCAGCTCATAGTGTTGCTGTCCCCTTGGGAGTAGCCCCTCCCCAGCGCCGACGTATCAGCTGCAATACTCAGCAAAGGGGGCTTCCTTCTCCCTCTCTGGGGTGCTCTAGATTTCTGCCATGTTGCCTGTGGAAACGTCACGTGTTGCTGGGAGCTGCCTCTTCTGGATGTGCTGCAGGGCTGTCTGCTGGAGCTCTGTATAACTAGCCTGGCACAGCCTTGTGCATACGCGCTGCGCCTGCCACGTGCCCTCTGAGCTGCTATCAGGCACAGGGGTGGAGCATGTCCCCCAGGGAAAAGGCAGGTACCTTGTTCACATTGATACTCTGCAAATCCCCCCTCTTCCACCTATGGCCAAATACTATACTACTGTGTTCTTCAGTCATTCTCTAAAGTGCTTTACACAGGAGGGCAGTGTTACTATCTGTGCTGTACAGCTGGGGAAACTGAGGCCACATGACTTGCCCTAGCTCATTCCTTGGGCCAGCTGGGACCAGAACCCAGGTTGCCAGAGTCCCTGGCCAGTGCACTTTCCGTTGTCCATGAGGCCACGCTGCAGGTTCTGTAGGTCAGGCCGTCTCCCACCTAACTGATCCCCCAAGGGAGTGGGGTGGTGGCTAACCCGCGCGTCGTGCCGGGAGGCAGCCTGCTCGGTCTGTCCTTGAGACCCATGGAGGCTGCCAGGGGCTGAGCTCAGGTAGTTGGCATACTTTTCACCTTGGGGCAGCAGAGGTGTGTGAAATCACGTTCAGCTGCCTGATGAACATACTAATTGCGTGGCTGTGCTGACTGCCTGTGCTGGTCACCTCTGGCCCTGGGAGAGCCCCTGTCCGATGTAGTAGCTGGTACGAGGTGTGGGATCATGCCGTGAGCCAGTCCTTTGCTCTGAGCATGGGCCTGTGCTCCCACCTCAGCGGTGTCGGGCAGATGAACGATCTCGTCCCGTTGCTCGATGTCCCTTGAATACTTCCTAACCGCCAGGGTGGTAAAGGACTGGAATTAATTGCCCAGGGAGGTTGTGGAATCTCCATCACTGGCGATGTTTAAGAGCAGGTTGGACAAACACCTGTCAGGGATGGTCTGGATAATATAGTCCTGCCCTGAGTGCGGGGGACTGGACTAGCCTCTCCAAGTCCCTCCAGTCCAATGAGTCTCTGACTGTGGGGAATGTGCTCTGTGGGGACGGGAGACAGGGATTTCCCTTCCCCACTCTGCTAGCTGAACAGCGTTTGGGCACTGACCACGCCACTGTCCTCCGAAAGGCTGCCAACCCTGAACCATCTAAAATCATGAGTTGTCCCCCTGCCCCCGAAAGCCCCCATGATATTGCCCCCCCCCAAATCATGAGGCTTGTGAGAAAAGCTGATCCCTTATTTATAGTCTGTTTCCAGATGTGTCACGTGCCCCTAGGCTCGGGTTACCAGACAGCAAATGTGAAAAATCGGGACGGGGGCTGGGGGTAATAGGAGCCTATATAAGAAAAACAGCCAAAAATCGGGGCTGTCCCTATAAAATTGGGATATCTGGTCAACGCACCCTAGGCTGCCCTGGTGTCTGAGCAAGATGGTTCAGTGAGTACAGCACTGTGGCCCCCGCTCAGGAGCCCTCTTTCTGGTGGCCTAGGTCCAGCCAGAGGACCGCGCCGTGCTAGGAGCTGTACGGACACAAGGGAAGCAGCAGTCCCCACCGTGCAGAGCTTAGATTCCAGAGCTAAGGAGTGAGTTCATGAGGTGGGAGCTGGCCCTAGCACTCCCCAGGCTCATCTCCCAGAGGGGCTCCCAGACTGCCACGAGACAGGTGCCTCTGGCCCAGCTGGGGTGTAACAGCTTGAGCAGCCGCCTGCTCTGTCTCCCCCGTACAGGAGGAGGAGGAGGGTTCACAGCCGAGGGCAGCTGGGTGGAGAATTCAGAAGCAAATCCCTGCCTGAAGAGTCAGGGGAGGCTGCACAGGGCGAGCTACGCCCGACGTGCATTTAGCTCTGGGGTCTGTTAGGTGTAAGAAGTATAAACTGTTTAATATGTTCAATTAGTTGTTTAATAAGGTGTTTATGAAGTAAATCACTGGCTTTAAAATAAGATTCAATATGGAGCATATGAACTATTGACCCCTGGACTCCATCTGAGAGGGGACTTGTTTACCATCAGGACACAGGCTCAAACCAGTCAAAACTGGTTTTTCCCGCCAAAACCAGCCCTCAGCATTCCATCGCCTCAGAACTTTTCCCACCACAAAAGTGATATAAGGACGTGTTCAGCGCCTGCACGGGGCTGTGCACCCCAGGACAGCCCGTACACGGTCGGGTCTTCACAGTGCTCCCGAGCTGGAGAGTGAAGACCTCCCTCGGTCCCGCCGTGAGACTGAGGAACAGGAGGCCTGTCACCCCCATTCCTGGCATCCTGCATTCCTGGTGTCCACTATCCCAGAGGGCCTCCCAGCCAGCGACGAAACCCAACCGTCGTCTGGACTCCCCAGTGCTCCTCCCCAGTGGCTCTAAATCAGCCAGAGAGTGGAAGGTCCTGGGCGTCGTGCCGGCATGTGGGATCCACTGCACCTGACCAGTGGGAAAAGGTTTCTGTGCTGGGGCATCATTTAGCATTTTCCAGTTTCCAAGGGAGGGTTTATGGGCCTGAGCGTTAAGCTCCCAAAGCCAGTCACTGTTTCCTTGTATTAATTGAGTTTGCATTTTCCCCTATTCCCCCAGTTTTCTGTACCTTTACCCTGACTACAGTTACCTTTGTTTGTGCCAAACCACCTTGTCTCCTCTTTATTTTATTTACAGCACACAAGGAGGGAGGCTAAATCCACTGGTGATAGAGACAGGAGGGAGTCGAGTTTGTATCTTCTGAGAAAAGGGGCTTTTTCCTGTCCTATTTCTCCCCTACCATTTCTAACGTTTTCCTTTGAAGTGTTGCTTTATTCCCCTTGAGGTAACAGGTCGCTCTAGGAGGGCAGCAGCCCAGGCTCCGTGGTCACTGGCCAGGGCCGGCTGTATCTCTGCTGCTGGTCCCCAGGGCCAGGAGGCAGGGACACAGAGCCTGCTGCTCCGTTTCTCACTCAGGTAACAGTCCTGGCAATGCCCTGGGTGCAACCAAACCCTAAATGCACCCCCAGCCCTGGGAATAGGGCCCCTGCCCAATGTCTCCCATGGAGAAGTGTGGAGGGGCTGACAATCTGATCCCATGTCACCCCCCAGCGGGACTTGGGTCTAATCAGCAGGTTGTGGCCCTGCCAAAGCCTCCATGAGCAAAACTGGCCAAACCGCAGGGAGACGTGGCCTTGGTTCCCCCGGCATGGCTCTGTTACCACTGCGATGGCTGAGGCGGTTTCAATCAGCCCTGGCGACAGGACTGCCTGGATCCCCCTGGCCGGCTCCAGCCAGAATGGCTCCGATGTGGCGCAGCATCACCTGCTGGAAGAGGTGCAGATGTTCCCTGCATGTGTGTGTCCCTCTCGCTCCCTGTGACCCTGCGTGTGTGTGTCCTCTCGCTCTCTGTGACGCTTTGTGTGTGTGTGTCCCTCTCTCTCCCTGTGACCCTATGTGTGTGTCCCTCTCGCTCCCTGTGATGCTTTGTGTGTGTGTGTCCCTCTCTCTCCCTGTGACCCTGCTTGTGTGTGTGTCCCTTTCGCTCCATGACCCTGTGTGTGTCCCTCTCGCTCCCTGTGACGCTTTGTGTGTGTGTGTCCCTCTCTCTCCCTGTGACCCTGCATGTGTGTGTGTGTCCCTCTCTCTCCCTGTGACCCTGCATGTGTGTGTGTGTCCCTCTCTCTCCCTGTGACCCTGCATGTGTGTGTCCCTCTTGCTCCCTGTGATGCTTTGTTTGTGTGTGTCCCTCTCGCTCCCTGTGACGCTTTGGGTGTTTGTGTCCCGCTCTCTCCCTGTGACCCTGTGTCTGTGTGTCCATCTCTCTCTGTGACCCTGTGTGTGTGTGTGTGTGTGTGTGCCCCCCTCGCTCCCTGTGACCCTGCGTGTGTGTCCCTCTTGCTCTCTGTGACGCTTTGTGTGTGTATGTCCCTCTTGCTCCCTGTGACACTTTGGGTGTTTGTGTTCCTCTCTCTCCCTGTGACCCTGTGTGTGTGTGCCTCTCGCTCCGTAAGGCTTTGTGTGTGTGTCCCTCTCGCTCTGTGTGACCGTGAGTTTGTGTGTGTCCTTCTCTCTTCCTGTGACCCTCTGTGGGGTGCGAGCCAATGAGAGCTATGGAGTCAGTGCTTGGGGTGGGGACAATGCGCAGGCCCCTCCCCCCCGCCCTCCAGGGACTGCAGGGACATGCTGGCCAATTCCGGGAGTGGCACGGCGGGGAGGAAGGGAGGCAGTGCTGGCAGGGCCTCGGGGGCAGATTTTCAGATGAGATTTGTCTTGCATTTCGGGAGGACATCCCCACTGTCATTGGGGGCCCGTACCACTGCACTTTTTGTTTCATGGTAAATCTGCCTCTGGCCTGAGGCCTGTTAAAGATTTAGCTGGGATTAGGTAACATTTAACGATTAGTGTGTTTGCTCTAGGACAACTAGTGCAGTCAGCCCTGATCCCTGTCTTACATGAGTAGTCTTTACTCATGTGAGCAATCCCATTGGTCTAAATAAGGCTTACCCCATAGATAAGTGGGGCAGGAGGGGAATTCTGGGCTGTTTACAGATATGTGTTTTATCTTCTGCAGAGGAGTCAGCATTAACAGGGTCCAGTATTTTGTTTCCTTGGGAAGAGCCCTCAGTTTTTTGGGAGAGACACCAGTGCTGTGTTGCTGGGGCCTGGAGAGAGGGTGCTGAGATTCATAGGTTCAGTCATCAATTCCATGGCCAGAAGGGACCATTGTGACCATCCAGTCCAGGGGTGGGCAAACTTTTTGGCCTGAGGGCCACATCGGGGAATAGAAATTGTATGGCAGGCCATGAATGCTCACAGAATTGAGGTTGAGGTACAGGGGGGATCAGGGCTCTGGTTGGGGGTGCAGACTCTGGGATGGGGCAGAGGATGAGAGGTTTGGGGTGCAGGAGGGTGCTGGGTCTGGGATCGAGGGGTTGGAGAGTGGGATGGGGATCAGGGCTGGGGCAGGGGGTTGGGGCGTGGGGAGAGGCCCATGGTGGCAGGATCCAAGCAGTGCTTACCTCAAGCGGCTTCCAGAAGCACTGGCATGTCCCTTCTCCGGCTCCTATGGAGCACCGGAGGGGGCCATTGGAGCACATGGGAGCCGGAACAGGGCCATTCTATGGCTTCCGGGAGCCACGTGGTGTGGCTCCCAACCCTGCCCTCTGGCCGCAGCGAGGCTGAGCTGTGTGGTGCGCCCCCGACCCAGTGCCCTGGCTTGAGCGCTGGAGCAGGGCAAGTCCCAGATCCCGCTCCCCAGCAGGAGCTTGCAGGCTGTATCTGGCCTGTGGGCCGTAGTTTGCGCACCTCGGATCTAGTCGGACCTCCTGTACAGCACAGGCCAGAGACTTGCCCCACAATCATTGCTAGTGTAAGTGGGGGAATGGTCCCATTACTGTGGGGAACTTTCCTGGCTTATACATTACCCTGGTAACATGGGCTAGCGAAAGGATCTGAGTCCTCGCTCCCACTTCCTTTACCCAGAGACTTGCCTGCCCTCGAGGGCTCCCCTCCCACTCTCCTGGGGGGCAGAATCCTCGTGACACTTACAAGGCTGGGCTCAGGATTCCTGGAGGGCTCGACACCCAACCTTGTTGTTGTCACTTAGGGCAGGGGCCAGGGTGTCCCCACTCCAGGGTGCTCTCTATGCACTGGGTGCTTCCCTAGCCCACTGATCATTACATACAGTTCAAAGCAGGTACAATTTATTAAACAGCAACCAATTTTTAAAAAATAAGGAAAACATGGGAAAAGTTAAAGGAAAACCCGTCACCCTGTTCTCTGGCACAGGGACATCACAACTAGCATCTCTGGAATGTAAGGGCAGTTCACAGTCTGTTCCTCACATGTCCCAGGCCCCTGCCCAGGCCCTGGCTGTGCTGCAGGGATGCTGCAGGTCGGACATTTCCTCTGGTGGTGGCCACATGCCCTCAGGCTCTAGGTGGCAGGACCCTTCTTCCCAGCATCAGCACCCACTGTTGGGGTTACGATCCCCCTCCATGTCTGGTCTGCAAGGCCTCTTGGCTGGGGGTGTCTCTCAGCACTGGACCCTGCTACCCAGGTTCCCTGTAAGGGTCCAGTGTGGGGGCTCAGCCCTCTCGGGCGCAGCTGGGAGCCAGTCCGCCTTGCTACACGAGTTGGGTGAGCTGTCGCCTTAGCCTGGAGAAGCAGGAAACAGTCAGGAGCTCAGGCCCTCAGGCCGGGATGGAGCAAACAAACAGTCTATTAGCCCAGGCCCTTGGGCAGGGCGGGGCAACAAGCGGTTCAAGGCTCAGGCCCTTCTCAGGCCAGCAAGAGAGGGAGTCTGCCACCCCTGGAAGGGTGGCTGGGGGGACGCAGGCCCTCCCACTCACTGCGTCCCAGCCTGGGGCCCTAACAGCAGCAGACAGTCTGTTGCTGTGTCAGTGGGGATCCTGACCGCAACACACTGACATTGGTTCGGGGTCTCCTGGAGCCAGACTAGGGTTGGCTACCCCCGAGCCACTTCCAATCTGCCCCCCTGTTGGTACCTGTGTATCACCCGCATCTTCCGCAGTGTCCCACACCATGGGCTCCTCAGGATACTGAGCGCTGGGTAAGCGGGGCTGGTCCTCAGGATCCTGGGCGCTGCGACGTTCAGGCAGTTCCTCGGGGCACCGGGTGAGGCGTAAGCCCAGCCGGTCCTCCTCAGGGTAGCGATGACGGGGCAGGCTTGGCCAGTCCTCCTCAGGGTAGTGAGCACGGGGTCGGCTCGGGCAATCTTCCTCAGGGTAGTGAGCACGGGGCAGGCTCGGCCAGCGGTCCTCAGGGTAGCAAGCACGGGGCAGGCTCGGCTCGGCGGGGGCTACGGCACCAGCGTCTGTCCTCTCCGGTGGCCAGCGGCCAACTGAGCGCTGGGGCTGGGCCTTTATACTTCCTGTCCCGCCCCTTGACTTCTGGGGGGCGGGAACAGGCGGCGGTGGCTCTGCCCACTTCGGTGTTTATTCTGGCTCGGCCCTCTCGAGCACGGCTGCGAGCCAGGCCACCTCGCTACATGGGCCCCTCTTCAAGGCTGGCTCCCATGCAGCGGTGCCAGACCCTTCCATACCCCCCAGGCGGGAAAGGAAGTCCCTGTTTGCGTAGTCCTTCCTGGCCCTATGGCGAATGGTGAAGGCATAGGGCTGCAGTGCCAGGTACCACCGCTGCAGCCACTTATTATGGTCCTTCATGTGGGCTAACCACTGGAGGGCGGCGTGGTCGGTGACCAAGGTGAATGGGACCCCAGGGAGATAGTACTGCAGGGCATCGCAAGCCCACTTCGCTGCGAGGGCTTCCTTCTCAACCACCGCATAACTTTTATCTCGGGGGAACAGCTTCCGGCTGATGTAGAGGACCGGATGCTCTTCCCTGTCTACCTCTTGGAAGAGGACAGCCCCGAGCCCCACCTCCGAGACATCCGTCTGCAGGATAAAAGTCTGGTTGAAATCGGGGCTATACAAGACTGGTTCATGGCAGAGGCTTGCTTTGAGTGTTTGGAAGGCCTCTTCACACTCTTGGGTCAATCTCACCTGCCGCGGGCTGTCCTTAGTTAGAAGCCCAGTCAAGGGGGCAGCAATCGCTGTGAATTGGGGAATGAACTGTTGGTAATATCCCGCCAGCCCCAGAAACTGGCGTACCTGGTGTTTTGTGGCGGGCGGCGGGCAGGTTGCGATGGCCTGGACCTTGCCCACGAGGGGTTTTACCTGTCCATTTCTGATAGTGTATACCAGGTAGGTAGTTTCTTGCCAGCCGATACGGTACTTCTTAGGGTTGGCCGTTAACCCGGCCACCCGCAAGGACCTCAGGACGGTGGCGACCCGCTCTAGGTGGTTCTCTCACTGGCAACTGTAAATGACCACGTCATCCAGATAGGCCGCCGCATAGTCCTGATGGGGTTGGAGGAGGCGGTCCATCAGGCGCTGAAACATGGCTGGGGCCCCATGGAGGCCAAACGGCATTTGGGTAAATTGGTATAGGCCCGTAGGAGTGGCGAACGCGATCTTCTCCCTAGAGGCTGGTTCGAGGGGGATCTGCCAGTACCCCTTGCTTAGGTCAAGGATGGTGATATACCAGGCCTCTCCTAATCGGGCCAACAGTTCATCTATTCGGGGCATGGGATATGCATCGAACTTGGAGATGGCATTAACGCATCTGAAGTCGATGCAAAACTGTTGTGAGCCGTCGGGCTTCGGTACCAGGACTATTGGGCTCCGCCACTCGCTTTGCGAGGGTTCAATCACCCCCAGGTCTAGCATGGCCCGTACCTCCTCATCAACGACCCATCTCCTGTGATACGGCAAGGGCCTGGTCACGCTCTGAATCACCACCCCAGGCTCAGTCTGAATCCAATGATAGACCAGGGAGGTGTATCCGAGTTGGGCCATAAAAGTGCGGGGAACGCTTGAAGGAGGCACTGGGTCTGTCTGAGTTGTTCCTCCGTCAGCGTCTCCCCAAGCTGGGGTCCCCCCGGGTCCTTGGTAGGAGTTACCTGGGGTCCGAGCTCGGGTTCCGGTGGGTAGGGGTTGATCAAAAGACCCTGTCGTTCCCGTCAGGGTTTGAGAAGGTTGACATGGTACTGCTGTCTCTTCTTTCGCCGGTCAGGCTGATGGATCTCATATGTAACCGGCCCACCTTTCGAACCACCTCATACGGCCCTTGCCACCGAGCCAGGATCTTTGATTCGCCGGAGGGAAGGAAGAGTAAGACCCGATCTCCTGGTTGAAAGTCGCGTGTCTGTGCATCCTGGTTGTAGGTCTGGGCCTGCATTTCTTGAGTGGCTTTCAAGTTCTCTCGCGCCAGGGCTGCAGCCTGTTTAAGACGCTCCTGGAGCTGGAGAACATATTTAAAGAGGCCCTGGGTGGGTGATGGGGTTTGCTTCCACGTTTCCCTCATCAGATCCAATAGGCCCCGGGGCCGGCAGCCATACAGCAGTTCAAACGGCGAGAACTTGGTCGACGATTGGGGGACCTCCAGTACCGCCAAGAGCAAGGGTGGAAGTAGCTGGTCCCATCGGCGGAGGTCCTCCTGGGGGAACTTCCGCAGCATGTCCTTCAGGGTCTGGTTGAACCTTTCGACCAGCCCATCGGTCTGGGGATGATAGACCAACGTCCGCAGTTGCTTGATCCCCAGGATTCCACACACCTGCTGTAACAGCCGCGAGGTAAAATTGGTCCCCTGGTCCGTGAGGATCTTCCGGGGCAGGCCGACGCGGGCAAATACTTTCACCAGCTCCCCTGCGATGGTGCGGGCTGTGATGTTCCGGAGGGGGATTGCCTCAGGGAACCGGGTAGCATAGTCCAGCATCACTAAGATGTACTGAAATCCCACAGTGCTCTTGGGGAGGGGCCCCACCAGGTCCATGGCCATGCGCTCGAAGGGAGTCTCAATTAATGGCATGGGGACCAGGGGCACCTTGAAAGTTCGTGCCGGGGCGGCCAACTGGCAGTCTGGGCAGGAGTTGTAATAGTTCTTTACCTCCTGATGTATCCGCAGCCAGAAGAAGCGCCTCAGTATCCGGGATAAAGTCTTTTCGAGACCCAGGTGTCCGGCTGCTGGGACGTCATGAGCCAGCTTCATAACCGCCCCGCCGATGACACCGGGGCACGAGGAGTTGGATCTGGGACTCCCCCGTGTGGAGGTCCCGCTCAACCCGATACAGGCGGTCCTGCCACAGCTCAAAGTGTGGCCACTGTGCCACCCAATGTGGATCGAGGACGGTCCCATCAACAGCGGCCAGCTGTTTGTACGACCACTTAAGTGTGGGGTCAGCCTTTTGATCTCGGCAAAAGTCCGTGGGGGCCAACGGATCCTCCAACTCCCCCGGGGAAGCGTCCTCCGGTTCTCCCGCCGTGCTGGTGAGGTCGAGGACTTCCCTCTCATCTTCCTCGGTCTCGGGGGCTTCCCCCTCATCTTCCTCAGTCCCGGGGGCTTCCCCTTCCAAGGCTGGCATGACCCGTGGGCTGCCCCCAGTGTGGCGGCGTAAGACTGCCGGGAACTCGGGCCAGTCCTGCCCAAGGATCACTAGGTATGCCAGTCGCAGAGCGAGTCCCACTACCATCGGTCGGGTGACTCCATCAATGATCAGTTGGGCCCAGGTACTAGGGTAAGGTGGTATGTCCCCATGGATACACTGCAACTGGATTTTCCCCAGGCGGGCGTCAGCCGGGGGACCTAGGTGTTGGTGGACCAGCGTCTGCCCACAGCCCGAATCGAGGAGGGCCACCGTCGGGTACCCCTCAATAGCCACGGGTACAGTGATCTTGGCTGCTTGTGAACAGCGGGCATGAGCTTCCCCCGAGCATACCTGGCCAGAAGTGCACTCCAGTCTCGGGCAGTCCCGCTGCAGATGGCCATACTCCCCACAGGAGAAACAGGGCCCGAGGTCTGCCCATCTCGTCGGTGGCTGGGTCCTGGGGGTGTCTCCCTGAGGGCTCCGGTGGCCCCCACGCGCCGCCAAAGCTGGGGCCCGAGCGAGTCGCCCAGGTGCCATCGCAGTCCAGGTCCGGCCCTCCGTCCCTCGGGAGGAAACTTGCAAGTCAGTCCGGGCGGGCACCCCCTTCCTTTCGGGGCTAGGGTGCTCCGTCCCTGGTGGGGTGGCTCGACCGGCCGGGCCCACTGGCGGTTTGGCCGCGAGGAAGTCCTCCATCAATGTGACAGTGGTGGCCAGTGTCGCAGGCTTATGGCAGAGGACCCAAGCCCTTCCTCGCGGCGGAAGGACATAGGTGAACTGTTCCAGTACCATCTGCTCCATTAGCTCCTCCTACGTTCGGCGTTCGGGCTGCAACCACCACTTGCAAGTTTCTCGGAGCTCCTGGTCCACCATCCGAGGTCGGGCCCCAGGGGGGTAGGCCAGGTTTCTAAACCGCTGTTGGAAAGTCTCTGGACTCACCTCCAGGGCGTCCAGAATAGTGGCCTTTACCTGGCTGTAGTCCTGGCCTGCCTCCGCAGACAGGCCTTGATAGATGATTTGAGCAGTCCCTGTCAAATACGGGGCCAGGACGGAAGCCCATTGGTCTGGGGCCCACCCCGCGATGACGGCCGCCCGCTTGAACGTGATGAGAAAGGCTTCGGGGTCGTCGCCGGGGCCCATCTTCATCAGCCGGATCGGAGGGGTGGGCCTTGGGGCCCCAGCCGTGCCTCCCGGCTGGGGTTCCCCAGGCCGGGTCAGCGCCGCCGCGAGCTGCTGGATACATTGCCGGTGGAAATCCTGGTGCTGGGTGACCAGGTCCTGAACCAGCTGGTGCTGTTGGGTTCCTAGCTGCTCAACGAGCTGCTGTTGCTGTTGGAGCTGCTGCTCCTGTTGCTGCCGCAACTGGGCCGCCTGGTGTCGCTCCTGGTTCTCCGTCACAAGAGCGAAGAGTTGTGACAGATCCATCTCTTGGGAGGGAAGTCTCTCTCCCCCAGCCCCCTTTTCACTGGTGTCGAGAGCCCACGCCCACATCCTGGGCGGAACTCCTTAGAGAAGGCACCATGTGTAAGGGTCTGGTGTGGGGGCTTGGCCCTCTCGGGCACGGCTGGAAGCCAGTCTGCCTCGCTACACGAGTTGGGTGAGCTGTCGCCTTAGCCTGGTGAAGCAGGAAACAGTCAGGAGCTCAGGCCCTCAGGCCGGGGTGGAGCAAACAAACAGTCTATTAGCCCAGGCCCTTGGACAAGGCGGGGCAACAAGCAGTTCACGGCTCAGGCCCTTCTCAGGCCAGCAAGAGGGGGAGTCTGCCACCCCTGGAAGGGTGGCAGGGGGGACGCAGGCCCTCCCACTCACTGCATCCCAGCCTGGGGCCCTAACAGCGGCAGACAGTCTGCTGCTGTGTCAGTGGGGATCCTGACCGCAACACACTGACATTGGTTCGGGGTCTCCTGGAGCCAGACTAGAGTTGGCTACCCCCAGGCGACGTCCAATCTGCCCCCCTGTTGGTACCTGTGTATCACCTGCGTCTTCCGCAGTGTCCCACACCATGGGCTCCTCAAGATACTGAGCGCTGGGTAAGCGGGGCTGGTCCTTGGGATCCTGGGTGCTGGGATGTTCAGGTGTCTCCTCGGGGCACCAGGCGAGGGGTAGGCCCGGCCGGTCCTCCTCAGGGTAGCGAGGACGGGGCAGGCTTGGCCAGTCCTCCTCAGGGTAGCGAGGACGGGGCAGGCTTGGCCAGTCCTCCTCAGGGTAGTGAGCACGGGGTCGGCTCGGGCAATCTTCCTCAGGGTAGCGAGCATGGGGCGGGCTCAGCCAGTCTTCCTCAGGGTAGTGAGCACGGGCAGGCTCGGCCGGCGCTCCTCAGGGTAGCGAGCACAGGGCAGGCTCGGCTCGGCGGGGGCTACGGCACCAATGTCTGTCCTCTCCAGCGGCCAACTAGCGGTGGGGCCGGGCCTTTATACTTCCTGTCCCGCCCCATGACTTCCGGGGGGCTGGAATGGGCGGCGGTGGCTCTGCCCACTTTGGTGTTTGTTCTGGCTCGGCCCTCTCGGGTGCAGCTGGGAGCCAGGCCGCCTCACTGCAGTCCCCCTTGCTCTGCCCAGCTGCTCCTCGCTCCTGGCTCCAGACTTCTCCAGCTCCTGCTCCACTCTGCCTCAGCTCCAGCTCCAGCCGCAGCCTGCCTCAGCACTGATGCTGCTGCTCTGCCTCCAGCCCCCCGCCCCCTCTCCCAGGGCTGCTTCTCTGGCCCGTCTGCCTCCGGTTGCTGCACACACACAGCTCTCCTCCTAGCACAGGTCTGCTCTCCGGGCTGCTTCTGTGTCTCTGCTCCCAGCACTGACCTGCTCCCTAGGCTGCTTCTCTGGTTGTTCTCTGGCTGGCACAACTCTGCTCCCCAGCTCAGCTCAGACCCAGCCCTGCTCTCTCCTTAGCTTGGCCCCACTCTGTCTGACCCAGGCAATTCCAGCTCACACGGAGGATGGGACACTCCTGGCTTCATGAATCACTCATTGGCCTGCCCACCCTGTCAATCAGGCTGACCTGGAGCATTTGCCTCTCCCCATTGCCCCCGGGGACTGTCAGTTTCAGGGTCCTGATTTCCCATCAGCCCTTCCCCTTTCTTTTGGCACTGGAAGCCAGCCAACCAAAAAGCCCTGACTGAGTTTTAGTAAGGGACCAACATTTCCAATCTGCCCCGTGAGATCCAGGGAACAGCTCTGTCTGTCCCCTCGAGCCAGAACTAATCAGCACAGCATTCTTCTTAGAGTGCCCATGATTGGTCATCCTCCTGGTTCCTTCTCCTGGCAACAATAGCTCTTTCAGTTCACTAATGATGTTCATCCCTAGAATGCCTGGGACTCCTTCTCCCCTATGGCTCTCTTCAGAGGCTTTGTCTTTCAGGATGAAGTTGCATTTTCCTGGCAGTGTCTGGCCCATGTTGTCTATGTCTGCTTTGAGGCATCCCACAACTGGGATTGCCAGTCCATTAACTGCTGTTAGATGTACAAACCATGTGCTGTGCATGGTCAGTTCCTTCCTGGTCCACCAGGCCTGGACAGTGCTACCAGAACTCAACCAGTAAACCAGTGGGCTGGACCCTATGGATAGGATCCTGTTTGTGATGCCAATTATGTAAGCCGGGGAACGGTCCTGCTGTGTGGCTGAGTCCTTTTAACCCCAACAAGGATGGCCCAAGATACCTGGGAGACTCCAGCCCCCTGAGGTCCGACTGGCCAAGTCCCAGAGCAGCAGGAACAGGAATTTGCCTGACAGCTGGTCTCCACCCTGTTCTGGACTGTGTGCCTTGTGCTCTTTGCTACCCATTCGTGCTGCCTCCCACCCCCACCTCATTTTTCTGGAATCCTGACCCAGCTTGATGCCTGGCATTTGACTGGTGGTTCTGATCTCCAGACCCCTGCCTCTGACCAGTGATATCCTGACCCAGCTGACTCTTGAGTCCTGTCTCATGTTTGCATACTCTGACTACTGGGTAGGCAAGCTCCTTGAGACGATCCAATGAGCGACGGGGGGAGGGGATAAAGGAGCGAGTGATGGAGGTGGGGCCTTTTGGGGGGGAAGAGATGGAAAAAGGCCCAGGGACTTGAGAGAAAAGGTGGGGTAGGCATTTGAGGAGAAGAGGCAGAGCAAGGGAAGGGTTTTGGGAAGAGGTGGGTCAGGGGTGGGGCCTCGGGGATTCAGTTATGAGCAATTATAAAGGTGGAAACTCTTTTACCCTTTTTAAATATTTGCACAACATTGGCTTTCTTCCAGTCTTCTAGAACTTCCTCAGTGTTCCAAAACTTACTGAAAATCAACAACAGTGAGCTCCTCAGTCAGCTCTTCTCAAACTCTTGGATGCAAATTCTCTGGACCTGTGTTAAAAATGTCAAAATTTAGTAGCTGCTGTGTGACATTTCACTGAAATGCTAGTGGAAAGGAAAGAGTGTTGTCACCATAGAATGAGATTACATCATCTGTTTTCCCCCCAAATACAGAACAGAAATGTTTAGTAAATGTTTACTAAACATTTCTGCCTTCTTTAATCATCCATAATGGAAATAAAAAAAAGTCTACCTTTGCTATATAATAAGGACCAATTAGGGTAACCAGATAGCAACTGTGAAAAACTGTGAGGAGTAATAGGCGCCTATATAAGAAAAAGTGCCCAAAACCGGGACTGTCCCTATAAAAACGGGACATCTGGTCACCTAGGACCAATACTGTTGTCAGGATTCTTTTTGTTCCTATGTATAACTAAATCCTTGCATGTCTATGTCTATGATTTGCTTGTCTCTATCTAGGATTATGAGCACAGAATAAATTGTGGGCAACTAAAGAACGTGTCTTCTGGGGGGTTGGGGAAGAAGACAGCCTATGAACTGGAGTAGAATTTGTCTTTTTATATTGTAACAAAAACATATGTTTGTATTTTATTAGTATTTTAGAACTGCAGCTACATGGGTAAATAAGTATTGGCTGCTCTTAATGAAACTGAATCAGACAACAGCCTGACAACAGAGACTAAAGCCCAGGTTATAACAGAGCAAGACTTGACCATTAACGTTCCAGTACAAACGTGTGAGTGCAGGGGTGTCACTCCTGAGTGACACCAACATAACAGACAGTAGATTCAGGCCAGTAGCTAGAGGCCAGGTGTGCCTCCCTGCCAAAAGTTTCCTCTTATTTGTTTAATTAAGAAACTCTCCTACTATTGGCTGCAGTTATGGGTAGTTAATAAGAAACCCTGGAGATTGGGAAAGGTCACTGGCTAGGCCGTATAAGGCTCCTACTCTTTTAGTTCCATTTCTGCAGCCACACCGGTCAGAGCAAACACCCAGCATTACATAAACTGAACAACCCAGTGCGGCCAGGCCAAGGCATCCCCCTGGCAGCAACGGAACCAGCACAATGTCCAAACTAGTGGAGTGTGTCCCCAACTTTTCTGAGGGCAATAACAAAGAGGTAAGGGGCTGGGTTCTCTCTGTGCCGTGTGACTCGCTTTGTGGAGATAAACTGTGTGCAAGGGCCTTGTTTGCTTTTCACCTGCCCTGGGTGCTGCTTTGTGTCGATTGCCTCTGGGCCAAAGCGATGGCATTTGGGCTGGAGTTATGCTTGTAGCTTGTCCTCAGGTGACAGCTCCTCTGACACATAGCAGCAGCAGCTTACAGTGTGGCCCCCAGGATGCATGGCCCAATGACCTCAGCTCCCCTAGCACCTCTCAAATGCTCCCACGGGAATCTGGGGTGAGACTCCCTGATGTCCAGAGGCGTGGAGCAGGCCCTGCGGTGCACATGTCACAGCCATTCGTTCCAGATCACCTCTGCTGCCCCAAAGGGGAGACTCGCGGCTGTGGCTTGGGTCCCACATCGTTTGAGCTGGGGCTGAGCGAGTATGCCATCCCATACTCCCTCTCCTAGTTTTCCCAGTGCCATGGGAAGATGCTGAGGAGACCATCTAGCTCCAGGGGCTTTGGCACGGAGCAGCCTTGCTCTGGTTCTCCACTGGGGGCAGGCTTGTGTGCTTGCCATGCTCTGCCCGTACTCAATTGTAGCTATGGAGGAGGGATAGCTCAGTGGTTTGAGCATTGGCCTGTTAAACCCAGGGTTGTAAGTTCAATCCTTGAGGGAGCCATTTAGGGAACTAGGGTAAAAATCTGTCTGGGGCTTGGTCCTGCCCTGAATAGGGGGGTTGGACTAGATGGCCTTCTGAGGTCCCTTCCAACCTTAATCTTTTATGAGATGTTTCCTTTGCCTGGTCAGTGCTGGCAAGGCCCAACAGCAGCTGGAATCCCCACTCCCTCCTGCTGCCCTCTGGTCCCAGCCCTGTGCTGCCTCCTCCCCAAAGCTCCCAGCATTAGTTACAGGTGGGACCGGGAGCACTGGCACTTCCCATTATAAGACCTTGATTCAGTGGCTTATAAGTTTGCCAAACGTTAACCATTTGGGCTGAAATTTTCCATGTTGTCCTCAGCCTGATCTTCAGTTTGACTTTACATTTCATCCCAAACAGTTCAGTCGTTTCTGAGAAAATGGTCAGGGAAAAATACATCGGTTTGCCCATGTTAAAAAGTTCTGACCGCCTTTCTTATGAGGAGCCTGAGCACCCTGACTCAGTGGCTGGTGCCTGCCCTGACCTAGGCCTGGGCCCCGTGGCTGTTGTTATGGCTCAGCCCTGCTGGAGGGCCTGAGCCTCCTGACTCAGTGGTTGTTGCCCTGCCGGAGCCGGGCCCATACTAACCACATTTCAGCCGACTCCCGCAAGGGCTACTGAGGGAGACCCTGGGCCTGACTAATCCCATTGGATCCATCGGGGTGTAGTGAGCCAGTGTGGCTCCCCTCTGCCCTGGAGAGGGTCAAGCCCCAGAGAACTCTTGTAAAGGCCCATTCTAGACCTGCGGGGACTCAACAAATTCATGGTAAAGTTGAAGTTCTGCATGGTATCCCTGGGAACCATCATCCCTTCCTTGGAGCTGGGAGACTGGTACACCGCCCTCTATATGAAGGACGCGTATTTCCACATAGTGATTTACCCACCGCACAGACGATACCTTCGCTTTGTGGTCAACCAGCAGCATTTTCAATTTGCGGTCTTTCCATTTGGCCTTTCTACAGCCCCAAGGATTTTTACAAAATTTATGGCCGTCGTCGCATACAAGTCTTCCCATACCTTGACGATTGGCTCATTCGGGGCACCTTGGAGACGCAGGTGCGCCATCATGTGCATTTCGTCAGAGATCTGTTCAGACAACTCGGTCTTATGATCGACATCGAGAAGTCCACTTTGGTACTCACACAGAGAACAGACTTCATTGGAGCGATCCTGGACTCCAGTCTCGCCAGGGCTTGCCTACTACAGCCCCACTTTCAGGCAATTGTAGCGATAATTCAAGGCCTCCACAACTTTCCGATGTCGTCAGCTTGCACATGTCTTGGTCTCCTAGGCCACATGGCTGCCTGCACTTTCGTGACTAGACATGCCAGACTATGCCTCCATCCACTTCAGACCTGGCTCTCCTCAGTGTACTGCCCGGGCCGCGACAGCCTGGACACAATTCTCACTGTTTCCAAGGACATCATAACTTCCTTAACTTGGTGGCTGAATCTCTCCCTGGTCTGCCCAGGGATGCCATTCCATGCACCACAACCTTCGATGAGCCTGACAACAGATGCATCATCTCTAGGTTGGGGTGCCCACCTTGCGGGACTCCGCACACAAGGCCTTTGGTCAGCACAAGAAGTGACCCTGCACATCAATGTGAGGGAGCTGGGGGCAGTTCATCTGGCATGTCAAGTGTTTTCAGACCATCTCCAAGGCCGTTGTGTTACAGTGTTCACAGACAACACAAGGGCCATGTTTTACATAAACAAGCAAGGCGGAGTGCCCTCCTTCCTCCTTTGTCAGGAAGCAATTCACTTCTGGGAGTTTTGTATAGCCCATTCGATCGATCTGGTGGCGTGCTTTCTCCCAGGAGTTCAGAACTACCTGGCAGATCACCTCAGCAGGTCCTTCCTAGCTCACGAGTGGTCAATTCGTCCAGATGTCATCCATTCTGTCTTCCAGAAGTGGGGATTTCCCCACATAGACCTCTTCGCCTCTCGTGAAATTCGGAAGTGCCACGTGTTCTGCTCCTTCCAGGGACGCTCCCCGGGCTCCCTCTCGGACGCATTCCTGATGACGTGGAAAGACCATTTGCTCTATGCCTTTCCACCGTTCCTGATGGTCCACAAGGTCCTACTCCAGCTCTGCAGAGACAAGGGCCACTTAATCCTGATTGCCCCGGTGTGGCCGAGACAGCACTGGTACACAACATTACTCGACCTGTCAGTGACCGACCCAATTCTCCTACCACTCTGGCCAGATCTCATAACTCAAGAACACGGCAGACTACACCACCCAGACCTGCAGTCCCTCCATCTCACAGCATGGATGCTGCATGGCTAAATCAATCCGAGCTGCGTTGCTCCGCTTCGGTTCAACAGGTGCTCCTGGGTAGCAGGAAGCCTTCCACTAGGTCGACATACCTGGCCAGGTGGAAGTGTTTCTCCTGCTGGTGCACATAAAACGATACTGCCCCCATGCAGGTACCAGTCCCTACTATCCTGGAATATCTCTGGTCCTTGAAACAGCATGGCTTAGCGATCTTGTCCATTAAGGTACACCTGGCAGCCATCTCAGCTTTCCATCCAGGAGAGAGCGGACATTCAGTCTTTGCTAACCCTATGGTTACTAGATTCCTTAAGGGCCTGGAGCACTTGTACCCACAGATTCGACGCCCGTCCCCAATGTGGGACCTCAATCTAGTACTTTCCAAGTTCATGGGTGCCCCCTTTGAGCCTATGGCCACCTGCTCACTGCTCTACCTTTCCTGGAAGACAGCCTTCCTCGTTGCCGTTACATCAGCAAGGCGAGTGTCGGAACTTCAGGCCCTCACAGAGGACCCCCTGTATATGGTGTTTCATAAGGACAAGGTACAGCTGCAACCACACCCCGCCTTCCTCCCTAAGGTGGTGTCTGCCTTTCACGTCAGCCAGGACATCTTCCTCCCAGTCTTCTTCCCGAAACCGCATTCCTCATGTTGGGAGCAACAGTTGCATTCCCTGGACGTTTGTAGGGCTCTTGCCTTTTACATCGAGAGAACAAAGCCCTTTCGAAAAACACCGCAACTCTTCGTAGCGGTCGCAGATCAGATGAAGGGCCTCTCAGTCTCCTCGCAGCAAATTTCATCTTGGGTGACGTCTTGCATCCGTGCCTGTTATGACTTGGCTCAAGTTCCAACTAGCCATCTTACTGCCCATTCTATTTGGGCTCAAGCTTCATCTGCCACCTTCCTAGCCCATGTTCCCATCCAGGAGATCTGTAGGGCAGTGACCTGGTCATCCGTACACTCCTTCGCTGCACACTACGCCTTAGTGCAACAGTCCAGAGATAACGCTGCATTTGGTTCAGCAGTGTTGCATTCTGCAACATCTCACTCCGACCCCACCGCCTAGGTAAGGCTTGGGAGTCACCTAATTGGAATCGATATGAGCAAGCACTCGAAGAAGAAAAGACGGTTACTCACCTTTGTAACTGTTGTTCTTCGAGATGTGTTGCTCACATCCATTCCAAACCCACCCTCCTTCCCCTCTGTCAGAGTAACCGGCAAGAAGGAACTGAAGCGTCAGTGGGCCGGCAGGGGTATACATCCGGTGCCATAACGGCGCCATTCCAGAGGGCGACCCAGCTGACCCACTGAGTGTTGCTAGGGTAAAAATCTTCTGACGAACGTGCACGCGGCACACGCACACCTAATTGGAATGGATATAAGCAACACATCTCGAAGAACAACAGTTTCAAAAGTGAGTAACTGTCTTTTCCCCACCTCCCCCAGAGAAGTCTTCCTCAGCAACCCCCCTCTGCAGCAGTGTGTGCAAACAGAGGCCCCTTGCCGCACGCCTGAAGGCCAGCTGCCCTGTGTTAGTCCAGCCCCTCACAGGGAGAACTCTGTCACCAACAGCTGCTCTTTGAAACCGAGGGCCCCTCTGCTGAGCAGCGCTGTAGCTGCATGGCCCAGAGAGAAAGGAGTCTCAGGCATCAGGTCCTGGGACAGATAGGGCTTACAGCTGAGAACCATCACCTTAATTTCAATCTAGCTGGAGCAGACCACAGCCACTAGGAGACAACAGTCATGTGTTCCCACCAATCAGCAGCACTGCCTAACAGGCGCCGTTGCACTCTGCACCGGCCTATGCTCTGGGCTTGAGTTAAGGATCTGACTGGATTTTCAGAGAACAGCATCTTGTTGCCACAGCAACACAAGGCTCCAGCCCCAGAGCTTGGTATGTTCACATCTTATGAAAAATCCAGTTGAGAGAGTTGTTTTCACGCATGGCTTCTGTCATAGCCACACCCTCTGGCCTTGTTACAACATTTGTCCTGTGTTTGTATGGCCCCTCGCACAACAGGTCCTGGGCCATGACTGGGAAGCCTGGGCACTACGGTTCTACACATAATAAGTAAATCAATTAATAAATAATAAAATCAAAATCTCTTCTCCCACATGAGTGCTGGAGAGTGTGAGGGGAAGCTGGAGTTCACTGAAGTGTTAAAGCTGCTGAAAAATACTGAATGGAGTCACATCCCAGCAACCCCCGGGGAGTTGGGGAGTGCAAGGCAGCGGTGGATGGCAGTAGACTAAGGGGCATCAGTGTTTTGTGTTGAAAGAGCACGCTGGAATTCCACAGCACTGAATGTGTATGCAGCCCACACAAAATCAATGTGCAGAGAATGAGCAGGGTGCCCAGCTTCATGCTGATTACTTACATTGTCAGCTGTTTGGTGTGTGTTTGTACAGCACCTAGCATCAAGGGGCCTGGGCCAATACTGGGGCTCCTAGGCACTACTAGGAATAATAATAAATGGACTGCAGCTTTAATCCTGCCCTCCGTGCATTGTATGTCTTTAATTATGTGATGACATGCCGATTCGCAGCTCAAACAACTGTAGACTATTTTTCTCTGTCCTTAGTCACATGTGTAACATCTTGTACACTGGCTTCTTTTCAGAGCAGTGTGGCCTAGCAAATAAAGCACAGGACTGGGACAAGGGAGATCTGGGCTCTGTTCCTGGCTTTGCACTGGCCTGCTGAATGGACATCCGTGCCTTAGTTTCCCCATCTGTAAAATGGAGGTGATGATATCTTGACTTTAGCAAAGCTTTTGATACAGTCCCCCACAGTATTCTTGCCAGCAAGTTAAAAAAGTATGGGCTGGATGAATAGACTATAAGGTGGATAGAAAGCTGGCTAGATCGTCAGGGTCAACGGATAGTGATCAATGGCTTGATGTCTAGTTGGCAGCCAGCATCAAGTGGAGTGCCCCATGGACTGGTCCTGGGGCCAGTTTTGTTCAACATCTTTATCAATGATCTGGATGATGGGATTAATTGCACTCTCAGCAAGTTAGCAGATGACAGTAAAATGAGGGGAGAGGTAGATATGCTGGAGGGTAGCAATAGGCTCCAGAGGGACCTAGACAAATTGGAGGATTGGGCCAAAAGAAATCTGATGAGGTTCAACAAGGACAAGTGCAGAGTCCTGAACTTAGGAAGGAAGAATCCCATTCACCACTACAGGCTGCGTACCAACTGGCTAAGCAGCAGTTCTGCAGGAAAGGACCTGGGGATTACAGTGGACGAGAAGCTGGATATGAGTCAGCAGTGTGCTCTTGTTGCCAAGAAGGCTAATGGCATATTGGGCTGCATTAGTAGGAGCATTGCCAGCAGATCGAGGGAGGTGATTATTCCCCTCTGTTTGGCACTGGTGAGGCCTCACCTGGAGTACTGCATCCAGTTTTGGCCCCCACCTCCCCCACTACAGAAGGGATGTGGACAAATTAGAGAGAGTCCAGCGGGGGCTGGGGCACATGACTTACAAGGAGAGGCTGAGGGAACTGGGGTTATTTAGTCTGCGCAAGAGAAAAGTGAGGGGAGATTTGATAGCAGCTGTCAACTACCTGAAGGGGGGTAGACCTAGAGGATAGATCTAGACTGTTCTCAGTGGTACCAGATGACAGAACAAGGAGTAATGGTCTCAAGTTGCAGTGGGGGAGGTCTCAGTTGGATATTAGGAAACATTATTTCACTCAGAGAATGGTGAAGCACTGGAATGGGTTACTTAGGGAGGTGGTGGAATCTTCTTCCGTAGAGGTTTTAAGATGTGGCTGGGATGATTTAGTTGGGGATTGGTCCTTCTTTGAGCAGGGGGTTGGACTAGATGACCTCCTGAGGTCCCTTCCAACCCTAATATTCTATGAGTCTATGATTCTGTGAGCAGCCAACGAGCTACTACTGCTGCTAGGTTTAAAAAGTGGCCTGCTGGCTTCCTCCACCAGTCCTTCCGGCAGTCTGGCGGGCTCATTAGCGTGTCGCAGCTGACAGCCTCACTCCTGACACAAGGTGGAGAAGGTAATGTCTTTTATTGGACCAACTTCTGTTGGGGAGAGAGCCATGTTTTCGAGCTGACACAGGTTGCATATGACCTACAATCTGATTGTCTTGAGAAAGTCCATAAACAAACTTCCCTGTAAAATATTGTTACTCTGTTTCTTTAATGCAAGTGACTGTATACCAGAATTTGTACTTGATTTGAAAGTTATCAGTATATTTCTAAGTGGACAACAACAAGGGTTCTTCTTCGAGTGGCTTGCTCATATCCATTCCAATTAGGTGTGCACACGCTGTGTGCATGTTCGTCGGAAGATTTTCAACCCTAGCAACACCCAGTGGGTCGGCTGGGCGCCCCCTGGCTTGCCGCCGCTATAGCATCGAATATATACCCCTGCTGACCCGTCCGCTCCTCAGTTCCTTCTTACCGCCCGTGTCGGTCGTTGGAACAGTGGAGCGCGGCTTAGCTGATCTCCACTTCCCTAGCTATTCACTCGTTCTAGTACTATTGTGTATATAGTTTTATAGTTGTAGTTAACACTTTTAATAACCTTTTGTAAACGTAGTTAGCGTATATAGTTCAGAGGGTTGGGGATTAGCCCCTTCCCCTCTCCCGGTGCCCAGGCCCATGCCTGGTTCACTGGGCTTCAAACCGTGCTCGGCCTGCCTGCAGCCGATGCCAACGGGAGACCCCCACGACTCTTGCCTAAAGTGCCTGGGGGAATCCCATCTTACAGATAAGTGCCGGATTTGCAAGTCCTTCAAGCCGCGGACAAAAAAGGAGCGAGACTCTCGTCTAAAGCAGCTCCTAATGGAGGCGGCCCTCACTCCTCTGTCTTTGACACCGAGTGCCGCACAGTCCGTGCCGGGGAGAAGTGCCTCGTCAGCACCGGAGAGCTCCGGCACCGCCAAGATGCCCCGGCACCAGCCGTCACCGGCCCAGAAACCAGCCCGGCATCACTCCTTCTCCCCGCCTGCCAAAAAGGTCAAAGCTCCTGTGGCTCCAATATCCACACCGCAGTCTGAGCAGCAGCCGAAACCGAGTCGCCCGGCACCAACAACTGCCACAGCACCGGCAATCTCGGCACCGTTGATTCCGGCCAGGCAAGAGCCGTCGAGTCCGGTGCATGACAGCTCCCCGGCACACGCCGAGGTCGAGCTTATTGTTCCCACCACGCCAGAGACCTTTTCGACTCATTGCCCTAACTGAGCCCATCCTGCCCCAACCCCTGGCACCACCGGTGCGGGTTATTGCGTCAGCAGGGAAGCCTGCCCTAGTCAGGCCACCTTCCATCGACACCACAGGCAGGCACCACTTGAGACTGAGGTCTCGCCAGCGCTCCCGATCTCGCCACCAGTCCCGATCTCGATGCCGCTTGCGGTCCCGGTACAGATCTCCTTCTTGGCACTGGTCGTACTCGCGGTACTGTTCAAGATCCAGCTCTCCGGGCCGATACTCCAGACGGTGGTCCAGCTCCCGGCACCCTTCATGCTGCAGTCACTCCCACTGTAGAGCTTCATGATCCTGGTCGACCTCCCGGCACTGCGCCGGTCGCAGGTCCCGGTCAACCTCTCGGCACCGGTACGACTCCCGGTACCACTCTCCTGTGAGGCATGACGTACAGTACCCTACGCACAGGGCTCCTCCTCACGTGCACTCTGCTCCGCCATGGCCATCACGGCACCCATCCGAGTCTTCGCACGCTGAGAGTGCCGCATATGAAGATTCAGAAACGCAGAGCCGTGTCCTCCAGGAGCCTCAGGGCACGGAACAAGCGCCTCCGTGGTCCTTCTGGACGCCTTGGGCATATCACCAAGCCCAAGGCGAACCCACGGTTGCATCTCGTTCTGTCCCGTCGGAACATCGGGCACCAGAGGCCACTGTTAGCTGCCCTCCTCCAGCTGGTACGGACGACTCGACTCTTGCACCGGATCCTCAGGTATTCCCGGACCCTGATGCTCCTCCAGAACAGGAGTCACTAAATGAGCCAACCGTGCCGGGTCTGTCGTCCTCCTCTTTGCCAGACGAGGCAGTAGCCAGTACTTCTACATCGGGCCCGCCCCCGATCGACCTCCGAGCCCACCAGGACCTTCTCCGGCGAGTCGTCTTAAACATCGACCTTCAGGTGGAGGAGGTCCCGGAGGTGGAAGACCCAGTCATAGACATACTGTCGGCGGATGCCCCAACTCGCGTGGCTCTGACATTCATCTGTTCCATCCAGGCCAAAGTGGACACCATTTGGCAATCCCTGGCGTCTATCCCTCCTACGGCCAGAGGCGTGGAAAGGAAATACATGGTACCCTCTAAAGGGTATGAATACTTATATACCCATCCTCTTCCATGCTCTCTGGTCGTTCAATCTGTGAATGAGAGAGAGTGCCATGGCCAGCAAGCCCCTGCCCCGAAATCGCGGGAGACTAGAAGGATGGATCTCCTGTGGCGTAAAGTTTACTCCGCCGGAGGCCTCCAACTGCGGGTGGCTAACCAACACGCTCTGCTCAGCAGGTATAATTATAATACTTGGCAATCGGTGGGTGAGTTCACTGAACTGGTCCCACAGGACTCCCGCCCGGAATTCCAAGCCCGTCTGGAGGAAGAGAAAAAAGTGGCACGGACTTCTCTGCAGGCCTCACTCGACACTGCTGATTCGGCAGCCAGAACCGTGGCCTTGGGGATTACAATGCGGGGAATATCGTGCTTGCAGGTATCAGGCCTACCTCCTGAACTGCAACGCACTATTCAGGACCTTCCGTTTGATGGACAGGGCCTTTTCTCTCAGAAAATGGACCCTAGACTCCAGAGTCTCAAGGACAATCGCATCATCATGCGTTCCCTTGGGATGCATACTCCGCAAACCCAACGGAGGTCCTTCCGTACCCAGCCTCAATGCCCTTACCCCCGCCAAGTCCATGACAAGACTTTAGCAGGAGACGTGGTCGCGGGAACCGCAGACGACAATCGGGTTCCCAAAGGAGCCAGAATAACGGTCCCGCCAAACCATCAGAGGAACCAAAACCGAACTTTTGAAGGTGCGCCCGAGAGCAGAGCACCAGTCCTTCCCCAGGATCCTCTTCAGTTTTCCAGCGGCCTTTCCTCCTTCCTCCCTGCGTGGGCCCAATTAACCTCAGATTGTTGGGTCCTACGCACGGTGGAATTTGGATACCACTTCCAATTTATTTCGCCCCCTCCCTCCCTGTCCCTCTTCAGGGATGCCTCTCAAGAGCAATTCCTCTGGCAAGAGGTTCGTACGCTCCTCTCCATCGGAGCTATAGAGGAGGTGCCGGAGGAGTTCAGGGGCAAGGGATTTTAATCCTGATATTTCCTAATCCCCAAGGCGAAAGGGGGTCTCCGACTCATCCTGGACCTACGCGGTCTCAACGTCTTTCTGAAGAAGTTGAAGTTCCGCATGGTGTCCCTGGGGACCATCATCCCATCCTTGGATCCCGGAGACTGGTACGCTGCTCTCGACATGAAGGACGCATACTTTCACATCGCCATTTACCCTCCACACAGACGGTACCTATGGTTTATGGTGCGCAACCAACATTTTCAATTTGCGGTCCTCCCATTTGGCCTCTCTACCGCCCCGCATGTGTTCATGAAGTACATGGCTGTAGTGGCCGCCTTCCTCCGTCGTCGGTGTATACACGTCTTTCCTTACCTAGACAACTGGCTTATTTGCAGGACCTCCGAGGTTCAAGTCACCAGGCATGTTGCTATCGTCACGGACCTATTCGAGCGGTTGGGCCTGATGATCAGTCTAGAGACGTCTACTCTAGTGCCCACTCAAAGAATAGAATTCATCGGGGCCATTCTAGACTCCACACTCACAACAGCCTTCCTTCCACTACCCCGGTTTCGGGCACTAGTTTCGGTCATAGAAAGCCTCCAAACTTTTCCGACGACCTTGGCCTGCACCTGCCTCAGCCTTCTCAGTCACATGGCCACGTGCACTTTCGTAACCAAGCATGCCAAACTACGCCTGTGTCCCCGTCAAACCTGGCTCGCCTCGGTTTACTGCCCGGGCAGGGACGCCATAGACATGATCATCACCGTTCCTCAGAGTGTCTTAGGCTCCCTAACTGGTGGCTAACATCTTCCCTGGTGTGTGCAGGGATGCCGTTCCAACCGAGACAGCACTCAGTATCCCTAACGATGGACGCGTCGTCTCTCGGCTGGGGGGCACACCTAGGCCATCATCGCACGCAAGGCCTCTGGTCATCTCAAGAGCTAGTGTTGCACATAAATGTCCAGGAGCTGAGAGCTGTTCGCCTTGCATGCCAGACATTCCAACATCATCTGCAAGGCCGTTGTGTTCTAGTACTCAAGGACAACACAACTGCAATACACTACATAAACAAACAGGGAGGGACTCGATCCTCCCCCCTTTGTCAGGAGGCGATCCAACTGTGGGAATTTTGTATAGCCCACTCTATAGACCTTGTAGCATCCTTCCTCGCAGGGGTCTGGAACACTCTGGCAGACCATCTCAGCAGATCCTTTCTCTCCCACGAGTGGTCACTCCGCCTGGACATTGTACATTCCATCTTCCAGAAGTGGGGCTTTTCCCGCATAGACCTATTCACTTCCCGCAACAACAGGAAGTGTCAGAGGTTTTGCTCCTTCCAGGATCTCGCCCCGGGCTCAATATCGGACGCCTTCCTAATCTCTTGGGTGAACCACCTGCTTTACGCCTTTCCACCTTTCCCGATGGTGCACAGGGTTCTCGTAAAGCTTCACAGGGACAGGGCTCGACCGCCCCTGTGTGGCCCCGACAACACTGGTACACCACGTTGCTGGACCACTCGATAGCCAACCCAATCCCCCTACCCCTTCATCAGGATCTGATAACGCAGGACCAGGGCAGGCTTCTCCACCCAGACCTACAATCCTTCCATCTAACAGCGTGGCTCCTGCATGGTTAACCCAATCGGAATTACACTGCTCTGCCCCAGTGCAAGAGATACTCCTGGGTAGCAGGAAACCTTCTACGCGGTCTACTTACTTAGCTAAGTGGAAACGGTTTTCTTGCTGGTGTCATACGCAGAATGTTGCACCTGCGGAGGTTCCTATCCCTACTATTTTGGACTACCTCTGGTACCTAAAACAACAAGGCCTCGCTATCTCATCTCTGCGAGTACACTTGGCGGCTATTTCTACTTTCCACCCAGGAGAAGGTACTTACTGTGTCTTCTCCCACCCTATGGTCTCGAGGTTCCTCAAAGGCCTGGAGCGTTTATACCCCTTAGTACGATGCCCCGCCCCTTCCTGGGACCTCAATTTAGTTCTGACGAGACTTACGCTCCCCCCGTTCGAGGCATTGGCAACCTGCTCACTCCTATACTTATCATGGAAAACAGCCTTCCTTGTAGCCATTACAATCGGCTAGGAGAGTCTCTGAGCTTCGGGCTCTGATGGTGGACCCACCATACACGGTGTTCCACAAGGACAAGGTGCAGCTACGCCCACATCCGGTGTTCCTCCCTAAAGTAGTCTTGTCCTTTCATCTCAACCAGGACATATTCCTACTGGTCTTCTTTCCCAAACCTCATACATCTCGTAGGGAGCAGCAGTTACATTCACTCGACGTCCATAGGGCGCTCGCCTTCTATATTGACCGTACGAGGCCCTTCCGCAAAACGCCCCAACTCTTTGTTGCAGTGGCGGACCGGATGAAAGGTCAGCCCGTCTCTTCTCAGAGGATTTCGTCCTGGATAACTGCGTGCATCCGCACTTCCTACAAGCTAGCTCATACCTCTCTGGGTCATATTACCGCACATTCTACCAGGGCCCAGGCCTCGTCGGCCGCCTTCTTAGCTCGAGTACCTATTCAGGAGATATGTCGAGCAGCTACGTGGTCTTCAGTACACACCTTACTTCCTATTATGCCCTGGTCCAACAATCCAGAGACGATGCAGCCTTCGGCTTAGCAGTTTTTGCATTCTGCAGTTTCTCACTCTGAACCCCCATCGCCTAGGTAAGGCTTGGGGATTCACCTAATTGGAATGGATATGAGCAAGCACTCGAAGAAGAAAAGACGGTTACTCACCTTTGTAACTGTTGTTCTTCGAGATGTGTTGCTCATATCCATTCCAAAACCCGCCCTCCTTCCCCACTGTCGGAGTAGCCAGCAAGAAAGAACTGAGGATGCGGACGGGTCGGCAGGGGTATATATTCGGTGCCATAGCGGCGCCACACCAGGGAGGCACCCAGCTGACCCACCAGGTGTTGTTAGGGTAGAAAATCTTCCTACGAATGTGCACGCGGCGTATGCACATCTAATTGGAATGGATATGAGCAACACATCTCGAAGAACAACAGTTACAAAGGTGAGTAACCATCTTTTTTGAAAACTAAATTATCTCATTCACTGACATAAAAGTGTGTGTGTCACGGACTTTCAGGCCCGGTGCTCTCTCGGCTCCTTACAGTCCCTGGGAGTAACCCCCTTCAGTGTGACATCATTTCTTGAAGGTTGCACTCTCTGGGGTTAGGCCCTCTGCAGTGCTGGCTTTAGGCCAATTCCCCCGAATCGGGCCCCGTGCCTAAGAGGGCCCTGCGCTCTAAAGAAGAGCACCTAACTTAGGCACCTTTCTAATTTTTACTCACCCGGCAGAGATCCGGGTCTTCGGCGGCCCTTCGGCGGCAGGTCCTTCACTTGCTCCGGGTCTTCGGCGGCATTTCGGTGGCGGGTCCTTCAGTGCCGCTGAAGATCCGGAGCGAGTGAAGGACCCACTGCCAAAGTGCCTCCAAAGACCGGGAGCGCTGCCATGTGAGTACTAATCGGGCCCCATAGTTCCTAAAGCCGGCCCTGGCCCTCTGGTCCTGTTGTCTCCCAGGACCGCACCTCTGAGCCTTCAGGATGCCTGTCTCTCACCATGGGGCCTCCTCAGGGAGTTCACTACTCTGGACCTTCAGGGCCTCCACCCCTAGAGGGGAGCAATGCCACCGTGACTCTGTAGCCTGCAGTGACTCTCAGCCAGCCTAAATCAGAGGGGTTTATTGTATGTCTGGAACACAGCACAGAGAGTTCTCAGGGCCTCAAGCACAGAAAGTCTCAGCACAGTCTGGATGGGACTGTCCAGCGTCCAGGTGGCTCAGGCTGATCTTCGTCCCTGGTCTAAAAGCCCCCTCCTTCCAATTGACCACCCTATATCACCTTCCCCAAAGCCCCTCCTCCATCCTTGTCTTCAGTTCCGGGTAAACAGATCATCTGGGCCCTCCCTCTTCCATCCCTGGCAAGTCTGATCACCAGAGCCCTCTCTCCTCAGTCCTTTGTCCTTCCCCTGGCCAAAATCATCGGGCTCCCAAGATGGGGTGGGCCTCTGGGGCCTCCGGGTCACTGATTACTAAGTTCCACAGCATCCAGGCTATTGTCTAGGGGCCAGCTTGCTAGGCAAGGTCACAGCTGGCCCCTCTCCTCACACTTTGTTGCACATGCAACACCCAGGGAAAACCGACACACAGTGTTCATGCACAATGCTAAGAAAATCTCCCCCCTTCATCACAACATGCTTGTTTCCAGATGGAAAACATTTACTGCAAGCTATATTAATGAAACTCCATTAACAGTGTTAGAGTCATGCTACAATTTAATTCTAAACCCTTGTATTACATAAGCTAGCACTTTTCCATTAGTCTGTGTTGCTATACATCATCTGTAGCCAGTTTTCTAAGTACAGCATTATCATAACCTTATTCCCAGATTTGGACCTTAGCGTCCAAAATATGGGGGTTAGCATGAAAGCCTCCAAGCTTAGTTACCAGCTTGGACCTGGTACTTGCTGCCACCACCCAAAAAATTAGAGTGTTTTGGGGCACTCTGGTCCCCCTGAAAAACCTTCCCTGGGGACCCCAAGACCCAAATCCCTTGAGTCTCACAACAAAGGGAAATAATCCTGTTTCCCTTCCCCCCTCCAGGTGCTCCTGGAGAGATACACAGACACAAGCTCTGTGAAACTACACAGAGTGATTCCCCCTCTCCGTTCCCCAGTCCTGGGAACAAAAAGGACTTTCCTAGTCCCCAGAGGGAATGCAAAATCAGGCTAGCCAATTCAACACACACAGACCTCCCCTGATTTCTTCCTCCCACCAATTCCCTGGTGAGTACAGACTCAATTTCCCTGAAGTAAAGAAAAACTCCAACAGGTCTTAAAAGAAAGCTTTATATAAAAAAGAAAGAAAAAATACATACAAATGTTCTCTCTGTATTAAGATGATACAACACAGGGTCAATTGCTTAAAAGAATATTGAATAAACAGCCTTATTCAACAAGAATACAAATCAAAGCACTCCAGCACTTATATTCATGCAAATACCAAAGAAAAGAAACCATAGAACTTACTATCTGATCTCTTTGTCCTTACACTTAGAAACAGAAGACTAGAAAATAGAACTACTTCTCCAAAGCTCAGAGGAAGCAGGCAGGCAGACAAAAGACTCAGACACACAATTCCCTCCACCCAAAGTTGAAAAAATCCGGTTTCCTGATTGGTTCTCTGGTCAGGTGTTTCAGGTGAAAGAGACATTAACCCTTAGCTATCTGTTTATGATGGAAAACATTTACTGCAAGCTATATTAATGTAACTCCATTAACAGTGTTAGAGTCATGCTACAATTTAATTCTAAACCCTTGTATTACATAAGCTAGCACTTTTCCATTAGTCTGTGTTGCTATACATCATCTGTAGCCAGTTTTCTAAGTACAGCATACCATATAGTAGTCATACAAAAACTTGTGTGGACTGTCTGGCATGCAGTGTAATTTATAGGT
Organism: Gopherus evgoodei; assembly: GCF_007399415.2. Lineage (NCBI taxonomy): Eukaryota > Metazoa > Chordata > Testudines > Testudinidae > Gopherus > Gopherus evgoodei. Next base: position 8,031,637 of record NC_044332.1, on the reverse strand, counting down.
TACAAGTGGCTCACATGCATCTTTATGGTGCTAGGAAAAAAACAGTATACAAGAACTTTGTATTATGTGTGCAATTCTAGATGTTCATGCAGCAAAGAATCCTGTGGCACCCTATAGACTAACAGATGTTTTGGAGCATGAGCTTTCGTGGGTGAATACCCACTTCCTCAGATGCATGTAGTGGAAATTTCCAGGGGCAGGTATATATATGCTAGCAAGCAAGCTAGAGATAATGAGGTCAGTTCAATCAGGGAGGATGAAGCCCTGTTCTAGCAGTTGAGGTGTGAAAACCAAGAGAGGAGAAACTGGTTCGGTAGTTGGCAAGCCATTCACAGTCTTTGTTAAATCCTGAGATGATGGTTTTTGTATATTGCCATTCCTAATGTCTGATTTGTGTCCATTTATCCTTTTCCGTAGAGACTGTCCAGTTTGGCCAATGTACATAGCAGAAGGGCATATGCCAGCAATGGCAATATACAAAAACCTGTAGGAGAGCACTTCAACCTCCCTGGCCACACTATAGCAGACCTTAAGGTGGCCATCCTGCAGCAAAAAAACTTCAGGACCAGACTTCAAAGAGAAACTGCTGAGCTTCAGTTCATTTGCAAATTTGACACCATCATCTCAGGATTTAACAAAGACTGTGAATGGCTTGCCAACTACAGAACCAGTTTCTCTTCTCTTGGTTTTCACACCTCAACTGCTAGAACAGGGCCTCATCCTCCCTGATTGAACTGACCTCGTTATCTCTAGCTTGCTTGCTAGCATATATATACCTGCCCCTGGAAATTTCCACTACATGCATCTGAGGAAGTGGGTATTCACCCACGAAAGCTCATGCTCCAAAACGTCTGTTAGTCTATAAGGTACCACAGGATTCTTTGCTGCTTTTACAGATCCAGACTAACACGGCTACCCCTCTGATACTAGATGTTCACGTAATTAAATATATTAACATGACGCATAGACAACATGGGCCAGGTTAAGTTGCACATTAGGAAGGACTAATCAATCACACAAATAAAATGGGAAATGACTCCCTAGGAAGGAGTATTGCAAAAAAGGATCTGGGGGTTTTAGTGGATCACAAACTAAACATGAATCAACAGTGCAACACTGTTGCAAAGAAAGTGAACACTATCCTGCGATGTTTTAGCAGGAGTGTTGTAAGCAAGGCATGAGAAGTCATTCTTCCGTTCTACTCATTGCTGATAAGGCCTCAACTGAAGTATTGTGTCCAGTTCTGAGCGCCACATTTGGGGAAAGATGTGAACAAACTGGAGAAAGTCCAGAGGACAGCAACAAAAATGATGAAAGGTCTAGAAAACATGAACTACGAGAAAAGATGGAAAAAATTGTGTTTTTTTTTTCTCCCCATCTGGAGAAGAGAAGACTGAGAGGGGACATGATAAAAGGCTTGAAGTATGTAAAAGGTTGTTACAAGGAGGAGGGTGATAAATTGTTCTCCTTAACTTCTGAGAACAGGACAAGAAGTAATGGGCTTAAATTGCAGCAAGGGAGATTTCCTAACTACCAAGGTAGTTAAACTCTGGAACAAATAGCATAGGGAGGTTGTGGGATCGCCGCCTTTGGAGTATATAAGAGCAGGTTGGACAAACACCTGTCAGGGATGGTCTAGAAAATAGTTAGTCCTGCCTTAGCATAGGGGACTGGACTAGATGACCGTTCCAGGTCCCTTCTGGTCCTACCTTGCTCTGATTACGCTGAGCAGCTACTTTTCATTCCCCGGAGCAGGCTGTGATTTGGAGCTGGAGGGTGATATTAGGGGCTGTGCTTTGAACGTGAATGATTCCTCTGCAAGTCGAAGTTTGGCTCCTGGCTCACTTTTAGGTGTGCATTTGAAGCATTAATAAACCCAACCATGTCTCGGCTCCTTTCTGTAGCAGACTCCATGCTGGGCTGCCTGTTGAGAGGAAGCGTTAATGGGCCAGGCATAGCTCTGACTAGTGGAGCCCCCTTCTTCAGCTGTGCTCTCTTCCAGGTAATTGATGCCATTGGCGAGTCTATCTCTCAGACACCGGGGTGCGTCCTGCTGGATGTGGATGCCGGCCCGTCCACCAATCGGACAGTCTACACCTTTGTGGGGAGTCCAGATGCCGTTGTCGAGGGGGCTCTGCGTGCAGCCAGGGTGGCTTTTCAGTTCATTGACATGGGCAAGCACAGAGGTGATCAGAGTGGTAGTGGGACAGGAGTACGTGCTGCTCGGTGGGGCCCAGGGGAGTAAACTGCGGCCCAGTGTACTGCCGAAGGTCTCAGCTGTCAGGTCCAGCATGGATCTGGCTGAGGTGATTTGCCAAAGCCAACACAGAGTGGCAACTTCAGGCCCAAACTGGAGCAGCCATGAGTGCAGGCTGTGCTCAAGTCAGAGGATCTCCCTGGGAGCACTACTCAGATTGCTACTGGACGGCTCTTCCTCTCCAGTCTCATGACGTTAAGAGTTTTTCCTCCCTGTGATGTACAATGGCAGCTGTTAGGGGAGCCTTGAGCTCCCTGCAGGTGGAGCTACATTGCACAAACACAAAAGGCCGTCACTTTTCAAACAGAGTCTCCCCATGTCCTGTGGGAGGCCAACGAATCTACCCAGGCAGGTGCAGGCTGTGATAGGAGAAGAGATTCCACATCTCCCTCTGACGTCCCTGAACTTGTGGTCCTTTTCTTTTTGGCTGGAATAAACAAGGCAGACAGTTGAGCAAATACAGTGTAATCAGTTAGTCCTGTCACGTCAATGGCTTTGACGCAAGAGGGGGGTTAGTCTAGTCCTGAGACCATAAGGAATGAATAAATAAAGTTCGGCCATATCTAAACTGGCTCATCCTGCCCTTCCTCCCCTTCCTCCCCACGCACCCCCATGCCCCTCCAGGCTTTTGTGCACGTCTCTGGAATGTTGCTTATCCACTTTAAAAGATTTTGTGTGCTTCTTACAAATATAACACTTTGCTTTCCTAGGAGAACATCCCCGGATGGGTGCCCTGGATGTCTGTCCTTTCATCCCAGTGAGGAATGTCACCATGGAAGAATGCATTCGCTGTGCCAATCTGTTTGGGCAGCAATTGTCAGTGGAGCTGGGTGTGCCTGGTGAGTTGGTGATGGGGAGAGGAGAGAATTCTGTCTGTATACGCCTCTTTTCTGATCTCTTCAGTAATTCCACCATCTTTCCCTGTGCTCACATAGACAGAATACATTGTTCCCCTCTGATTCTGCACTGGGAGTGCCCTGCCATGATAAAAACAAAGCAACCCCTTTTAAAAGGGTTAAGTTAGGCTAAAATGTCTGTCATTAAATTATCCCAGCAAGAGATGTGTATGAGCTCTGAGATCTGTCACACATGAGCAAGGAGGGCCGAGGTTTTCAAAAATATCACAAGTCATTTGGGGAGCCCAACTTGAGAGACAATTGAGAGAGACTGCCCTTTCAGAAGATCAGCTCACTCGGAGAGTCTCAGGACGGGAGGCATCCAAAATCACTAGTCGCATTTCAGATGTTAAGCCCTAATTAGCAGGCACTCTTGGGAGTACTAATAAAAACGTACAGGCCCTGCTGAGAGCACGTCGTACATTACCTCTGTTCTTGGTGTCAGGGAAAGTGCCGAATTGCTAACTTGTGACTTGGCTAAGCAAATGAAAGAGAAGCTGGTTTCAGCATATATTTGTGATTTCCAGGCCTACACAAACATAGTTATTGATTTAGGACCCGAGAACTTTTTTTGATTTTAAAAGCTTTCCATTTTCCCCTTAAGCTACGTGTGATTTCACCGGGGACAGAATGTGGTGTCCATTGCCTTGGTGCGTTATGTTAGAGCTGGCCTGTATCTGAACACCTTGGGAGATATCCAGGGATTTTGCCTGTTTCCGGACCCACACTAATATGCATGTGTTGGATGGCTCCAGGCCAGTGGTCTGTCACGTATGAATTTCCTCTTGCAGTGTACCTGTATGGAGAAGCAGCACGGAAGGAGAGCAGGAAATCTCTGCCAGCAATCCGAGCCGGGGAATATGAAGCCCTCCTTGAAAAGGTTAGAGTCCTCATGGTGTCTAGGACTGGCGGGGAGGAAGCGGCATGCTGCACATGGAACCAAAGGGGTACTGCTCACATTAGAGTGAGGGAGCCTCTGGGGATGCTCTGGGGGTTACACTTACAGTCTGCCAGCTGGGCGTCAGGTGGGCTTGTGCACTGGACCTGTCTTTGCCCGAGCAGCCGGTTTCGATAGTATCGCACTGTTAGGGAACAGACAGCTGACTTCAATACACTTCTCATTCTAGACAAAACACTGTGTTAAGGCTGAGAGGAATGGTCGTCCTTGGGCCTGGAGGGGAGGTTGACTAGAGAGTTTGACATCTCCATCTGAACCATAGGTGTGCGCAGCACCTTTCATTAGGGTGTGCATCTAGGGAATTTTATTTATTTAAAAGGTGAACATTTATTGAATACTCAATCATAAAGGACATTATTTTTATTCATCAAACAAATGAAAGAAACTAAAACTTAACTAAACTTTTTTTTTTATTTAAGAACTAACCTTTACTTAAAAAACGAGACACAAAATACTAAATTTTTGCTGTAGAGATAACCAGGCGTATCAAAGATACAGTCAATTTTCATGATCTTTATCTTTAACCAAATAATGAGCTAACCCAAATTGACCAAAACAGATGAAGGTTTCTTCATCTTCCTGTCCTAGAGAATGTTATGGAATTAAATTCCTCAATCACATCATTGTAATTAACTGACAAACCAATTCTTGTTCAATGGACAAAATCATGAGTGAGTTGAGGCACTGTTAGGACATTGTACTTCTTTGTTTGTTTTTTACATGTGCTAGTTTTGAAAAGGCTCTTTCACATGAACAGCTCATCTGCTCCTTTTCGTATCTTAACAACGAACCGATCCATATTTTAAAATTAAAAGAGGGTATCATATGATTGAATTGAAGCGTAAAGCCACAGGCTTGTTATGCTATTTCTGTAGAGTACACGTGACAAAGCTTACAAACACTGTAGACACTGTGCTGGGCACGCCTGACGCGGCCGCTTATGTAAGTCAAAGAATTTTCTAGAATAGTAGTCGGAGAGGAGGGGAGGACCAGTGGTTATGCAGTGCTGCAGTAGTGGGGACGCATGCTGCGAGCGAACGTGGGCTTTCTATATAGAGCGTATCATGCGATTAAATTAAAACGCAAAGCCACTCTTTTTTTGAGACATTAGGGCAGGCGTGGGCAAACTTTTTGGCCCGAAGGCCACATTGAGGTTCCAAAATTGTATGAAGGGCCAGGTAGGGAAGGCTGGGCCTCCCCAAACAGCCTGGCCCTGGCCCTTATCCAACCCCCACTCACTTCCTTCCCCCCGACTGCCCCCCTCAGAATTCCCAACTCATCTTGCTCCTTGTCCCCTGACCACCCCCCTGAGGTCCCTCCCAACCACCACTGTGGGACCCCACCCCCCACCAACCCCCTCTGCTCCCTGTCCCCTGACTATCTCAACCCCTATCCACCCCCCCGCCTCCTGATAGACCCCCGGAACGCCCATGATCCAACTGACCGCACCCCCAAACCTCTGCCCCATCCAAACCCTCCCCCACTCTCTGTCCCCTGACTGTCCCCGGGACTCCCTGATCCTTATCCAACCCCTCTGGCCCCGGCCCCCGCCCCCTTACCATACCGCTTACCCTCGCTTCTCCCAGACCCTCAGCGCACTGTGTCCAGGAGTGGCCCTGGACAATGCTGCATCGGCGTGGTTCCGGCGGGACCAGAGCTCCTGCTGCTCGGCCTGCCGGAGCTCACAGCCCTGCCCCCTTACCACGCCGCTCCGAGTGGGAGGAACTCAGGTCCTGCCAGAGCCATGCCACTGCAGTGCTGTCCAGGGCTGCTACTGGATGCGCTGCGCTGAAGCACCAGGGGATGGGGGAAAGGGGGCGTGAGGCCAGGGGGAGCTCATGCAGACCGGGCAGGACAAACTTGCCCGCCTCTGCATTAGGGTGTGCCTGGGCACACCCAGCATATCCCGTACGCACACCTATGACCTGAATGGTGTTTTCCACTTTGCTCTGAAAATGCAAAAGCCAAATATGGGTATTGTGACTGGAGGAGACTTTTGCCTTAAAAACTTTCAAATTCCTTGGGGAAGACCTGGGTCTTAGTTTGCATCCTGTACAGCGTCAGCACTCAGTTAGTGATGGTAACCACCGCCTCCATACTTTTCTCTTCTTGCTTCTGCTTTGGAAAGCTGTGGGAAATATGCATGTGCCACTGTGTATGAGAAAGTAGGCAGCTTTCCATTGCCTCACCTGAGCAGAGGAGAAGCAGGGGCTGGCTGGGTGATGTCTACCAGAGCTCCGAGACTCTGGAATTTGCTGCCTGCCTTTGTCCGCAATACAGTGTCGCCAACACTTGTGATTTTGCAATGAGCCTACTGGTGTTTGGTGTGTCTGTTAAAGCCCCAGCTCCTGGAAGCATCTGATGAGGTGAGATTCTTGGCTTTCATTTCCTAACCAAAGGGAGTTTCTAGCTCTCTTGGTTACAGAGAAAAACAAACATGTGATCCGAGTGCAGCTGAGGTCTGAGAAGCCAGAGGGCAAATAGAAAGAACCTGACATTTCTCATTTAGTCTTTTTATTTTTAAGTCTCATGATTTTTAAGGCCATCTCACCACTTTGGGGGTCCTAACTCATGATTTTTAAAAGTTTGGGGCTGGCAATACTGACAGTAGAGCCCATATGGTGACTTTCTAGGCTTGCAGCAAAAGGGTGTTTGGAGGGCTGAGGTTGTCCTTCCTAGGCCATTCAGGGATGAAAAGGAGTTTCTGGAGGTGGCTGGTAGAGCTGCTGCTGAGCTGATCCTGTTAATGCTGCTGAGATTGTGTTGTATTGTTAAGGTGTGTTGGGGCTTCTAGGGCCAGTTTTTTACAAGTATTTAGGTGACTAAAGATGCAGAAACACCTAATTGGATTTTCAAATGAGCCTAGGTATCTTTGGCACCTAAATACATTTAACAAGCTGAGCCCTAGAGCCTTGCAAAGGTAGGTTATTGGTTGTTTTAAAAATCAAAATAAGTTTAAAAGTCAGTGAACTTGATAACCCTGAAGTGCTTGGTTTCTTTGGCATAAAAGAGGTTCTTAAAAATGCTGGACCAGCCCTGGAGCAAGTGGAAGATCAGCTATTTCTTGTGATATTTGTAGCACTTTAGACTGCTAAGAAAGGGTGAAATCCCTTGCTGAAAGCTGGTGATTGGTTACCTTTTCCAGAGCTATTTTTACCTAATTGCAGAACCTGGAATTGGCATTAGGGGATAGTGTAAAGATTCTCATTAGGAGCTGGCTGTGCTTTGTTGGGACATTTGATACAGTTCTTGAAGCAGGGAAAATCCAGCTCCCATCCTGTGAGTGGCCATGGCTGTGATATGTACAGTATAACCTCAGTGCAACAGGCATGTAATCGTGCCCTGTGGGTTTGCCGGATTTGGATTACAGCTGTATGAATACGGGATTTTTCAGGTTGCCAGCCATTCTGAAAAATTGGGGAAAAAATAGTCTTGGGTTGGTCCCAAACCAATTTTTAAAAAAAAATTATCAATGAATTGAAAATATATATATATACAAACACGCATGCACGCGCACCCACACACATACGCGCGCACACACACAGAGATCATTTTGGGCCAAACCAAACATTTTTGTTTAACTTGAAACAAAACTTCTTGTTTTGATTTCCAGCATTTTTTAATGTTTTCAAATTTTTCAAAATAAAATCAAGGGAAATGTTGAAACAAAAAGCCGACTTGAGTTGAAGGTTTGAATTGTGGTCAGTGGCGGATTAACAAATTTGCCACCCCTAGGCCCTCAAAAAATTGCCACCTCCCACCCCCTTTGCTCCAGCTCACCTCCGCTCCCCTGCAGCAAGCCTGGGAGGGAGTGGGGAGAAGGGGAGTTGTGGTACGCTCAGGGGATGGTGGCAGTGGAGCGGAGGTGAGCTGGGGTGGGAAGCGGTTCCCGCCTCCCCCCCGGGTTACTCCCCATGCCTGCGGGCCCCAGCTCACCTCTGCTTCACCTCCGCTAAGCGCGCTGCTACTCGCTTCTCCCTCCCTCCCAGCACTTTTGCGCGGCAAGCCTGGGAGGGAGGTGGAAGGAAGGAAGCGCAGTGTGCCTGGGGGAGGAGGTGGGCCAGGGATTTGGGGAAGGGGTGGAGTTAGGGAGGGGATGTGAGCAAATTTGCCGCCCCTGCAAATTTGCCGCCCTAGGCTTAGGCCTTGTTGGCCTAGGCGATAATACGCCGCTGATTGTGGTGTTGGGATATTGCATATTTAGCACTGGCTAATCAGTACTGCCCATGCCAGGAGTTTTGCTGGCCAACTCTTACAGTTTTTAAGAAATGTTAATTGACAGGAAAGCTCCCTTACTTTCAGCATAAACACCCATGTTTTAAATGCCATTTTATTTTGGAGGAAATGAAGAGAATGCCCAGTAATCAGAGACCTCTTAGCCTACGCTTGTCTTTGCTCAGTTTCATCTGCTGTTAACAAATGGAGATGAATAAACCACTTCTCCAAGTGGTGGTACAAGCTCTGAGCCTGATTCTTCCCTCTGACTCCCCAGTTTCACTCGGGCATAACTGTTTTCATTCCAGTGGAGTTACATGGAATAACACCTGAGTGATGCATGCCACAGTGATCAAGAGATTTTCTGCAGCAAGTGCCTTCATTACCGCTGTGCAAATAGCCAAGTTTTTGGTTCGCTGACCAAACTAAAAACTGGAGGGGAAATTTTGTTTAATTTTGAGTTTTATTCAAAGGTCTTCCACGTGGTACATCAACTCATCTAGATATTTGCCTAGTTTACAACAGGCTACATAAAAAGCACTAATGAAGTTAGTACAAACTACAATTTCAAACAGACCATGACTTGTGTATACTGTGCTCTATATACTATACACTGAAATGTAAATACAATATTTATATTCCCATCGATTTATTTCATAATGATGTGGTAAAAATGAGAAAGTCAGCAATAGCACGCTGGGACACTTCTGTGTTTTTATATCTGATTCTATAAGCAAATAGCTTTTAAGTGAGGTGAAACTTGGGGCAGGCAAAACAAATGAGGCTCCTGAAAGGGGTACTGTAGTCTGGAAAGGTTGAGAGCCACTGGGCTAGATGGACCATTGGTCTCACACAGTATAGCCATTCTTAGTAGTATGTTCTTATGAATTTGTTTATGTTTAGTTATTTTTCTATACAAATTCGCTGAATATTTTGGTTAACCCAAATTGGAATTTTTCAGTGAAAAATGGTTGTCCAACAATCTGTGATACAATTGGTTTTCCAAATCTCGCCCCTCAAGGCTGTGCCCCCTTCTGAGATGAATCTAGTAAAACCAGAAGGGTAAACCCAGGGGAGGAGCCTAACCTGGTGCCTGGTGAAGTCGTTGGCCAAACTGCTCCAGGAACCAGGCTTGGTTCTGCCCAGGGACAGCGTTTTCCAGGGTGTGAGAGAAGGATTGTCTCTGTGCTGTTATGCTATTGGTGAGGTGCCCATTCATCTCCCACGGCCAGAGTCTGAGCCCCATGCCCCCAACATCCACACAGCACCTCACACAGCCAGAGGGCTGCCAGGATGCCCCAGGTCAGGCTCTGCCTCCCTGTGGGGGCATTTCTCCTCTTTTTGCAGTGCCCTCCTACCTGGCACCAGCTTGGCTAGTACCAGGATGGTGGGACGAAGGAGCAGGAGCTGGTAGCATCGGTGACTTGCTTCCAGAGAGCTGGGGAAGAAGGGAGACCCTGTGACAAGCCCTATCCCAACAACCTCTCGCCCCCCAGCTGCCACAGGCCTCATCCCAACCTTCTCCCACACTCCAAACCCCTCAGCCCCAGCCCCAGCTCGAGCCTGGATCCCCCTCCTGCACCAAGAACCCCTTATTTCTGGCCCCATCCCTGAGCCTGCACCCCTACCCCCACCCCAACCCCCAGCTGCAACCTGGTGAAAATGAGCAAGTGAGTGAGGGTGGGGGAGAGCGAGCGACACAGGAAGGGGGGATGGAGCGAATGGGGATGGAGCCTCAGAGAAGGGGTGGGGAAGGGGTGGGGTATCAGGGAAGGTCAGGGCAAGTGTGTTTGGTTTTGTACAATTAGAAAGTTGGCAACCGTAGACATGCCTCATTCCAACAACACCCCCCACCCGCCTCTCAGCTGCCACAGGCCTCATCCCAACAACCCCCCTGTTCCCCAGCTGCCACAGGCCTCCTTAGGGTTGCCAACTGTGTAATCACACAAACCCCAAACCCTTGCCTTGCCCCTTCTCCGAGGCCCCGTGCTGCTCACTCCCTCCCCCTTCCCACCATCATTCGCTCTCTCCCACCCTCACTCACTTTCACTGGGCTGGGACAGGGGGTTCAGGTGTGGGAGGGGGTGCAGGACAAGGGGTTTGGAGTGTGGGAGGGGGCTTCAGGTTGAGCCTGGGGCAAGCGGTTGGGGTGCAGGAGGGGGTGCAGAGTGCAAACTCTGGAAGGGAGTTTGAGTGCTGGAGGGGGCTCAGGCTGGGGAACGGGGATGGGGTGTGGGAAGGGGTGAGTGGGGTGGGCTCCGACCGGGTGGGTCCTGGTTGGCAGCACAGCTATATTAAGGCAGACTCCCTGCCTGTCCTGGCCTTGCAACACTCCTGGAAGTGGCTGGCATGACCGGCCAGGCGGGTGGGAAGTGGATCTGTGTGCTACCCCTGCCTGCAGGCACTGCCCCCACAGATCCCACTGGGGGCAATTCCCAGCCAATGAGAGTTGTGGAGTTGGTGCTCGGGGAGTGGGCAGCGCAAAGAGACCCCTGCCCCGCAGGGGCCACAGGCTGCTTCCAGGAGTGGCACAGGGCCAAGGCAAACAGGGAACCTGCCTTAACCCAGCTGTGCCACCGCACTTTTTTAGCACCCTAAAATCTCTCGGTTTGGCTGCAGTAGCCTCCGAGAGATCGAGCCCAATTCCAGGAGACTCCCAGCAAAACTGGGAGGGTTGCCAACCCTAGGTCTCATCCCAACAATCACCCTGCCCCTTGCTGCCACAGGCCTCACCCCAACAATCACCCTGCCCTCCAGCTCCCACAGGCCTCACCGCAACGTTCCTCCTGCCCCCCAGCTGCCACAGGCCTCACCGCAATGATACTTCTGCTCCCAGCTGCCACAGGCCTCATCCCAATGATCCCTCTACCCCAGCTGCCACAGGCCTTACCGCAACGTTCCCTCTGCTCCCCAGCTGCCACAGGCCTCATCCTAACGACCCCTGGCCCCAACTGCCACAGGCCTCACCTCAATGATCCCCCTGCCCCCCTGCTGCTGCAGGCCTCATCCCTCCCCCACAGCTGCCACAGGCCTCATCCCAACAACCCCCTCCCACCAGCTGTGACAGTCCTCATCTGAACGATCTCCTGACCCACAGCTCCTACAGGCCTCATCCCAGAAATGTCTCCTAGTTGCCTCAAGCCCTCCCTCAATCCTCCCGTCTCCAACTAAGCCCCCTGGCTTCCTCTTCCAAAGTCAGTCTCTGACTCCCTGAAAATTCCTGGTCCTCAGTGGGAGAGCTGATATGGGACTCGATTAATACAGCTTTTGAGGACAGGGCTATAATTACTGCCACTCAATGCAGTGTTATGGAAATAGGTCATGTCAAACCTATTGTCATTCTTTGAGGAGCTCGCACGTTTGGTTGATGCAGGTAACTGTGTAGCTGTAGTAATACACTTTGACTTTTGGAAGGCAGTTGACTTTGTATCGCAACAACACTTTGAAATTAGCACTCTACAGCATCACTAGCACCTGGTAATGGATGAAGGATTGGCTAATGGACAGATCGCACAGGGTAGTTGTCAATGGGGACTCACCTTCAAATGGGGCGGTTCCCAGCAGGGTCACATTGGGATCGGCACTAGGCCTGATGCTGCTCAACATTTCCATCATTGAGCTGGAAGTAGATATAATGGTGAGCAAATTGGCAGATGACGCAAGGATTGGTGGAGTGGTAAATAGTGAGGACAAGGCAGTCATACTGCTTGATCTGGATCACTTGGTAAGCTGGGCCTATTTAAACAAAATGTTTTTTAATACAGCCAAATACAAAGTTATATCCATCTATGAAGAAGGGATGCCGACAGGGTAAGGCGCTGTGGCCTGGAGAGCTCTGACGCTGAAAGGAGGGTGGAAAGCAACTCAACATGAGCTCCAGTGTGATGGTGATACAGAAAGGGCTAATGCGATCCTGGGATGTGTGGAGAGGGGAATGCGGAGACGTAGGGCCGTGATTTACCTCTGTACATGGTACTGGTGAGACAATGCTGGAATACTGTGTCCAGTTCTGGGGTCCCTGTTTTAAAAAGGATGTTGGAAAATTGGAGAGGATGCAGAGAAGAGTCACAAAAATGATCTGAGGCCTGAAGAAAATGCTGTACAGTAGGAGATTAATGAGCTCAGTCTGTTTAGCTTATCAAAAAGAAGACTGGGAGGTGACTTGATACCCAGTATCTTAATTAGGGGAAAATACTGGGTAGCAAAGGATTCTTTAGTCGAGCAGAACAAGGCAGAGCAAACAGCAACAGCAGGAAGTTAAAACTAGACAAATGCAAAGGAGAAGTGCGGCACTGATTGTTAACAATGAGGGTGATTAGCCATTGCGAGCCAGCCACCAAGGGAAGTGGTGGATTCTTCATCTCTTGAAGTCTTCCACTCCAGACTGGATGCCTGTTGAAGAGATTGGCTTTAGCTAAGCTCAAGTCATTGGGCTCAGTATAGGGGTAACTGGGGGAGTTCTTTGCCCAGGTCACACGAGATGATCTGATGGTCTCTTCTGGCCTTAAGCTCTATGGATCTGTGAATCAATGGCTCCCCATTCACTCTGGCTGCCCCATTTGCCAAGCATCCCCTGCATCTCCCCAGTCCCCCCGTCACTACCTTCTCCATGGTGTGAGGGATGGCTTGTACCTCCCCACCAGACCTGTCCCACAGCCCGGGGTGCCCAGAATGAGTCAGCAATGGTTGGTTGCTGGTAAGATGTCGCCCACGGAGCTGTACAGAACTTGGCAGCTCTGTGAGCTCCTGTTTTCATATCCTAATAGTTTCTTAGAGTCTCCCATAGGGGCTGAAATGTCTCTTGTTTGGTGTCAGCCAAGAGGGGGGATTGGCAGAAATTGGAGGAAAGGTTAATAAAGCTGGTTGTGCTGGGTCATGGGGAGAAGAGGGAGCACTTCTGAGTTGTTCAGGAATTTCTCAGATGCATTGTGTGCACTCAGAACATGTTCTTTTGGCTAGGCAGCCGGTGTGCTGTGCTGAGGCTGCTGAGGACTTTGCTCAGCATGGTGGTTCCATTGTGACCTTGTCCTTCCTCTCCACCCTAGTCATTTGTTTGAGCCACATGTTGTTTTGCCTTGTGCTAAGATTGGGGCTCTTGGCTCCAGTGGAAAACACACACTAACATACAATACTGGAGACTGGGCGTTGAATAGCTCTGAGTGAGGAATGCACCATGTCTCCTGTGCTGATTCCCAAGAGCGAGAATTGTAAATCAGGACTGGATGTTCTCAAAAAGATCTGCTCTAGCTCAGCCACAGGTTCTTGAGCTTCCTGCCAGAATGATGGGCTGAGGTTCTCCAGTCTGCATTACACAGAACGTTAGACTAGAGATCCTAATGGCCATTTCTGGCTGGACAGTCTATGTATTCTGTATTAACTTGCAATCAGCTCTCTGGAGTGACAAATAAACCCGGCTGACCTTAAATGATGAGAAGTTTCTTTTCAATGGATTTTGTTCCTTTCTTTCACTCTCTTCTAAGCTCACAAAGGCCGAGTGGGCTCCTGATTTTGGCTCTGCGTCCTTTGTTCCAAGATGGGGAGCCACAGTCACTGGTGCACGCACATTCCTCATTGCGTACAACATCAACCTCCTGTGCACAAAGGAGCTGGCGCATCGGATTGCTCTCAACATCCGGGAGCAGGGCCGCGCGAAGGACCAGGTAAGCCCATTAAGCTTCTTATTCAGAATAATCAGGCTTCACTGGGAGAGGGCACTGGATAACTAGAGCGTTGGCTCAAAAATAAACAAATGAATAAATCCCTCCCCCACCCACTCCTAGTTCCACAATTCTCCAGATTTGAGTTGTCCATCTTTGCTGTCCCAAAGTAAGGGAGACTGGTGCCAGTTTGTGTTACAGGCTACACCTGAATTGATCCGTACAAAAATTACAAACTAGGCTTGTACAGGTCTACTAGCCCCTCAGCTATTTTCATGCTGCTGAATTATGGTTCTAGGGGAGGAGGAACTTAGGGTTCTTGAATCAGAGTAAGCTGGGTAAATGCAACCTTTATTATAGCAACATTGGCTTGTTTGAGCAAGCAATAGATGACCTTTGAGGTGAAGAGCATATGAGGCTCTGATTAATGTAAAGTAGTTCCTATATTCCTTGACATATCTACCTATTTATAGTATATGATGGTGATCTCTGGCTAAGGGCAAGCATGATGTCCCTGCAGGTGTGTACTTGGTTCCTGTGGGGGTGGTGTCTGTTGTTATGTTTCATCAAACTCTGTACATGGGAGTGGAGTATCTCATGTTCTAAGTGTGTCAGTTGAGTCATCCCCCAGAGCCATCCCAGAGCCTTGTCTGAGGACCCATCTACTGTATCTGGGAAAGAAGGGAAGCTGCTTATGACTCTCCCCAGCACCCAGAGCTACTTTGCACTTTATAGAACTGCCTTGTCAATCTCTCACGTGACCCAACAGCCTGAGAACAGCAGGGGGCACTTGCCAAAGTTGGGGCCCAGCTGGGCTCACAGACAGGAGAGATTTCAGGATGAGCTCCCTTGTCTGACAGTGGGTATCGAGTGCTCCAAAGGATGGGAGTGTATCTGAGCAGGCAATTAGAGGGATCCATCTGGAAGGAGATTGAGGGTGGGTTTCTGAGGCTGAGCAATGAGAGGCTGGACGCCAAGGCTGTCATCATAAATAAAACAGGATGTATTTGTTTGTTTATTTGATTTATTTTTTGTTGGGAGGAACATTACTGGTTTCTCTGACCAGGTTGCTTTCAGTGTAAAACATGTGTTTGCTGGAGCTAGGCTGTGGGTCTGTCTACACTGCACTCAGAGGGGTGACTGCAGCATGTGAAGACAAACCCAGGCTTGCTTTGATCTAGATAGTGTGGGCACTATTAGCAGTGTAACTGAGCAGCATGGTTAGTCATTGATATACACATCCACGGTTCCACATGGCCTTTACAGTCTGTGATGCTGCCACTTCATTGCTATTGTTCTCTAGCAAGATCAAAGCTGCCTCACACCTCCTAGTGCAGTGTAGAAATCCCCTCAGTCAGTCTGGCAGGAGAGCTTAAGGTCTTTGTTAGCATAACATGAAAATGCACTGCAGAGTATTGTACTGAAATGCATAGTATGGGCAGAGCAGGCATAACATGGAACCCTGACCCCAAATTAAAAAATCTAGTAAGAGAACCAAAAAAGTGCCATCGTGGCTAAACAACAAAGTAAAAGAAGCGAGAGGCAAAATGGCATCCTTTAAAAAGTGGAAGTTAAAGTCTAGTGAGGAAACTAGAAAGGAGCAAATGAAGTGTATAAATATAATTAGGAAGGCCAAAAAAGAATTTGAAGAACAGCTAGCCAAATACTCAAAAAGTAATAGCAATTTTTTTTAAGTAAATGAGAAGCAGGAAGTCTGTTAAACAACCAGTGGGGCTATTGGACGATGGAGATGCTAAAGAAGCATTCAAGGACAATAAGGCCATTGCGGAGAAACTAAATGAATTCTTTGCATCAGTCTTCACGGCTGAGGATATGAGGGAGATTCTCAAACCTGAGCCATTCTGTTTAGGTGATAAATCTGAGGAACTGTCCCAGATTGAGGTGTCATTAGAGGAGGTTTTGGACCAAACTGATAAACTAAACAGTAATAAGTCACCAGGACCAGATGGTATTCACCCAAGAGTTCTGAAGGAACTCAAATGTAAAATTGCAGAACTACTAACTGTGGTATGTAACCTACCATTTAAATCAGTTTCTGTGCCAAATGACTCAAGGATAGCTAATGTGTGCCAATTTTTAAAAAGGGCTCCAGAGATGATCCTGGTAATTCTAGGCCAGTAAGCCTAACTTCAGTACCGGGTAAACTGGTTGAAATGATAGTAAAGAACAAAATTGTCAGACACGTAGATGAACATAATTTTTTGAGGGAAAGTCAACACGGGTTTTGTAAAGGGAAATCATGCCTCACCAATCTACTAGAATTTTTTGAGGGGGGGTCAACAAGCATGTGGACAAATGAGGATCCAGTGGATATAGTGAACTTAGATTTTCAGAAAGCCTTTGACAAGATCTCTCACCAAAGGCTCTTAAGCAAAGTAAGCTGTCATGGGATACAGGGAAGGTTCTCTTATGGATTGGTAACTGGTTAAAAATAAGAAACAAAGGGTAGGAATAAATGGTCAGTTTTCAGAATGAAGAGAGGTAAAGAGTGGTGTCCCCCAGGGTCTGTACTGGGACCAGTGCTATTCAACATATTCATAAATGATCTGGAAAAAGGGGTAAACAGAGAGTGGCAAAATTTGCAGATGATATAAAACTACTCAAGATAGTTAAATCCCAGGCAGACTGCGAAGAGCTACAAAAGGATCTCTCAAAACTAGGTAACTGGGCAACAAACTGGCAGATGAAATTCAGTGTTGATAGGTGCAAATGAATGCACATTGGAAAACATAATCCCAATCATAGCTATAAAATGATGGGGTTACCACTGTTGCCACTTGTCATAGGTCTCACCCCCACTCTGAACTTTAGGATACAGATATGGGGACCTGCATGGACACTTCTAAGCTTAATTACCAGTTTAGATCTGTTTCGCTCCCACCATCCAGAATTTCTGAGTACCTGGATCACTCCATTTCCCCCCCAAAACCTTCCCCTCCCTGGGTAGCCTTGAGAGACTCCTCCACCAATTCCCTGGTGGACACTGATTCAAATCCCTTGGATCTTAAAACAAGGAGAATTTAACCATCCCCCCTCCTTTCCCCCCACCAATTCCTGCTGAGTCCAGATCCAGTCCCCTTGGATCTTAAAACATCTTAAACATCTTAAAACATCTTAAAAAATCAATCAGTTCTTTAAAAGAAGGCTTTTAATTAAAGAAAAGAAAGGTAAAAGAAAAAAAACCTCTGGGAGACAGCATATAGCTGATCTCACAGACAACAGATAGAAAACACAGGATGTTCCCCTGGGCAAAAATCTTAATACACACAAGAATACCCAATTTGATAATTCCCTTAATGGCACCAAGACTAGTTACAAATAAAATAAACAGAAAACTATTTATCCCTTTCTAAAACTTATACTCTGATAAGAGGCTGGTTCCTTGATCTTTCTCACTTGGCTGAAACTGAAACTGACTAAAGAAAGGAAACTTCCCTCCTTCCTTTTGAAACATCTTGTTCCCCCATTGGTTCCTCTGGTCAGGTGTCAGCTAGGCAAGGTGAACTTCTTAACCCTTTACAGGTAAAAAAGGCATTAACCCTTAACTATCTGTTTATGACACCACTCAAGTAAGAGATCAGAGTCATTTTGGATAGTTCTCTGAAAATATCCACTCAATATGAAGCGACAGTCAAAATAGTGAACAGAATGTTGAGAATCCTTAAGAAAGGGATAGATAATAAGACCGAAAATATCATATTGCCTTTATATAAATCCATGGTACATCCACATCTTGAACACTGCAAGCAGATGTGCTCGCCCCATCTCAAAAAGATATATTGGACTTGGAAAAGGTTCAGAAAATGGCAACAAAAATTATTAGGGGTATGGAATGACTGCCATATGAGGAAAGATTAATAAGAATGGGACTTTTCAGCTTGGAAAAGAGACGACTAGAGAGAGATGATAGAGGTCTATAAAATCATGACTGGTGTGGAGAAAGTAAATAAGGAAGTGTTATTTACTCCTTCTCGTAACACAAGAACTAGGGGTCACCAAATTAAATTAATAGGCAACAGATTTAAAACAAACAAAAGGAAGTATTTTTTCATACAACACACTGTCAACCCATGGAGCTCCTTGCCAGAGGATGTTGTAAAGGCCAAGACTATAACAGGATTCAAAAAAGAACTAGATAAGTTCATGGGGGATAGGCCCATTAATGCTATTAGCCAGGAGGACATAGATGATGTCCCTAGCCTCTGTTTGCGAGAAGCTGGGAACGGATGACAGGGGATGGATCATCTGTTCTGTTCATTCCCTCTGGGGCACCTGGCATTGGCTGCTGTCGGAAGTCAGCATACCGGGCTAGATGAATCGTTGGTCTGACCCAGTATGGCCGTTCTTATGTTATGTTCTTATCTGTGCCCACAGTCTTTAGCCTGTAAGTTCGTCAGGGCAGGGACCTGCCATTTCTATTAGTATGCAAGGTCCCGTGCAAACCTGTGGAGCAGAACAAATAACTAGAGGAGAGATGATAAGAGTCACAGTCCCACTCCATTAAATCTGTATAAATACATATGAAGGCAACTTTATCTATTATCAGTATGGGCTTTTCTTCCTTCACAGTACAATATCTGGCTGCTGCTACTTCTGGGTCATCAGCAAACCCAAATATTTACAGCTGTGGGCTAGTGACCTCCAGTTGTGTATCAGTCAGTTCCCCTCATCTGCAGAATGCTTTCTCTCTTGCAGGCTTATTCCCAGAGTTGAGTTGGCTCATCAGCCATCACAGCTCTGAAGTGTGTTGTTCTTTTCAGCCTGGGCGTTTGAAGAAGGTCCAAGGCATGGGCTGGTACTTGGATGAGGAGAATATTGCCCAGGTTTCTACAAATCTGCTGGACTTTGAAATCACCTCCCTCCACACAGTCTATGAGGAGGTCTGCAAAGATGCACGGGTGAGTTGCACAGGTGCTATGCAAGTGTGAAGCAGCTTTAACCAGAGCAACCAGCCTCCTTCAGAGAAGTAAAATTACAGTCAAAGTGCCTGTGGCTGGTGGAGCAAGAGAAAGTCCTCGCACCTATGCCATGAGAGCTTGTCTTGTAAGAGGTGTGTGTGTGAATATACAGGGAGCCACAACCTACCCTCCATACTTAAGGCATTAAGGGAGCCTTAATGTGCCTCATGAGACATGCCAGCTGCTGCACCGTCTCCTCCAGGCTGGCAGTCATGTGGTGTGGGACAGCAGCATGTCCAGGTTTGCTGGCCTAGGCTTCAGATCTATGAGCATATACAGGGAACACCCTGGATGCCAAGGTTATTTGTGGGGTCTCCTCTGCTTCTGTACCCTACCTTCAGTGCCTTTCGGGAGGGAGTCCAGATGGCCTCGTTTGGTGAGTTGCCAGCTAATCTCTCCTCCTCCCCCCATATTTTCAGAAGGCTGCTATATGGCATCCACCCACTTCTTATTCCTTAGGGAGCCATCCATCCATCCCACTTCCTCCCACCCGTGTATGGCCTTCCATGGCATTTCCCCATAAGCACCAGGCACTGGGATATCCACCCATCGGAGTGAGGGGCATTGTGGCAGCAGGCCTCCGGGGTGATATTAAGGTCCCACTGATGTAGAACTGGGGGAGGGGAGGGGAGCAGATGACCAGCTGTGCAGATCTTATGTGCTGCGAATGGGAGTGAGGGGTCAGTTGTCGGGGCCCAAACAGCAGCAGGAAGGACCAGCAAAATGAGATCTCTGACTATGAGTCCTAACCCCTAGAATGGGAAGGTCCTGTTCGAGTCTGGTGCTCCCCTTGGTGTGAATCAGGAGTTGGGGGCAGTGGGAGAGGTGGCCAGGCAGTGGGACTGTAATGCTAAAGGGCTGTTAAATTCTCGTCCTTGTTTGCAGGAGCTGAGCCTGCCTGTGGTGGGCTCCCAGCTGGTGGGGCTTGTCCCTAAGAAGGCCATGCTTGATGCAGCGGAGTATTACATTCAGAAAGAAAACCTCTTCATCCTGGAGGAGGAACAGAAAATCAGACTGGTAAGGCCAGTGTCCACTGACATCCCTGCTCAGAAATCTCTTCATCCCTGGAGGAACTGCAAATGATCACAGCTGAGCTGGCAGCTTCTTGCCTGTGGAAGGGTGTGACAGCTTTCCCCAGGGTGTAACCTGGAACTTGGATATTGCTGAGCCTTCAATCCGGGCACCTTCTCACACTGTGAGGCTGTGACAAGCTGTAGGCTGCTCCCAGTCCTGCACTCACACAAGCATCTACACAGGCAGGAACACACCCAGTTGCAGTTACCTGAATGCTTCTCCTCAGCAACTCATGAATTAACAACGGAGAGGTTCCAGACAGCTCCCCACCAGCTCCACTGCCTAGGACCCCAGAGCTGTACTGTCTTGCCCTGGTCAAAGGCCTGACCAGTATAAGTTTATTATCCAGTCCTCCCCTTTCTCAGTGTGGAGAGGACCATGCACCAGTTTCTGTTCCTGAGCAGATTCCCCAAGCACTTCCAGCAAAACACACTGTTTTAGTTAAAAAAAAATACAAAACAAATTTATTAACTATAGAAAGATAGATTCTTCTTTGAGTGCTTGCTCATATCGATTCCAATTAGGTGTGTGCGCGCCATGTGCACGCTCGTCGGAAGATTTTTACCCTAGCAACACTCGGTGGGTCAGCCGGGTCGCCCCCTGGAGTGGTGCCGTTATGGCGCTGGATATATACCCCTGCCGACCCAATAGCCCCTCAGTTCCTTCTTACCGCCCATGGCTGTCGTTGGATCTGTGGAGCACGGCTTTGCTGATCTCCACATCCCTAGCTACTCGTAGTTCTTTGCTGTTACTGTGTGTATAGTTCGAGTTCTTGTAGTTATAGTTAGTGTATATAGTTTAAGGGGGATCGGGAATTAGCCCCTTTCCTCCATCCTGGTGCCGGCCCATGCCCAAGGTACTGGGATTCAAACCGTGCTTGGCGTGCCAAAAGCCGATGCCAATAGGGGATCCCCATGACTCCTGCCTGAAGTGCCTAGGGGAATCCCACCTTGCTGATACGTGCCGCATCTGCAAGTCATTTAAACCAAGGATGAGGAAAGAGTGGGACTTTCAATTGAAACAGCTCCTCATGAAGTCGGCACTTAGTCCTGCAGAGTCCGCACCGAGCACCCAACAGACTGCTTCAGTAAGGAGCCCCCCTTCGGCCCCGGACTGCTCCGGTACCAAGAAGCAGTCCCAGCACCGACCCTTACCAGCACCGACATCTGCTTGGCACCACTCCCTGTCCCCGAGACATGGGAAGCAACATAGTGCTTCAACTTCTGCTCCACGGAAGGAGCGCTCTTCCAAGATGGTTCGCCCAGCACCATCATCTACCGCGGCACCGTCGACTGTGGCACCACTGATTGCACCTCCGCCAAGCTCAACACCATTGATTCTGGTCTCACAGGGGCTGTCGAGTCCGATGCCTGACAGCTCCCCGGCTCATGCTGTGGCTGAGCTTGCCCTTCTTTCTACACCGGAGACCTTCTCCACGGCAAGGGAGCTCATCGCAATGATGGAGTCAACACGACCTCAAGCCCCGGCACCGCTGGTGCGGGTCATACAATCCATCGGCAAGCCGGCCATGGTAAGGCCTCCTTCCGTTGGTGCACCAGAGAGACATCGTTCAAGATCCCAGTCTCACAGATGCTCTCAATCAAACCGCTCCCGCTCCTGGCACCGCTCGCAATCCCGGCACCTCTCTCCATCGCGGTACTGGTCGCACTTGCAGCACCGTTCGACATCTCGTTCACCGGACAGATACTCCTGGTATTGATCCGGCTCACGGCACCGATCTCGGCACCGTGTATCCCACAGTCGCTCCAGACGAAGGGACTCGAGATCTCACTCAACCTCCCAGCACCGATACAGTAGAAAGTCCCGGTCTCGCTCACGGTTCCGTTATAGCTCCCAGTACCACTCCCTGGCACCGTCCCGGGCCTGAGCATCGAGAACAGTGACGCTCTCCCAGGGTCTATCGGCACTGCCGTAGCCTTCCAGACACACATCGGTGTCATCGCAGGCTGGTACCGCATCCTATCTTCAGGAGCGTGACTCTGATGTCCCCTGCCATATATTCCCGGAGAGACAGAGCCACGAGCAAAGGCCTCATCACTGGTCCTTCTGGACACTGTGGGCATACCATCAAAGCCAAGGTGACCCTCAGTGGCTCTGTGGTCGGCCCCATCAGAACACCGGGTACTAGAAGTGACATTAAGCACCCGCCCCCCATGGGCACGTATGAGGCTCCAATTCCATCTGCAGTCACCGAGGTTCCACCGGATGCAGATGATGCCCCTCAAGTACAGGAGCCACCACAGGATCCTTTGGTCTTGGGCCTCTCCTCCTCCTCCTCGCCTGATGAGGTGGTGGCGGGGACATCCTCCTCAGGCCTTCTACCAATTGACCTCAGGGCCCATCAGGACCTTTTGAGGCTATCATAACCTAGTTCCAGATTTGGACCTTAGCGTCCAAAATATGGGGGTTAGCATGAAAACCTCCAAGCTTAGTTACCAGCTTGGATCTCATAAAACTGCCACCACCCAAAAAATTAGAGTGTTTTGGGGCACTCTGGTCCCCACAAAAACCTTCCCTGGGGACCCCAAGACCCAAATCCCTTGAGTCTCACAACAAAGGGAAATAAACCTTTTCCCTTCCCCCAGGTGTTCCTGGGGAGATACACAGAAGCAAACTCCGTGAATCTAAACAGAGGGAGTCCACCCTCTCTATTTCCAGTCCTGGAAACACAAGCACTTCCCTCTTCACCCAGAGGGAATGAAAAGTCAGGCTAGTAAATCTAACACACACAGATTTCCCCCTGACTTCTTCCTCCCACCAGTTCCCTGGTGAGCTGCAGACTCAATTCCCTGGAGTTCCCCACTAAAGAAAAACTCCAACAGGTCTTAAAAGAAAGCTTTATATAAAAAAGAAAGAAAACTACATAAAAATGGTCTCTCTGTATTAAGGTGACAAATACAGGGTTATTTGCTTAAAAGAATATTGAATAAACAGCCTTATTCAAAAGAATACAATTCAAAGCACTCCAGCAACTATAGACATGTAAATACAAAACAACAAACCATCTTTGTACTCACAACTTGGAAACAGAAGATTAGAAAGCAGGAAATAGAAAAAATCACTCCTCATACCCCAGAGAGTACAGGCAGAAGACCCCAGAACAAAGGACTCACACACAAAGTTCCCTCCACCCAGATTTGAAAAAGTCTTGTTTCCTGATTGGTCCTCTGGTCAGGTGTTTCAGATTACTTCTTTCCAGGTGAAAGAGACATTAACCCTTAGCTATCTGTTTATGACAGAGGCAAGTGGCTCAGAATATTAACTTGCAGGTGGAGAAGGTCCCTGAAATAGAGGACCTGGTCATGGACATCCTATTGGCTGATGCACCTACTAGAGTCGCTCTCCCGTTCATCCGCACCATACAGGCTAATGCTGACACCATTTGGCAATCCCCAGCTTCAATTCCACCTACAGCAAGTGGAGTAGAGAGGAAATATATGGTCCCCTCAAAGGGATATGAATATCTCTACACTCACCCACCTCTTTGCTCTCTAGTTGTCCAATCGGTGAATGAACGGGAGTGTCATGGCCAACAAGCCCCGGCTCCTAACTCAAAGGAGACTAGGCGAATGGACCTCTTAGGCCGCAAAATATACTTGGCTGGGGGCCTCCAACTTAGGGTGGTGAACCAAGAAGCCTTCCTAAGTAGGTATAACTTTAACACTTGGGTGTCCTTGGGGAAGTTTACAGAGCTTCTTCCTCAGGAGTCCTGTCAAGAAATCACAACCCTACTTGAGAAGGGTAAAAAGGTAGCAAGAACCTCCCTCCAGGCCTCT
Organism: Gopherus evgoodei; assembly: GCF_007399415.2. Taxonomy (NCBI): domain Eukaryota; kingdom Metazoa; phylum Chordata; order Testudines; family Testudinidae; genus Gopherus; species Gopherus evgoodei. The sequence continues at coordinate 8,007,804 of NC_044332.1, read as the reverse complement.
CTGGATGCAGTGGACTCTGCAGCCAGAACTCTGGCGTCAGGAGTGATGATGAGGCATATCTCCTGGCTCCAGGTATCAGGCCTTCCCCCTGAATTGCAACAAACTATTCAGGATTTACCCTTTGAAGGGCAGGGCCTTTTCTCAGACAAGACTGACCCCAGGTTGCAAAGTCTGAAGGACAATCGCATTCTAATGCGCTCTCTGGGTATGCACATGCCAGTGACCCAACGTAGGACCTTCCGGCCCCAGCTACACCGTCCTTATGCCCAGCCTAGGCTGCGTCAGGACATTACCAGAAGGCATGGCAGGGGGAATTGTCAGAGACAGTCTGGTCCTCAAGGAGCTCAAAATCAGGTGCCTCCTAAACTACCAGCGGGGCCCAAACAGAACTTTTGATGGGACGCCCGAGGACGGCCCACCAGTTACCCTACCAGATCCTTCTCCTCCCTTTTTCAACTGCCTCTGCCAATTCCTCCCTGCCTGGTCCCAGCTAACTTCAGATCATTGGGTCCTGTGCACAGTGGAAGGGGGATACCACCTCCAGTTTGCTTCAACCCCGCCTTCCCACCCTCCCTGCCCGTCCCTCTTCAGGGATCCCTCTCACGAGCAATTCCTCTTACAAGAGGTCCAGTTGCTCCTAGCCATGGGAGCCATAGAGTAGGTGCCAAAGGACTTGAGAGGCAAGGGGTTTTATTCCTGCTACTACTTAATCCCCAAGGCAAAGGGAGGTCTATGACCGATCCTAAACCTGTGAGAACTCAACAAATTCAGGATAAAGCTGAAGTTCCGCATGGTATCCCTGGGGACTATTATCCCGTCCCTGGGTTCAGGAGACTGATACGCTGCCCTTGATATGAAGGATGCCTATTTTCACATTGCAATTTATCCACCACACAGACGGTACCTCTGTTTTGTGGTCAACCACCAACACTTTCAGTTCTTCTTCGAGTGATTGCTCATATCCATTCCAGTTAGGTGTGCGCATGCCGCGTGCAGGTTCATCGGAAGATTTTTACCCTAGCAACACTTGGTGGGTCCGCTGGGGGCCCCCTGGAGTGGCGCCGCCATGGCGCCAGATATATACCCCTGCCGACCCAACCGCCCCTCAGTTCCTTCTTATTGCCCGTGTTGGTCGTTGGAACACTGGAGCACGGCTTAGCTGATCTCCACCTCTCTAGCTTCTCGTAGTTCTTTCATCGTTATTGTGTATATAGTTCATTTTTCTATATACAAGTGCCGCATCTGCAAGACCTTCAAGCCACGGCCAAAAAAGGAGCAGGACTTTCGTCTCAAACAGCTCCTGATGGAGACAGCTCTTACTCCTCCACCCTCGGCACCGAGTGCTGGACAGTCCACACCTGGGAGAAGTGCATCTTCAACACTGGAGTGCATCAACACCGCGAAGACCCCTTGGCACCAACTGTCGCCGGCCCAGAAGCCTGCCCGGCACCGCTCTCTCTCCCCGCAGGTCAAGAAGCACAAGACTCCTGCGAGTCCTGTGCCTACGTCGCAGTCAGAGCACCCGCCTAAGTCGGACTGCCCTGCACTGACAACTGCCACGGCACCGACAACTTCAGCGCCGTTGATTCTGGCCTCGCAAGAGCCGTTGAGTTTGGTGCCTGACAGCTCCCCGGCATGCGCCGTGGTTGAGCTTATTGTTCCCTCCACGCCGAAGACATTCTCTACGGCAAGGGAGCTAATTGTCCTGACAGAGCCTGCGCTGCCTCAACCCCCAGCACCACCGGTACGGGTTATCCAATCAATAGGCAAGCCTGCCCTGCTGAGATCATCCTCGGTCGGCACCGCTGAAAGGCACCTGTCATGATTGAGGTCCCGCCGGCGTTCTCGGTCCTGTCAGCGATCCCAGTCCCGACGCCGCTCGCAGTCCTGGTACCGCTCTCCATCTCGGTACCGGTCGTACTCGCGGCACCGTTCGAGATCCTGCTCGCTGACCTGATACTCTCGACACCGATCCAGCTCCCAGCACCGTTCACGGCACCGCACCTCTTGCAGCTGCTCTCGACGTCGAGCTTCGAGGTCCCAGTCGACCTCCCGGCACCGCTCTGGTCGCAGGTCCCGGTCTCATTCCCGGTACCAGTACGGCGCCCGGTACCATTCTCCGGTGCCACGTGGAGATGGATCAACCAGACACAGAGACCCTTCCCAAGTGGTTTCAGCTCCTCCGTGACAGTCTCGCCATACATCTGTATCATCACATGCGGACAGTGCTTCCTAGGCACAGGACCGTGATTCGGATACACACAGCTGAGTCTTCCAAGAGACCCACGGCCCAGACCAGGGACCTCATCAGTGGTCCTTCTGGACACCTTGGGCATATCACCCATAGGAAGCTTCCATCCACCACCGGTCCCTGATGTCCCTCATGATCAGGAGACCATACAGGACCCACTCGTCCCTGGTCTTTCGTCTTCCTCTTCCCCGGATGAAGCGGTAGCGGGGAACATCCTCATCGGGCCCACCTTCGATTGACCTCAGGGCACACCAGGACCTCCTGAAGCGTGTCGCCCTGAATATAAACCTGCAGGTGGAGGAGGTTGCAGAGGTTGAGGACCCGGTGGTAGATATATTGTCAGCGGATGCACCAACTCGAGTGACCTTACCGTTCATCCAATCAATTCAAGCTAAGGCAGATACCATCTGGCAATCCCCAGCATCTATTCCGCCCATGGCCAGAGGAGTTGAACGGAAGTACGTGTAAGCAGAGTCAGGATGAGCTCTACCCTGACATCTGATGGAAAGAATTTCAGAGAGTGTATTTGCATAGGCACACCTACCCCATCCCATGCTGCCGAGCTGTGGGACTGCTTTGTGACAGAAATGACTCAACCTCAGTTGAGTGGTACTTGCTAGACAAGGGGTATGGGTTCCAAAACCCAGTGAATTGAGAGAGGCTGGGGACAGGTATCTGTGCCTGGTGGTGCAGTCTCCTTGTGAAGCCAGAAGCACCAGTTCCACCTCCTCCTCTCTCCACTGTGGAATGTCAGAGTTGATTTTTTTATTCCCTCAAGAATCTAAATACAGGTTACTGAGCTGAACTCACTTTGGGCTAATGGTGCACTAGCACTGGAGCTCCCCTACTAAGAGCTGAGACCACTAAGAGTTGAAATCACTAAAGAGCTGAAATTACTGAGCTGAGAGCACTGAGTACTGTGCTAACTAGTGGGGGAGCCTGAAGCTATACTGTGGAACAGAGCAGCTGGCGGAGTGGAGCAGTTGTGGGGACGGCTGGAGCGGATCATGGGACAGCTGGTGGCAGCGGAGTGGCTGGCAGAGCGGAGTAGCTGTAGGACGGGTGGAGCGGCCCACAGAGCGAGTGGAGCCGAGCAGTTTGCAGGGAGAACTGGAGCAGCTCATGGAGCAGAGTAGCTGGTGGAGCGGAGCTGTTTCTGAGGACAGCTGGAGGAGCAGAGTGGAGCGGCTGGTAAAGCGGAGCAGTTCGTGGAGAAGGTGGAAGCAGAACCCACGGAGAGGCAGGGCAGTTGGCCCCAGACCACGTAAGGTGCCCCTTTCTACCCAGGCTGGGGGGAGGGACCTCTACAGATAAACTCTCGAACTCTGGGGTGGCATTGACCAGAGACTTTTGGGTTGTTGGACTTTGGGGTGATTGGACTTAAAACCCTAAGGGGAAAAAGGACAGTGCCAAACGTACTTGGAGGTGGGTTTTTGTTTATGGTTTGTGTTATAACCCTGTTTGTGGTGTTTCTCCAATGGGATGCCGCATTGATTCCTTCCTTTATTAAAAAGATTTTGCTACACTCAGACTCCGTGCTTGCGAGAGGGGAAGTATTGCCTCCTAGAGGCGCCCAGGGGGGTGTGGTATGTGAGTGTCCCAGGTCACTGGGTGGGGGTTCGAGCCGGTTATGCATTGTGTTACTGAAACGGAACCCCTGGATACTGAACCCGGCCCTTGTTGCTGCCAACTCAGAGGGGCAGAAGGGTTACATACGTGGTGCCCTCTAAGGGGTACGAGTACTTATACGTGCACTCTCCTCCCTGCTCACTGGTCGTACAGTCCGTAAATGAATGGGAGCGCCATGGCCAGCAAGCCCCTGCCCCAAAATCTAAGGAGGCTAGGCACATGGATTTGTTGGGCCGTAAAATCTACTCTGCAGGGGGCCTCCAACTCAGGGTGGCGAACCAGCAAGCCCTACTTAGCAGGTATAAAAACAACACCTGGGAGGCGGTAGGGAAATTCACAGAGCTGGTCCCGCAAGGCTCCTGCCAAGAATTTACAGCACTGTTGGAAGAAAGAAAGAAGGTGGCGAGAACTTCTCTCCAGGCCTCGCTGGACGCTGCCGATTCGGCAGTCAGAACTGTGGCCTCTGGAATCGCCATGAGGCGTATATCATGGCTTCAAGTGTCAGGCCTGCCACCTGAACTTCACCACACTATCCAAGACTTGCCATTCGATGGCCAGGGTCTATTCTCCGAGAAGACGGACCTAGGCTACAGAGTCTGAAAGATAATCGGGTGATTGTGCATTCACTCGGGATGCATACACCGCAGACTCAACGAAGATCCTTCCGCACCCAACATCAACGCCCTTACCCCCCGCCTAGACCAAGACAGGACTTTGGCAGGACGCGGGTCGAGGCAACTGCAGACGACAGTCTGGACCTCAAGGGGTTCAGAATAACGGTCCCTCCAAGCCAACAACGGGACCCAAACCGAACTTTTGAAGGTGTGCCCGAGAGCGGTGTACCAGTTGTCTCCCAGGATCCTTTTCAGTTTTACAACCACCTTTCCCCTTTCCTCCTTGCGTGGACCCAATTAACCTTGGATCGTTGGGTCCTACGCACGGTAGAATTTGGATACCACCTCCAGTTTATTTCACTCCTTCCCTCCCAACTCCCCTCATCGTCCCTCTTCAGGGACCCCTCTCACGAGCAATTCTTCTTGCAGGAGGTACGGATGCTCCTTGCCATGGGAGCTATAGAGGAGGCATCGAAGGACTTAAGGGGCAAGAGGTTCTATTCCCGCTATTTCCTAATCCCCAAGGCAAAAGGAGGCCTCAGGCCTATCGTAGACCTGTGAGGACTGAACAAGTTCATGAAAAAGTTGAAGTTCCGCATGGTATCCCTGGGGACCATCATCCTATCCTTGGATCCCGGAGACTGGTATGCCACCCTCGACATGAAGGACGCATATTTCCACATTGCCATTTACCCTCCGCACAGACGGTACCTCCGGTTTGTGGTCAACCATCAGCATTTTCAGTTTACGGTCCTTCCGCTTGGCCTCTCTACAGCCCCTCGGGTATCCACGAAGTGCATGGCTGTAGTCGCTGCCTCCCTCCGTCGTCGTCGAATACATATCTTCCCGTACCTCGACGATTGGCTCATTCGGGGGACCTCCGAGGCCCAAGTGACCAGTCATGAGGGCATCATCAAGGACCTCTTCATGCTACTAGGCCTGATGATCAACCTAGAGAAATCTACTCTAGTGCCCACACAAAGAATAGAGTTCATTGGGGCCATCCTGAACTTCAATTTCTCAAGGGCCAGTTTACCACGACCCCATTTTCAGGCAATAGTATCAATTATACAAAGCCTTCAAAACTTCCCGACAACTTCAGCTCGCACTTGTCTCGGCCTTCTCGGTCACATGGCTGCCTGCACATTTGTGACCAAGCACCCCAGACTACGTCTGCGTCCCTTTCAAACTTGGCTCGCCTCGGTTTACCTCCCAGGCAGGGACGCCATAGACATAGTAGTCACCATTCCCCCGAGCATCCTAGGCTCCCTCGACTGGTGACTGAGGCCCTCCCTGGTGTGTGCAGGACTGCTGTTCCATCCGCCACAGCCCTCCATGTCCCTGACGACAGACGCGTCATCTCTCGGCTGGGGTGCTCACCTTTGACATCTTCGCACTCAAGGCCTTTGGTCGTCTCAGGAGCTGGTGTTATACATAAATGTCCGAGAACTAAGAGCAGTCTGCCTGGCTTGCCAGGCGTTCCAGCACCGTCTACAGGGCCTTTGAGTCTCAGTGTTTACAGACAACACAACGGCCATGTACTACATAAACAAGCAGGGAGGGACACGATCCTCCCCCCTTTGTTGGGAGGCGATCCAACTATGGGACTTTTGCATAGCCCACTCGATAGACCTGGTAGCATCCTTTCTTCTTCGAGTGATTGCTCATATCCATTCCAGTTAGGTGTGTGTGTCGCGCGTGCACATTCGTCGGAAAACTTTTACCCTAGCAACTCAGTGGGCCGGCAGGTCACTCCCTAGAGTGGCGCCGTCATGGTGCTCGATATATACCCCTGCCGGCCCACCCGCTCCTCAGTTCCTTCTTACCGCCCGTGCGGTCGTTGGAACAGTGGAGCGCGGCTTAGCTGACCTCCCACTTCCCTAGCTACTCGTAGTTCTCATGTATATAGTTATGCAGTTATAATCCTTTTATATATATTTGTATAGTATACGTTTTTTCTTTGCTAAAATAGTTAGTTAGTAATAGTTAGCGGGGTCCAGGAAGTAGCCCCCTTCCCCGCACCTAGTGCGCAGCCCATGCACGGCCTACCGGGTTTTAAAATGGGCTCGGCCTGCCAGAAGCCAATGCCGACGGGAGATCCACATGACTCCTGTTTGAAGTGCCTCCAGGAATCACACTTGACAGCTAAGTGCCCCATTTGCAAGGCTTTTTAAGCCGAGAACAAAAAGGAGCGGGACTTTCACTTACCCCTCCACCCTTTGGCACCGAGTGATGATCAAGCGGCTGGCAGAAGAGCGGCCTCCTCAGCACCGGACCCCGCCGCGGTACCGGCCGTTGCCGGCATCGAAGTCGAATCGGCACCACTCCCTCCCTCCGAGGTCGAGAAAGCCTACAATTCCTGCTGGTGCCTGACCGGCCTCCCCGGCACTCGCCGTGGTGAGCCCCCTGCTCCTGCCTGCTTCCGTGCCACCTGCATCGCAGCCAGAGAGCTCGTCTAAGTCGGACCACCCAGCACTGACACCTGCAGAGGCACCGATGACGACAGCACCGTCGATTCCAGTCCCACAGGGCCATGAATCCAGTGCCTGACACGTCCCCGGCATGCGCCGTGGTAGAGCTTACTGTCATGCTGCTCTGTGCACAACTGCATCACAGCCAGAGAGTTCGTCTAAGTCGGATCGCCGGCACCGACACATGCTGAGGCACCGACGACATCAGCACCGTCGATTCCAGTCCACAAGGGCCGTCGAATCCAGTGCCTGACGGCTCCCCGGGACGCGCCGTGGTTGAGCTTACTGCTCCTGCTGCTTCGTGCCAACTGCACCGAGCCAGAGGATTTGTCTAAGTCGGATCGCCCGGCACGGACACCTGCTGAGGCACCGACGACGTCGGCACCGTCGATCCCGGTCCACAAGGGCCGTCGAATCCGGTGACTGACGGCTCCCTGGCATGCGCTGTGGTGAGCTTACTGCTCCTGCCTGCTTCCGTGCCAACTGCACCGCAGCCAGAGAGCTCGTCTAAGTCGGATCGCCCGGGCACCGACACCTAACGAGGCTCTGACGACCCTTGGTACCGTCGATCCCGGGTTACCACGAGGGCCATCGAATCCGGTGCCTGACAGCTCCCCAGTATGCACTGTGGTTGAGCCTGCTGTTCCCTCCACGGCCGGACGACATTACCAACGGCGAGGGATCTCATTGCCATGACAGAGTCGATGCTGCCTGACCCCGGCACCGCCGGTGCGGGTAATACAGTCTCTTCATATGACCGTCCTCTGTCGGCACAGCAGAGTGGCACCGTTCATGATCATGGTCCCGCAGACGCTCCAGGTCCCGTCGGCACACCCGACATGACTTGCAGTCCCGGAGCTGTTTTCCTCCTCGGTACTGGTCGCACTAGCCGCACCGGTCGATATCCCGTTCGCCGACCCGCTACTATCGGCACCGTTCCGACTCCCGGCACCACGACAGGTACCGTGACTCCTGTAGCCTCTCCCCGAGCCTCGAGATCTCGGTCGACCTCCCGGCACCGTTCTGGTTGCAGGTCTGGATCTCGTTCCAGGTACCGGTACGCCTCCCGGTGCCGGTCCCCGGTGCCGAGTTGGGCAAGGTCCGATAGAGTCAGAGACTCTGCCCATGCCTTTTTTAGTACCTCCATGGCCATCCAGACACGCATCTGTGTCATCCCACATGCGCAGATCTTATGCTCAGGACCACGATTCTGATACGCCCCCCGACAACCTGAGGTGGAGGAGGTCCCGGAGGTAGAGGACCCGGTATGGTGCCCTCTAAGGGGTACGACTACTCGTCTGTCCGTCCTCCTCTCTGCTCACTAGTCGTTCAGTCCGTTAAGGAGAGGGATTGGCATGGCCAGTGGGCGCCAGCCCCGAAACCGAAGGAGGCTCAGCGAATGAACCTACTTGGCCGCCAGGAGTACTCTGCAGAGGCCCTGCAACTCTGGGTAGCAAAGCAACAAGCCTTGCTTAGCTGCTATAATTATAGCACCTGGGTGACGGTAGTTTAGTTTATGGAGTTTCTCCCTCAAAACTCCCGCCAAGAGTTTGCTGCCGTCTTGAAGGACGGGGGGAAAAAGGTACCCAGAGCGTCCCTCTAGGCCTCATTGGATGCAGCAGACTCAGCAGCCAGGACTCTGGCCTTTGGTGTTGCCATGAGGTGCATCTCATGGCTTCAGGTTTCAAACCTCCGGCCGGAGCTGCAGTATGCCATTCAGGACTTACCCTTTGTTGGTAGAGGCCTCTTCGCGGCAAAGACAGCCCCAGGCTGCGAAGCCTGATGGACAATAGGGTGCTAATGCGCTCTCTCAGCATGCATATGCCAGTGACCAAACGCAGGCCTTTCTGTCCCCAGCCGCCATACTCTGTGCCTAGCCAGAGACAGGACTTTGGCAAACGGCGAGGCCAAGGTGGTCGCAGACAAACGTCAGGACCCCTAAAGAACCAAGGTCAAGGTCCCTCGCAATTACCACTGGGACCAAAGACGAACCTTCCAAGGTGCACCTGAGGGCGGTGTACCAGTCACAGGCCGGGATCCCAATCCCGCTTTCTCCTGGTGTGGCCCCAGTTAATTTCAGATCGCTGGGTCCTGCGCACGGTGGAGCATGGGTATCACCTCTAATTTGTTCCAAACCTGTCCCCCTTCAGGGACCCCTCTCACGAGCAATTCCTCGTACAAGAGGTGCAGATGCCGATGGATGAAAGGGGTAAGGGGGTTTACTCCTGTTATGCCCTAGTCCCCCCTCGAACGGAGGTCTCAGACCTTCCTAATCCTGCGCGGACTCAACCAGTTTAGGATAAGGTTGAAGTTTCGCATAGTATCCCTGGGAACCGTTATCCATCCTTGGAGACTGGGGATGCTATGCCGCCCTCGATATGAAGGACGCATACTTTCACATCGCTATCTTCCCTCCGCACAGGAGATACCTCTGCTTTTTAGCCAACCATCGTACCTCTGGTTACGGTCCTGCTGTTTGGCCTTTCTACAGCCCCACAAGATATTGTCCAAGTGTATGGCCCATAGTCGCCGCGTACCTTTGCTAATGTCGGATATGCGTTTTTCCATATCTGGATGATTCGCTTATCCGAGGAGACTCCGAGACACAAACCACTCAGCACTGTGGGCATCGTCACGGCTAGGGGCTATCCTGGTCTCCGACCTAGCTGGAGCCTGCTTACCAGCAGCCGCGGTTTCAGGCGATGGCAACAATCATCCGAGGTCTGCAGACTTTCCCAATGACCTCGGCTCGCACTTGTCTCAGTCTCCTGGGTCCATGGCTGCCCGCAAGTTTGTAACCAAACACGCTAAGCTCCGCCTCCGTCCTCTCCAAGTCCGGCTCACCTCGGCGTACCGCCCGGACAGGGAGCCAATGGTCATGGTAGTCACCGTTCCCTTGAGCACCTTAGGCTCCCTAGAGTGGTGGCTAACTCCCTCCCTGGTGTGGGCAGGGATGCGGCTTCCATCTGCCCCAGCCCTCACTGCACCTGACGACGGACGCGTCATCCCTTGCTCGAGTGCTCATGGTCACCTCGAGCTTAAGGCCTTTGGTCCTTCTCGGGAGCTGGCATTCCACATCAATGCCCCAAAATGAGAGTAGTCCGTTTCTGGCGTGCCAGGGGTTCCAGCGGCAGCTGCGAGGCCGTGGTTATATCGGTGTTTACAGCCAACACAACGGCATGTGCTTCATAAATAACCAGGGAGGGACATGGTCCTCCCCCTTTTGTCAGGAGGCCATCCATCTCTGGGACTTTTGCATGGCCCACTCGATGGAGCTGGTGACGTCCTTTCTCCCAGGCATTCGGAACGCCTTGGCACTTTGACTCAGCAGGTCTTTCCTGTCTTACAAGTGGTCGCTCTGCCCCATGTGAGGAGTTCTGTTTTCCAGAAGTGGAGATTTTTCCTCACATAGACCTGTTCGCTCACCGTGAGAGCAGAAAATGCCAGATGTTCTGCTCCTTCCAAGGTCTCTCCTCGGGATCGATCTTGGACGCATTCCTGATGCTGTGGAAAGGCCAACTCCTTTATGCCTTCCCGCTGTTCCCGCTGGTTCATTAGGTCCTGCCCAAACTCTGCAGGGGCAGAGCGCGCATCATCATGATCACTCCAGCGTGGTCCAGGTAGCACTGATACACCACATTGCTCGGCCTGTCAATAACGAACCCAATTATCCTGCCACCCCACCCAGACCTCATCACTCAGGGCCATGACAGGCTTCGTCACCCGGACCTGCAGCTCTTCGCCTCACGGTGTGGCTGCTGCGTAACTGAGCCGGGGGTGGCAGGAGCCTTCCACCTGGTAACGTACCTGGCCGAGTGGAAGCATTTCTTCTACAGGTGCGATACACTCGATCTTGCTCCTACTGAGGTCTCGATCCCCTCTATATAGCCTGCTCTGGCATTCAGCGGCAGGACCTGGCGGTATCATCGCTGAGGGTACACTTGGCAGCCATCTCTACCTTCCAGCCAGGCTAAGGTGGGACGTTCCATGTTCTCACACTCTTTGGGTTCGAGGTCCCTCAAGGGCTTGGAGCGCTTGCACCCTCGGTGTGCGCCGCCCAGCCCCAAACCTGTGACCCTCAACCTAGTTTTAACCAGACTTATGTCTCCCCCATTCGAGCGTTCGCGACTGGCCCCTCTGCTATACCTGTCTTGGACAACAACTTTCTGTAGCTGTTACATTGGCCAGATGAGTCTCCGAGCTCAGAGCTCTTACGGTGGTTCCGCCGTACACTAGGTTTTCACAAGACAAGGTGCAGTTATGACCACACCCGGCTTTCCTCCCCTAAGGTGGTTTCAGCCTTTCATGTTACCCACAGCTCAACGCAATGGGTGCAACATTGCACTCCCTGGACGTCTGTAGAGCGCTCGCATGTATATTGCGATACAGAACCATTTCGTAAGCTGCCCCAGCTCTGTCATGGTAGCAGACCAAAGGGAAGGCTTGCTTGTTTTCCTCTCAGAGGATCTCATATTGGGTGATGGCGTACATCCGCACTTGTTATGATTTGGCTCATGTTTCCCCAAGCCACATCACCGTGCATTCTACCAGGGCTCAGGCTTCATCTGCCGCCTTGCTGACTCGTGTTCCTACCCACGAGATCTGTCGCGCAGCTCCATTGGTCCTCGGTCCATACCTTTGCTTCGCAGTATGCCCTGGTTAACAGTCACGAGATGCTGTAGCCTCTGGCTCAGCAGCTTTTCATTCTGCCACATTTCACTCTGACCCCACCGCCTACGTAAGGGCTTGGGATTCACCTAACTGGAATGGATATGAGCAATCACTCGAAGAAGAAAAGACGGTTACTCACCTTTGTAACTGTTGTTCTTCGAGATGTGTTGCTCATATCCATTCCACACCCCGCCCTCCTTCCCACTGTCGGAGAGTAGCCAGCAAGAAGGAATGAGGAGTGGGTGCGCCGGCAGGGCTATATATCGAGCACTGTGACGGCGCCACTCTAGGAGGCGACCTGCCGGCCCCACTGAGTTGCTAGGGGTAAAGTTTTCCGACGAATGTGCACGCGCAGCGCACACACCTAACTGAATGGATATGAGCAACACATCTCGAAGAACAACAGTTACAAAGGTGAGTAACCTTTTTTTTCTCCCAGGAGTTCGGAACACTCTGGCAGATCAACTCAGCAGATCCTTCCTGTTCAATGAGTGGTCGATTCGTCCGGACATTATCCATTCTGTTTTCCGGAAGTGGGATTTCCCCACATAGACCTCTTCGCTTCCTGCGAGAACAGGAAATGCCAGAGGTACTGCTCCTTCCAGGGGACGCTCCCCGGGCTCCCTCTCAGACGCATTTCTGATCCCGTGGAACAGGCACCCACTTTATGCCTTTCCACCATTTTCACTCATCAACAGAGTCCTACTCAAGCTTCACAGGGACAGCGCCCACCCGATCCTGATTGCTCCAGCGTGGCCGAGGCAGCGCTGGTACACCACGTTGTTCGACCTCTCAGTGGCAGACCCGATTCCCTTGCCACTCTGGCTGGACCTCATAACACAGGACTTCGACAGGCTTCACCATCCGGACCTGCAATCCCTTCATCTCACAGCATGGTCGCTGCGTGGTTGAGCCAGTCTGAGTTGCGTTGCTCTGCCTCGGTCCAGCAGGTGCTCTTGGGCAGTAGGAAGCCTTCCACTAGGATCACATATCTCGCCAAGTGGAAGCGTTTCTCCTGTTGGTGAGCTCAGTGTAGCTTAGTCCCCAGACAGGTGTCCGTTCCTACTGTCCTGGACTACCTTTGGTCCCTGAAAGAGCAGGGCCTAGCGGTCTCTTCCATAAAGGTGCATCTGGCAGCCATTTCCGCCTTCCCCCAGGGGAAAGTGGCCGATCAATCTTCTCTCACCCTATAGTTTCAAGGTTCCTTAAAGGATTGGAACGTTTGTATCCTCAAGTTAGACGCCTGACCCCTACCTGGGATCTAAACCTGGTGCTAGCCAAGCTTATGGGTGCTCCTTTCGAACCACTGGCTACCTGCTCGCTGCTGTACCTTTCCTGGAAGACAGCCTTCCTCATCGTTATACTCTGCGAGACGAGTATCTGAGCTTTGGGCTCTGACAGAGAACCCCCCGTACATGGTTTTCCATAAGGACAAGGTAGAGCTGCGACCACACCCCTCTTTCCTCCTAAGGTGGTGTCTGCCTTTCATGTCAGCCAAGACATCTTCCTCCCAGTCTTCTTCCCGAAGCCGCACCCATCGTTGTCCGGAACAACAGCTACACACCCTGGACGTCTACAGGGCTCTCGCCTTTTATATCGAGAGAACCAAACCCTTCCGAAGGTTACCTCAGCTCTTTGTAGCTGTCGCAGACTGGATGAAAGGCCTACGGTCTCTTCCCAACGGATTTATCTGGGTAACATCTGCATCCACACATGCAATGAATTGGCTCACGTTCCAGCTAGCCACCTCACCGCCCCTTTCTATCTCGGGCGCAAGCCTTCATCTGCTGCCTTCCCGGCCATGTCCCCAGCCAGGAAATATGTCGGGACAGCTACCTGGTCATCGATTCACACCTTTGCCGCACATTACGATTGGTTCAACAGTCCAGAGATGACTGCAGCATTTGGCTCAGCAGTTTTGCATTCTGCAACATCTTGCGTCCGACCCCACCGTCTAGTTAAGGCTTGGGAATCACCTAATGGAATCGATATGAGCAAGCACTCGAAGAAAAAAAGACGTTACTCACCTTTGTAACTGTTGTTCTTCAAAATGTTTGCTCATATCCATTCCAAACCTGCCCTCCGTAGGAGTAGCCGGCAAGAAGGAACTGAAGGGCTGTTGGGTCGGCAGGGATATATATACCAGCGCCAAACGGCGTCGCTCCAGGAGGCGCCCAGCCAACCCACTGAGCGTTGCTAGGGTAAAATCTTCCGACGAGCGTGCACGCGGCGTGCGCACACCTAATTGGAATGGATATGAGCAACACATCTCGAAGAACAACAGTTACAAAGGTGAGTAACCATCTTTTTTTAAGTGATTATAAGTGCTTTGCTTACAGATCAAAGCAGGTTACCTAAGAAATAAAACAAAAACACAATCTAAGCTTTATAAACTAGATAGGTTTTGAATCAAGCAGTGTCTCACCCTGTTAACTAGTACAAGCAGAATACAGCTTTTACATACACAGGCTGGAATTCTTCTGTCCCATGTGGGACCTCCTTTCCCAGTTCAGTCCTTGTTCCTAAGGTGTTTCCAGGTGTTCAGTTGCAAGGGGAGTGAGGCCAAGTGATTATGTCATTTCACTTGGGGGGAGGGATAGCTCAGTGGTTTGAGCATTGGTCTGTTAAGCCCAGGGTTGTAAGTTCAGTCATTGAGGGGGCCATTTAGGGAACTGGGGTAAAAATCTCTCTGGGGATTGGTCTTGCTTTGAGCAGGGGGTTGGACTAGATGACCTCCTGAGGTCCCTTGATAGTCTATGATTCCCCTCTTTTATAGCTTCTTACAGCTGGCTGGGAAGATCTTTACTCATGACAACGGGGGTCTGCTCCACTCTCCCCCTGCCCCTGGTCAAGCATCTTCCATTGCCCACGTGATCCCTCTGGAAAACCTCCATTGTAAACAATTCCTGAGATAGTCCCTGGTTGTGTAGATTCCCCTTAATAGGGCCATTAGTAGTGTAGCTTCTTCATTGCTGTACCTGAAAGGCTGGTTGTGGGTGTTCCCAGCCTCACAACATATTTCAGTAACACACAATAGCAAAACTTCATAGCTTCACATACAATGACAACACATACAACCAAACAGGATATTAGTGTTCAACAGATCAAGACCTTTAGAATGATACCTCACAAGACATACTTTGTACAAAACAGCCTAATTATATGACAGTGGTGAATATGGGGGTGCCAGGGTGTTCTTTTGGGACACAGAGGGTCAGGCAAAAAGCAATGGAGCAAAATCAGATCCATCTTGTCCTTTCCCACCAGAGAATATGAAGGATTTGGAGGTTCCTATTTATTCCCTTGCTCAGAAACCAAACCAAGTCCCTGAGGCAGATAAAACTCCCAATGACATTCTGAAGAAGGACTTATTCCTGTGAATGAGACAGCATTCATTGGGTTAGGTTCCAAAGGGATGTTCAGTGACTTGGAAGGTTGGAGAAGTGCTGTGTGGGAAAGCAACCTACTTAATGTCCTTAAGGACATTATTTCTGTATGTATTGGGTTCATTAATACTCTACAGGAGCTTCCCAGAGCCTTTCCCGAGTGGGAACTGTTTCCTTGGCCCATGAGATAATTCATTTTCCATGTAGTAGGCATGATGATGTATGGCTTCCCCTCAAAAATAATATACAAAGGGTTTTAAAGACACAGTGCTGTATTTCAAATGCCATGCCACATTTCGTTAGAACCAAAAAGGACCAGTTTTGTTTAGCTTGATATCACATTTAGGGTTAATGTCTTTGTAAGGCATTTTGAACAGGAGGGGTGAAAAGCCCCTACAAAAGAGTTAGTTAATTATGATGATGATGATGATGATGATAGTGACGGACAGCTCGGACGGATATCAGAACATACTCATGGCTGGAACCAATTGTAGGTTACTAGCTTTGATACCGTTCCTTGTAAAAATAGAAGTTTGATTTTTAGAAACATGTACATGACCCAAGTGAGGCCAGTCCTTACTGGCTGGATATTTACATCAAATCACTCGCTCAGAATTGCGGGCCATCCGATGAGCCTTGGAACTGAATATTCTCCCCCAGAAGTGAGCAAGGCGAATATGTCGACTCTGCCTTGATGAATTTGTCTTTCTTCATTTCAGGTAGTCAGCCGGCTGGGCCTGGATTCCTTGTCTCCTTTTAACCCCCAGGAGCGCATTATTGAGTATGGCACCTTGTCCATTTTCTTTGTCACTCTCCTTGTTTGTACCACGCACAATTGAGGGAGCCCGGGTTCCTGCTCATGAGTCTCTGAGAATAGCTGTTAACTCAATTTGCTGTTGCTCTGTCAGATCCCAAAGTAGCACAATCTTCCTGGGATGCCATTAGGAACTCATTTGTATGCCTACAGGGTTTAAAATGCTCCTGGTTGCCCAATGAAACGTTGATTTCAATAATATTTTTGATGGGAAAAAGTGGAAAAGAAACTCTTTGATTGTCTCATTTTGTTTCAATAATCCTGAAGTGTTTCATTTAGATAAGGTAAAAATGTTTTGGTTCAACTTTATCACTTTAATTTTGTTTTGACTTTAAGATTTTAATTAACTAGAAGGTATGTTATATTTAATACTTGACATATTTATATATAACATATATTAAAATAAAATGAAACACTGTCAAAATGACACATTTTTACCTTATCAAAACAAAACAACCTGATTTTATTGAACTGCAATTTTTCATTTCCCAAATCAAACTTTTTCAGAATTTTGAGTTCATGGGTAATTTCAAAATTTTGGCTTTTTGTTCCAATTCAGAACATTTTTATTTCAAATGTCAGAATTTCCCATGGAACAGAAATTCCCCAGTGACTGCCCAGTTCTAGTACTGGACAATGAACTACTGGTTTAAACAGCACCATCAGGAGCACCCAGTGATCAGTATATCAGGTTTAACATGCCACTGCATATCCAGCTGCACTCCCACCTGCGATCGCAGTGCGACATACCTGCTTCCCTTCACCATAGTATTAGCACCTTCCATATAAAATCATTAGCAAGAGCAAAGATCCTAGAGGACTTCTGGAGGTCTCTGCTTATTGTGGAAGGGCTGTTTTCAAGGGGAAGGGTTTGCAGTGTTTCCTAGAGCTGGTCAGACTCCGAAGGTCTGTTCTGTTAGCTGGATACCCTCTGCTAGGCTCCCTCCTGCCCTCTGCCCACCACTGGCCATTGCAGGCCGAGCCCAGCTGGTGGCTCTCCCCTGAGAAGAGCAGCATGGCCATTCCCTGTGGGGTTGGGGAGGATGCCCTGACAAGTGGCCGTGCCCAGTCCCTTCTCTGCCCCTTTAAAGAACAGCTCCTCTCATTTCATGGCACTGCTTGCCAGCTCCGGGATGCCTCTGCTCAGAGCAGTGGCGGGGATTTTTAAAGGGGAAGAGTTGGATTTTTGTCTGGATGGTTCATGCATTGCAGGAGAGAGGAGTGATCCCTCCTGTCAGAAAGTCCCCCACTAAGGCGGGGGTTCTCAACGTTTTTATTGGTGACTCTTTCACACAGAGTGCCTCTGAGTGTGACCCCCCCACCTCTATAAATTAAAAACACATTTTTATATATTTAGCATATTAAAATGCTGGAGGTGAAGCGGGGTTTGAGGTGGAGGCTGACAGTTCACAACCCCCCATGTAATACCCTCGTGACCCCTGAGGATCCCGACCCCTGGTCTGAGAACCTCTGCACTAAGGGCTCCCCCATGCAGGCTCTGGAATAAGCAGCTCTTTTTCAAGACAGGCTGCTGCTGGCTTCCATTTCCCAAACTGGGATGGAGTTTCTCTGGGCAGATACAGTCCCCAAAGGCCCAGTGAATTCAATGCGGCTCCTGGCTGTGATGGTCTAGGCCTGAGGGTGCCATGCGGGACCCGGTTCAGGTTTCTGGTAAAGGAATTATCGGGGGCATGCTGGGAAGAGCCGTCGGAGCATGGCTGGGGCTGCTCAGAGAGCCTGACTTCCCTGCATTTGCTTGACACTAGCGGCCTGGAGTGGGACAGAGCTGAGCTCATCCTGATTTGCTGTTGGCAGGTACCTGGTGCAGAGTGGTCAGGCAGATGGAGGTTTGGTGTCCAAGTCACTCCACACGTTGGTGCGTGCCGTTGGCGCAAGGTCAGCCGCTCCCGGGGGAGGATCAGTGTCTGCAGCAATGTCTGCTCTGGTAGGTTCTCCTGCGATACAGCAAGGAGACTGCTTAATGCAGACCAGAACTGGCTTGAGCCCCCATCCAGAAAACACACTGCCCCAGGTGACTCTAAGAGGCCATACCTCCCCTCTCGCAAGACCCGAGTCTTTCCCCTCGACACACATTTTCTTTTGTTATGCGGCGGGATCACAGCACTAATTTGGGAAAACCCAGCAACGATTTTTCCTCAGTTCCCTTCCTTGCAGTGTGAAAGTCCAATGGATGAATGCCCCTTTAACACACTGCTGCCCTTTCCCCTCCACTGCACCCCCTTCCAGCTAGTTGTCTGAGGTCAGCAAAATCCCAGAATTCTGGAGTGTGGTCACACGGGTTCATCTCCCGCCCCTCCCACCCCAGGAAGGGGGATTGAGTAAGGTGTCCGCTGCTGCTCACTTGCTGCCACTGTTGTCTCAGCTGCTTGCTGCCACCTTTGCCACTGTTCACCTCTGTGTCTGCTGCCTCTGCCCCTGCAGCTTGCCACTCGCTGCTCCCTCTAGCTGCCATGCCATATTCTGCAGTTCCATCACTTGGCCTGCTCCTTAGGGACTTCACCAGCTAGTGGGAAACCGCTCTGTGGCTGCAGCCCCTGTGTTGTCTTTCACCACAGCATGGTCCCCAGATTGGGTCAAAGGCTCAGCCCCTAACCCTGCTCATCAAGGATTTCAGCTCTTGTGATCATTTACAGTAGAACCTCAGAGTTCCAAACCCCTCAGGAATGGAGGTTATTCGTAAGTCTGAACAAAACGTTATGGGTGTTCTTTCAAAAGTTTACAACTGAATGTTGACTTAATACAGCTTTGAAACCTTACTATGTCGATGATAATGCTGCTTTCCCCTTATTTTTTTTAGTACTGTATTTTATATTTAAGCCAGCACTGTTCTGGCTTTTTTTTCTTGGCTCTAGTGCTGCCTAATTGTGTAGTGTCCAGTTCTAAAGGAGGTGGGTGTGGGGTGACTGATCAGTTCATCACTCCAGTGTTTATAACTCTGAGTTCTATTGTAAATAGAAACAAAGGGGTCCCAAGTGAGTCTGATCAGCTCCATCTTTAAACCTGCAGGGAGAATGAAATGACTGTCCAGAACTCGTTAAACAGAGTCTACACATCTAGACCAGAAACACCTGGTCCTACCCCCATCAGACTTAGCATGTGAGGGTTGACCCCTCCCCCCCCCAAGTAGGGCAAATTAAGTGCTGTTTTGCTGCCCTTTACTCATACAATAAGGAGAACAACATTTCATTACCCCGTGTCCAACACTAACGTGAATTTTAATCCAAATCAGCCAAAATCAATCACTTTGGCAAAGCAGCTCCATCTGCCAAGCACCTTGGCTAGAGTGGATGTGCCTGTGCAAATGTAGCCTGATCCTGAGGTCTTTTCCCCTAGTCCGTCACTAGATGGCAGCTCATTCAGGCCCTGGCGTTCATCGCCTTTGACAAATAATATCTTTGCATTTGGGTCAGTGTAGCCACCTGGCTGAGGTCACGAGGAAGCCCCACAAGCCAGGTGCATTTGACAAGCAGGCGCCTCCTTTCAGCAGCTGTCGGGCAGTGCAGAGTGCACTCTGGGCTGGTGGGCCTCTTGGCAATGGCATGTGGCAAATCAGCCTCCTTGGTGGCCCAGTGAAAGTGACATATGGTAACTGTTGGACTCACTCGCCTTTACTTCCCCTCTGCTTCTGGGATGGTCTCTCTGCTGGCTTCACATTCAGCTCTCTTCTGAGTAGCGCTTCCTGGTTGGTTCTGTAGTGCCCAAGTATCCCTCATCCTTCATGGAAGTGTCTCGCTGCACTCTCCCTGGGCAGGTTGGGGGCTCTTTGCCCAGTGGCGGGCATGGTGGCATGTGTGTCGAGGGAGGAATGGCAATGGCAATCCACTCGGGTTAATGTCTCTTGTGGCTGGAGGAGAGCATGCGCATGGAGCTTTTGCCATGTCTCCTTGCAGGGGGCAGCTCTGGGCTGCATGGTGGGGCTGATGTCCTACGGGAAGCGTCAGTTTGAGGCGCTGGAATTGGTCATGAGGAAGCTGATCCCTCCGTTCCATCAGGCCATGAATGAGCTGATCGTCATGGTGGATACGGACTCTCTTGCCTTCAGCAGTTACATGGTGAGTGAGGTTTGTAAGAACTGCACAAGCTGCACGTCTCTCCATTTCTCACCCCTTTGTATCTGTGGATTGCTCGCAAACCTGCTGTCTCTGGTCATTCCCACAATGCGTAATGCTAAGCACTGATGCTCTGGGTAAAGCTAAGAAGGCATTCTGGGACTCTCTGCAAAATTTTGGCTGCCTTGATAGTTGCCTGTGGTAAATTTCCTACTTAGCCCTGCTTAGGTGGAGGGCTGAGCTTGCCAATGTCTCCTGTGCATAGACACGATGACAGGTAGAGAGGACCAGATCCTCAGCTCATGTGAATCCCTGCAGCTCCATCGAGATCAGTGAGCCTGGGCAGATTTCAATTAGCTGAGGCCCTGGCCCTGAATTCTGAAATTAAACAATGCGATAAGTCAGAGTTCAGGAAAGGTTAATTGTATCTAACTAAGAACAGCCACAAAGCCAAATTAATATAATAAACCGAATCCATCCGGATGATATTCCAGTGACCTTACAGGATACATCAAAGGCGGATCCTAAAATCTCTCTGGATTTAGCTGTCCTGTGTGTGCTGAGAGATCAGCTCCACGAATCAGGCTGTGAGGAGAGAGGCAAGCAAAGACCCCTCCTGCACAGCGATCCGTACAGGGCATACCAGGGTGCTGCTGTGTAACAAGAAGAGACTCACGACAGAACGACTGAGCACAAGCCAGTTGAATGGAAGGGTGACATGGGCTGGGACAAGGGGCAGAGAAAGCACCGCACAACATTTAAGCCTGTCCCTTACAGATCCACAGTCTGTTTGAGTGCCGGTGCCCAGGGCTGCTCCCGGGACCCTGCCCCTGCCTAGTTTTGCACTCTGGCTCCCACAGGGCAGCGTCCTCAGTGAAGGGTGACTGGCGTGTCCCTTCAGCCAGCAGTGTGATATAAACACACCGCCCTGATGGAAACATTCCCCCTTCGTGCAGACAGGCCCATGCTGGGGTCAGGCGGTAGGGAAGGGCGAAGGCTCAAGGAGCTGTACTTTAGCTGGAATAGTTCTTCCACCTTCAGCATCCTCGGGCTGAGGCCTGTTTGTTTGTTTCTCAACAGGATGCAATGAAGCTGCCTAAGAACACGCCAGAAGAGAGAGAAAAGTTTGTATTGTGTGAAGAACTGAAACACTAACACTGGGGTTGATCCCCTGGGGTAGCCCATGAAATCACTGGAATGAGCTGAAGGCCAGTGGCCTGACCCAGAGTTACTGAAGTCAAAGGACGGGCTCTCATTGGCTTCAGTGAGCGATGGCTCAGGCCTAACTGTGTGTATGTGAGAGAGAGAGAGAGAGAGAGAGCAGATCCTCACACTATACTGCAAAGCTAAAGTTTGGTTTTCCTCAGGCTTCTTGTGGGAGCAGCAGGCTCAGTGAATTGCCCTGAATGGTGGGCGTTGGGTGGATTTTTTTGGACATTTGTCCTACTTTCAATGTTTGTGAATCATTCTTTGTGTGTGCCCTATATGTTTTGGAAAGGCATATTGTTAACTCAGCACAGGGTGGATCATTTTTGGATGAGCAAATAGAACCTAAACCCAGCGTGTTTGCACGGTGGTTTGCCCAGCCCAGTGTCCATGGTGTGATATCACTCCTTCCCACAGTGGTTTCCTTGCTTGCCTTTTGCAGTCGGGTCGACAGTATGTCTTGCCTTTCGCAGGCGCACAGCTGCTATGCAGCAGGGGCTGAAGAAGGCTGTAGGTGTCCCCTTCTCGCTGGCGGAGAAAGTGAACGCCTTGTGGCCTATGTTAAAAGAGATGGCTCAGTACGGGAACCTCGCCTGCAAATCAGATCTCCAGGTACTGGCCTAGGCACTGGCAGCGGGCTCAGACTCTCTGGCAGTTCTTTAAGAAGTTTGACCCAGCTGAAGTGCAGAATGGAAGAAATCTGCCTTTGAGCACTGGGAGGTCCAGATTCTCATTTATGTTGTTAGGAAGCAAAAGGTCTGTTGATCGCAGGTACTTGTATGACTTCCCTCACCAGATTGTCTGAGCAATTATGATCTGTAATGCAACCCTCACCTCTCCCCTGGAAGGTTTACCACCATGGTACAGGTGGGGAACTCAGGTCTAGAGAGACTAGGTGACCTGCCCAAGAAATCTGTGGCTGAGCAGGGAACTAAGTCTAGGTCTCCCAAGTCCCAGGAAAGTGCTGTGATCACTGGGCCATCCATTTCTCTGCCCAAACAGTGCAAAAATCCTGGTGGTGGCTGTAACTTTTCTGACTTGCCATAGAAATGCAGTGCCCCAAAGTCTGACCCACATACCCTGCTGTGTTGTACCAGCAAGGTCCAGTGGACAGGCTGCCAGAATGACAGGTGGAAGAGCTACCAGGGACTCATTGTGTGAGTTAATAATTGGAAATATACCTATCTCCTAGAACTGGAAGGGACCTTGAAAGATCATCAAGTCCAGGCCCCTGCCTTCACTAGCAGGACCAAGTACTGATTTTTGCCCCAGATCCCTAAGTGGCCCTCTCAAGTATTGAGCTTACAACCCTGGGTTTAGCAAGCCAATGCGCAAACCACTGAGCTATGCAAGTTTGGGCAATCATTTCAGCCAACAAGTTCAAAGTTACACACTGATTTTAGCTGCCTAAATTTTTGGCAGGTTCTGATGGCCAGAACCAGTGACACCTTTAGAAAATGTTGACCGCAGCGCTCTTTGCCTCAGTTTCCCCATCTGTTGGTCTGAGTATCAGTATCTGGACACGATCCACTTCCTGGGCCAGGGCGTTGTGGGTAAATCAGCCTCAGGCTGTTGAGGTTGGAGGAGCTGTGCCAATGTACAGCAAGGAAGGGGCAGCCTGGCATACGTAAGCTATACAGGTAGCTCCGCACACATGCCTTTAACACTTGCATTCAGGTGGCAGCTAAAGCACTGGAAGCAGGAGTGTTCGGTGCCTATTTCAATGTGGTGACTAACCTGAAAGATGTAACGGATGAAGCCTTCAAGAAGGAGGTAGGTCGCCCCTCCAGTCATCCCCCGGGCTCTGTCTGCAGGTATAGGCTCTGGGATGGGGCCAGGAATGAGGGGTTCAGGGAGCAAGAGGGGACTCTGGGCTGGGGCAGGGGGTTGGAATGCGGGTGTGTGTGCGGGCTCCAAGCTGAGGCAGGGGGTTGGGGTGTGGGGAGGGGGTTTGGGCTCTTGGCTGTGGGGGTGCAGGCTCCAGGGTGGGGCCAGAAATGAGGGGTTCAGGGTGCAAGAGAGGACTCTGGGCTGGGGCAGGGGGTTGGAGTGCAGGGGTGAGGGCTCCAGTCGTGGGTGAGGGCTCTGGAGTAGGGGCAGGATCTGGAGTGCAGGAGGGGGCTCAGGGCTGAGGCAGGGAGTTGGGGTGCAGGAGAGGGTGTAGGCTCCGGGCAGCACTTACCTCAGGCGGTTCCCAGGAAGCTGCCAACATCTCCTTCCGGCTCCTAAGTGGAGGTGCGATCACATGGCTCTGTACACTGCACACGCCTTCAGGCACTGTCCCCTCAGCTCCCATTGGACATGGTTCGTGGCCAATGGGAGCAGCTGAGCTGGTCCTGGGATGGGGGCAGCACACAGAGACCCCGGGGCTGTCCCTCCATCTAGGAGCCAGGGGGAGATGCTGGCAGCTTCCTGGGAGTCGTACAGACCCAGGTAGGGAGTCTGCCTTAGCCCTACTGTGCCAACTGGACTTTTAACAGTCAATGGTGCTGACCGGAGCCACCGGGATCCTTTTTCGAACAGGTGTTCCAGTCGAAAATCAGACACCTGGCAACCCTACGCGTGACTGACGTCACTGCTGAGCTTGTCCTGAAGCACAAACCATTAACTGCCAGGGAAACCTGCTGGGAGAGGGTGCTGGCCCATTCAGCTGTTACAATGGTTTGGATGGGAAGCTCCCCTTTGTCCGGTGGGCTCTCACTCCTCAGGCTGGGAGCGTGGGGCAGGCTCTGGAAATGTCGCTCACCTTGTGCCACATCCACACCTGAGAAGGGACCCCACATGGGATGAGGGCTATACACAGTGTAAGAGGGGGGGCCCCCGGGATGGGGACTGGGGAAGAGGAAATAGTTCCACTGTCCTTTCAGTGGGAAATGATTCACTTTCTTTTTACACACAGATGCACGGCAGAGTCTCCAGCTTCTTGGTGGAAGCCCAGCAGAGCGCGGCTTTGGTGCTGGAGCTGCTGGAGAGCCGGGGGCAGTGACCGGGGGGGCGCTTGTTGGCAGTGTTATCACTGAGGCCTGGCTTGGCTGGACCCTACTGCACAGAATACAAACCTGAAATGTTCTCGCTCCTCTTGTGGTCTCGTTATGAAGTAGCTGCTCTTGCTCAGACAGACCGTGCTCTCTGGTCCCATAATGGGCCCCACGGCTGCGGCCATCCGGCTCCGGTGCTGCCGCACCCAATGCAGACTTCACCCATGGCCGGTGGCCGGTTCTCTGGGTCAGTGCTCGTCGTGCAAAGGGACGTCATCCTTGGAGGGGAGCAGGTCAGTGGGGAACTTGAAGCTGCCCTGAGGCTCCCTGTGGGATGCCCAGGGCCGGAGCTTCCATTAGGCGACCCTAGGCGGTTGCCTAGGGTGCCAGGATTCGGGGGGCGGCATTTTGTGCGCTCCACACAGAAGCTACCGGTTCCACTCCTGTCACGCCACCGAAGAAGGACCTTCTGCCGATGCGCCGCGGGAAACAGCAGCAGGCAATTGAGCAGCTCAATTGTTACCGAAATATCGGGTCTGCCTAGCTGAGAGCCAATTAACAACCTGATAGGGATAAGGGAAAATGCTTTATTCTGCAGAAAAAAGGAGAACCTGTACCTTGGTACAAAAGACTCTCCCTTACACAAATTTCACAAACCTTTTATACACATTCAGACAAAGTCCATTGCGTGTTAACACTTGATTGGTAGGTATAAAATCTCGTGCTCCCGTTATCTGGGTAGTACTGACTACTGGTTTGGAGCAGGATTTCTCTGCTTTGAGGCAGAAGAAAAGAGAGAGTGCAAAAGTTCAGGCTACTGTGTCCGTGAGCAGTACTGTGTACTGCTCCACCCAACTGGCCGCTTGTAAACTATTAAGGGGGGCCAGCCAGCTTTCACACAATGACTGCCGCTGTCACCTGTGTCATTTCGGCAGAGGGTCCCTCTTTGGCGGTGCGATGGGAGTGGAACTGGAAGCTCCCGCACACCCTGTGGGGAGCGCACAAAATGCAGCCCCCCGAATTCTGCCTAGGGCGCCAGAAACCCTGGCATCACTCCTGGGGGTGTCTTTCCCTCTGCCTACTGCCTGGCCTGCCCATTCCTGCAACAGCACGGCTCCTGTTACCGAAATATCAGGTCTGCCTAGCTGAGAGCCAATTAACAGCCTGACAGGGATAAGGAAAAATGCTTTATTCTGCAGAAAAAGGAGAACCTGTACCTTGGTACAAAAGACTCTGTCTTACACAAATTTCACAAACCTTTTATACACATTCAGACAAAGACCCTTGCATGTTAATACTTGATTGGTAAGTGTAAAATCTCATGCTCCCGTTATCTGGATAGTACTAACTACTGGTTTGGAGCAGGATTTTCCTGCTTTGAGGCAGAGGAAAAGAGAGAGTGCAAAAGTTCAGGCTACTGTGTCCATGAGCAGTACTCACCCTCCGCCCCACTGGCCACTTGTAATCTATTAAGGGGGGGTCAGTCAGCTTTCACACTCCCATGCAGCTGCATTGCCCTGGGTTCTCCCTGCAGCACCAACCTTCCCCCTGCTGCAGCTGTAGGGTGGGTTCCCACATGGAGCAGGCAGCACAGAGTGGCTGTGCCCTGCCCTGCCCCTTCTCACCCCATCCCGCACCTCAAAGCTGTGGAGTCTCCGTCATCTGCACAGGTGAGGCCTTGGAGGGCCAAAGTGATGGGACTGGGCAATGGTGCCACAGCTCTCCCCCTCCCTGCCTGGGTTCCGTCGGCCTGGTTTGCCCTCTTGAGGGGGAGGGGCTGCAGCAGTGAGGCTGGGCTCTGGGGGAATAGGTTCATTTCTCCCCCTGTGGCCTCATAGGCTGCATTTTAGGGCTTTTCCAGGGGGTGGGGAGGAGAGTCTCCCATGCAGCGTGTGGGCTCTGCCGCTCCAGGACAGCGGCTCTAGCACTGGCAGAGGCCAGGTGGTATCTCTGGCTCTTCCCGTACACACGGGGCACCACCACCAGTGTGGCCGGGATCCTCCTGCGAGTTGCTACCTTGGATGCTCTGCTGGTGAGGAAAGGCCTGACAACAGAACACCAAAGAGCCAGACTGCCACCGAACCAGGGGTGACCAGCACCAGAACCTCCACAGACAGGCTGATGCAACTTCTGGGGAACTGCTGGCTTTGCAGACAGGCCCTGTGGTCTGTTTGTAGGGCAAATCCATCCCACTAGTGGAGCAATTTGGAAGGAAAACTTCATCCCCACCGTCCCTTCCCCCTTCCAGCAGGGCTTTCCACAGGAGAGAGTGATCCTGCTCAATACTTCCTATTCTGGACCGCCCACGACACTGGATCTCAGTGAGGACAAATATAACACAGCCAGCCCTTGCCAAGAGGGGATGGTTCAGTGACTAGTAGGAAGTTTTACAAAGAATGAAAAGCCTCCTCTCTTCTTTCAGCTTCTTGCAACTCAGAGCTGCCCTGTTGTCTGACAACAGCCAACTTCCCCCAAAGTTTGGGGACGTATTTTGAAGAAGGAAGAGCTGGGGACAATAACCATGCATCCAGTGGGTACTCTTTCACTGCCTTAGTGATTTGGTTTCATGGGTCTGATAAGCAAAGGGAGAGTGACTGTGGTACTTTACTTTCCATAGACTCCTGGCTTTCACGGAGCTCGTCATGGCTGCAGACAACTTTGAAAAGAATGACCCAGTGCACCATTGTGCTGTAATGTACGGCGCTTACTTCAGAGCGGCTGTACAGGGTCAGACCAATGGTCCATCTAGCCCAGGATCCTGTCTCCTGGCAGTGGCCAATGGCAGGTGCCCCAGAGGGAATGAACAGAGCAGGGCAATTTATCAAGCGATAAACTTCTTCCACTCTCAGCTTGTGGCAGTCAGAGGTTTAGGGACACCCAGCGCCTGGGGTTGTGTCTCTGCTGCCCATCTTGGCGAGCAGCCATTGGTGGACCTAACCCCTATGAACTTATCTAATTCTTTTTTTAACCCCATTACAGTTCTGGCCTTCACAACATCTACTGGCAAAGAGTGCCACAGGTTGTGTTCTGTGTGAAGAAATACTTCCTTCTGTTTGTTTTAAATCTCCTACCTACTAATTTCATAGTTATGAGAAGGAGTAAATAATGCTCCTTATTCACTTTCTCCACAATAGTCACAATTTTATAGACCTCTATCATATTCCCTCTTACTCATCTCTTTTTCCACCTGAAACGTCCCAGGCTTATTAATCTCTTCTCACATGGAAGCTGTTTCACACCTCTAATAATTTTTGTTGCCCTTCTCTGTACCTTTACCAATTCCAATAGATCTTTTTTTGAGATGGGGTGACCAGAACTGCTCGCAGTATTCAAGATGTGGGCGTACCATGGATTTATATAGAGGCAATATGATATTTTCTGTCTCATTATCTATCGCTGTCTTTAAGATTCTCAACATTCTGTTCCCTTTTTTTACTGCTGCTGCACAGTGAGTGGATGTTTTCAGAGAACTGTCCACAATGACTCCAAGATCTCTCTCTTGAGTGGTAACAGCTAATTTAGACCCCATCATTTTATATGTAGAGTTTGGAAAACATAATCCCATGTGCATTACTTTGTATTTTTCAAGAGTGAATTTCACCTGCCATTTTTGTTGCCCAGACCCCTGGGTCCGATACACGCCTATCACAACACATGGTGTACCTCCTCCAGTACCCTAACTGCCCCAATAACAATGGTGTGGGTGCAACCAGACAATCACTGCACTCCTGGATGAACTCCCATCACACTTTTCACAAAGTGATCGCTATATCCAACCTCTGAGTCCTCATCCTCAAAGGAAACCTGCACAGCACTTTCCAAAGGCGCCTGGTACTTGCATTCATCATTTTGCTAGACTCTAAAAACCATGGTCTTACTAAAGACACTGGATTTTGGCTTATTACAATAATCTGTAACCTCCTAACCCCCTCTTTTTGTCCTATGACTACTGGGGTGTTAACGTGTTACTCCACCTTGAATGGTCCTTCAGAATATGTGCTAACTACTTATGCTAAACTATCCATTCCACTGGGTCCCTGGATTCCGGATTAGGGTTTGTATTGGCCAGGGCATCACTGGTTCCTGTATTCAAACCCCAAACCAAACCCACCTGCAGCTACAGGCTACTGCATCGCACCTTGTGCAGCCAAAGCAGTGCAGGACCAGCCCAGCTCTGCTGGGAACCCAGGTGTTCCTACAGTCAGCGTCAGGAAGTGAAACAGGGAGCAGGACGAGCACACAGCCACAGCTCAGGGCACTTGAGTGGGACGGAAAACAGCTCAGCACAGAATGTCAGAGCCGCAATGTGGCACCTCGACACATCTCACAAGGCAGCCTGGTTTCCCAGGGACCTCTCCAGCACGTTGCCCAGCACTGCGCTCAGCCTGTGGTCAGGCATGTGCACACATCTTCGCAAGGTGGGGCCTTAGCGTCCTGCTGGGGATGTGGTCCCGTACGTGCTGCCGCAGCCCCGGGTTTGCTGTGGTGCAGTTAGTGGCTATTCTACTTGGCTGGGCTCAGGCATGGAGACTAGCCCCTAGAATCACGTGGTGAGTGTAGAGAAGCCCAGCAGCATGGGGCGGTGCAGAGGTTTGGGGCTGAGAACTGGACTCAAAGCCCACCCCCCCCCCCCCGCAGTGTCAGGGGTTGCAGATCAGGCTGTTTCAGTGTCTCCCTGCAGAACCTGTCTCTGCCAGAGTGATTCCTTTCCAAGGTGAAGCAGCCTCCTAGCTGGTAACAAATAGTGTGCAGTGGGATCATTGTTTAGCGTTGTGAGATGCCCGTCTGCCAACTGGCCTGGTCACTGCTTTCTCTGTGCCCAGGGCCTTCTCATCACACTGGGCATGCTCGGGGGCCAGGGCTGCAGCTCTCCTGCCTCCTTCCTGCTGGCTAGGCCTGATGGAGAGTGTCCTCAAGCCTGCCAGGGCTGTTCCTGAAGGGAAGCTCATGGGCTTCTGCTTCTCTCAAAAGTCGGACCTCCCACCTTCACACCCCTGCCCATTCCTCAATGTCTGAGCAGTCCTGGCTCCCCCCATGCCTGCTGCAGGCCTGGCTAGGAGAGCTGGCATCATCATCCCTAGCGCTGTCTGCTACGGGCGAGCAGAGAAACCAGTTACTAGCCCCGGCCGTCCCTCTGAGGAGCCACCGGAAAATGATGCCAAAGTCTGGGTCAGGAAGTGGAGGGCACCACATACAGGTGACAAGGGAGCAGCCAGAGTGTAACTGGCTCAGCAGCAGGGCCAGCTCCCGTCTTCTGAGACAGGCTGTGGGACGGTAACTGCTGTGAATGCAGACAGCCGTGGGAGAGGGCTATTCTCACGGTATCTAATACACGTCAATCCTTGTCCCTTTCAGCATGGAAGTGGATTGAGCAGCAGTTCTGACTCAGATTAAGAAAGCGCCTCCCACTGGCCTGGCTCACGTCTGTGGCACAGCAGCAGCAGAAGCCAAATACAATTTAAGAACTTCTGTTAGTTCTCTCCAGTTCACTCTTCTGCTGCCCTTTGCTTCCTCTTCTAAATGAACCTCATGTAACCGTGTGGCTAGTGATTCTCTTCTGTTTGGTTTGTTCAGTTTCTCTCTGGAAGCATTTTAAGCTCATGGCCTGGCTCGTTTCCCCTCTGTCACTGAAGAGATTTCCCCCTCTTATGTAGCCCCCCTTCTGTCACGGAGTGTGGGGGAGTCCAGTCCTGCACCCCTCTTCCTGGGACCCACAGTGACTCTCAGCCAGCCAGTAAAACAGAAGGTTTATTGGACAACAGGAACACAGGTTACAGCAGAGCTTGCAGGCACAGTCAGGACCCCTCCACCGAGTCCTTCTGGGCTTTCAGGGTGCTTGGATCCTAGTAGGATACCCTGAATTCCGCCCATCCAGCCCCAAGGCCAAGCTCAAACTGCTTCTCTCCTGCCACTCCCTTCCTTTGTCCCCTTCCCGGGCAAAGGTGTTGACCTTTCCCCTCCCTTACCTAGCTCAGGTTACAGGCCCTGGCATCGTCCATCCCCTAAAGTCCTCCCCTGCTCTCCCACTTCCCACACAGACAGTCCCTACTGCATCACACCTTCCAATTGATATCAGCAGTCACCAGGGCCATGGTTGATACCTGGGGGTTCCTCTTCCCAATGCACACCAGAACTGGTGTGAGCCCCAAGCCAAACATCTGGGAAAACTACACATCACCAGTTCTCTGGCTCCCAATCAGCACCTAGGTCCAGTATAGTGAGAAGTTATTTAAAAATTCTGCTCACTATACAAAATGTTCTCTTGACCCCAAAGGGTCAGCAACGTTACCAGGTCAAAACACCACGCTGCCAGATAGTCCGTTAGTATCTAAACCTAAAGGTTTATTATAAACATGGAAGCAAGAACAGGAAGAGAGAAGTGAAATGGTAAAGCAGTTACATACATACAAAGACTTCAAAGTCCATACATCAGGTTCTTAGCAGTATTGGTGAGTTTGCTGGCTTGAAAGTCCCTCTGGAACACATCCACAGCTTAGATGGGTCATTCAATCCTTTGTTCAGAGCTTTGGTTTGTAGAAGAGTTACTCCAGAGGTAAGAAGCAGAAATGAAGACAAAATGAAGACTATGTAGCTGCCTTTTATATCCTTTGCCATGTGGCTTGTCCTTCCTCTGTCCCAAACACAAGCTGCCCAGCATGTGGCATGGAAAAGCCTTAGAGTTTTCTGTGCACAGGCATACCACATCTTGCTGACTCATAAGGTGTCTTCCCTGGTTCCTTTCAAGGGGTTCATTGTACAGCTGATGGGCCATCAAACGGGCTAGGCTGTGCTGATGCCAATCTGTCTGGGGGTCACCCAGAAACACAGGACAAGTTTGGAAATACAGGTATACCCCACATCCCTATAACTCATAATACAAAGGTGATGCAAACATATAAACAAGAATATAATACTTGGCAAATTATAACATTTCTGCAGATACCTCATATGACATATCTTGACAGACTCATTGCAGTTTTATAACATCGGTATCAAAAATATTATAAATATTCTCCCATATTCCATACAGCATCACACTGGGTAGATATGGGGGTTCCAAGGTTCTGCTTTGAGGCACAGAGTGCCACAGTTGCCAAGGGCTGCTTTGTGGCCAAGATGTCACTGCAGTCTGCCCTGAACATTATGGGCATTTTGGCCAAGATGATGGCCTCTGCGACTACTATGAGGAAGGCTTCCTGGCTGCAAAACTCAGGGATCACTTTGGATGTCCTTGCTAACCAGATCTTGTTTTCAGATAAGGCGGATGACACCCTGCATTTCTTTAAGGAATACTTTAAGGGTTTCTGGGTTACCTTAAGATCCTTCTGGGTGCACACACTGCCCAGGCAGAGATGCCACTATGGGGCACGGCAACAACAGCATATAGGCCACAGCATCCATTCATGCAGCCCTTTCCTCCGAGCCAGTGAGACTATCCCAGGAAAAGGAAACACTCAAGTTCAGGGCTTGGCTGATCATCTTGTCCTCCTCTGGTGCCTGCTAAGATCCCATTTTGACTCCTTGGTGCAGAGCACTATTCCAGTTGTACCTCCATTCCTTTGGGGACAGGCAGGTTCATTTTTACCATGCCCAGGGGTCTTGATCATCTGCAACAGCTGGGCCCTAGACACTCTCAGATCAGGCTACTCTATCCAGTTTCTCTCCACGGCTCCTCCACATCCTCTCTCCTTGTCCCTCTTCAGGGACCCCTCTCATGAGACACTGCTCATTGAGCAGGTCAGCTCTCCCTTGTCGTTTGAAGTGGTGGAGGAAGTCTTGCCAGATTACTGGGGTCACAGCTTTTACTCCTGTTACTTCCTGATACCAAAATCCTAGGGAAGGATGAGACCCATCCTCAACCTTGATGAATTTGTTAAGGCCATGAAGTACGTGAGATTCCATATGGCCACTCAATTGGCTGTCCTCTCTGCACTGTCTCAGAACAACGGGTTTGCTGCTCTGGACCTTCACAACGCTTATTTCCATGTGGCCATTCTACCAAGTCCTGGGAAGTTTCTTCGTTTCCTGGTAGGAGAATGATGTTTTCAGTGCACAGTTCTCCCTTTTGCCTCCTGAGTTTTCACCAAATGCATGGCAGTGATCATATCTCAGGAGGGAAGGAATCCACATCTTCCCATACCTCAGTGTCTGGTTGGTGAAGGGGAGCTCCAGAGAGGAGGTTCTTGCTCATGTCAACACTATATTGCATTTGCTCAACCATCTGGGAATCATTTTAAACACCAAAAAGTCAACATGGGCTCCCGCCCAAAAAATCAAGTTCATTGGGGCTCTGTAAGATTCCATGAGGTTGAGAGCATTCCTACTGACTGATTGCACCAAGGCAATTCAAAAGCTTTTCCTCAGTCTGCAGTCTCAGCCCTCCAAAACTGTCTGCGTGTGCCAGAGCCTGTCTGCTTGTGCGCAGGGGGTCCAGTTCACCAGTCTGCACCTTTGCCCCCTTCACATGTTGCTTGGGATGGTTATGCCCTGCCCTGCACTCCCTGGACAGATTGGTACACCTCCCACCATTAGTACTGGACTCCAGGTGCTGGTGGATGTCCCTGCGCAATGTGTGTCAAAGAGACTTGCTCGCTCATCTCTCTCCAACCAAGACGGTGGTCATTTACACCTCCCTTCTGGTTTGGGGGGGCGCATCTGGACTGACTGAAGTGCAGGGCCTGTGGTTGGAACATAGACAGCTGCAGCAGCACAGGAGCCAGCAAACAGAGCTGTAAATGAGAGAGTTTCAGTGGGAGTTTGCAAGGGGAGTTTGCAGGGGAGACTAAGAGACCTAGGCAGAGGAATAGACAGGCTAGTGAAAGGAGTGGGTGGTGTTCTGCCAGTGTTCTGGTGCTTGTTGGGGGTTTGTTTTTCTGTGGGTGGTGGTGGTTTGCTTTGGTTTGTGTTTCCTGGACTAACAGGTTTTAGGTGGGAAGGCTATGACCGATACAGAGGCAGCAGTGAAAGACACAATGAGGATGACTGGATGTGGAAGCTGCGACATGTACATGATCCTGGAGGGGGTACCTGAAAAGAATTTCGTCTGCATGAAGTGCCGCCTGATAGAGCTGATGGAAGAAAAGATCCGAGGACTGGAGATGCAGGTGGAAACTCTGGTTGAGTCTAGAAGGGGGTTTGAGCTGATGATGGAGCAAAGACATGAGGAGGCTGAAGGGATAAGCTCAGACTTGCAGATGGAAGCAGGACCAAAGAGCTCTGAGGGGAGACTGCTGGATGAGGAAAGTGGACAGTGGAAGTATGTGACTAAGAGAACCAGGCAGAGGAAAAGATGGGCTAATGAAGGAGAAATAGAACTCAGGAACAGGTTTGCAGAGTTGGAAAATGAAGAAGGGGCACATCAGGTGGTCACTGAAGGTGAGAGGGCAAGGAAAAAGAGAAGAGCAGCTAGTTCTATAGGAAGAGAGGAAGAGTCAATGGAGATAATACCAAATATGAGTCCCAGGAGGATACGGGATGGGTTGCGGAGGATTGCAAGGGACAATAGAAATTGAGGGGACTTGCAGCCAGAGGGAACAGGCGATAGACCGAAGAATCGCACCATCACCAGGAAAAGGAGGTCTACGTGATTGGAGACTCCTTACTGAGAAGAATAGACAGGCCTGTAACTAGAGCTGATCCGGAGAACAGAAGGGTGTGCTCTCTGCTGGGTGCTAAGATACAGAATGTGGACCTGAGGCTGAAAAGGATCCTAATGGGCGTGGGAAAGAATCCGCTGATTGTCCTTCATGTGGGAACAACTGATACAACTAGATTCTCACTGGACCATATCAAGGGAGACTATGGCAGCTGGGGAAGACACTTAAGGAAATCGAGGCTCAGGTGATCTTCAGTGGGATTCTGCCTGTTCCTAGAGAAAGGCAACAAAGGTGTGTCACGGAGTGTGGGGGAGTCCGGCCCTGCACCCCTCTTCCTGGGACCCACAGTGACTCTCAGCCAGCCAGTAAAACAGAAGGTTTATTGGGCAACAGGAACACAGGTTACAGCAGGGCTTGCCGGCACAGTCAGGACCCCTCCACCGAGTCCTTCTGGGCTTTCAGGGTGCTTGGATCCTAGCTAGGATACCCTGAATTCCGCCCACACAGCCCCAAGCCCAAACTCAAACTGCTTCCCTCCTGCCACTCCCTTCCTTTGTCCCCTTCCCGGGTAAAGGTGTTGACCTTTCCCCTCCCTTACCTAGCTCAGGTTACAGGCTCTGGCATCGTCCATCCCCTAAAGTCCTCCCCTGCTCTCCCACTCCCCACACAGACAGTACCTACTGCATCACAAGGTGTGACAAGATTATGGTGATCAACAGCTGGCTCAGTCAGTGGTGCTATAAGGAGGGCTTTGGGATGTATGGTCACTGGGAAGCATTAGTGGACAGAGGACTGTTCTCTCAGGATGGACTTCACCTGATTAAGGAGGGAAATAGACTTCTAGGATGGAGGCTGGCATAACTGATTGAGAGAGCTTTAAACTAGGAATTGTGGGGAGATGATTGGGAGATGTCCAGGTAATCTCTACGCCGGAATTTAATATTGAGAGGGAAGAAAATGAAGAAAGAAAGGATACAGCCGTGGGTATGAGAATGGACATAAGGAGGAAGGGTAGTGTAGATACCATTCTAATGGGTGATACTGGTGGTAGAATGTCTGTGCCTAATCGGGTAAAGAATGTCCGTGAAACCAAACAGCAAGAATTAAGATGTTTGTACACTAACGCAAAGAGCCTACATAACAAAATGGAGAACTAGAGCTACTGGTGCAGGAAATGAAACCGGATATTATAGGGATAACAGAAACATGGTGTAATAGTAGTAATGACTGGAGTACAGGAATTGAAGGGTATGTGCTGTTTAGGAAAGACAGAAATAAAGGCAAAGGCGGTGGAGTAGCATTGTATATCAGTGATGAGGTAGACTGTAAAGAAATAATAAGTGATGGAATGGATAAGACAGAGTCTGTCTGGGCAAAAATCACATTGGGAAAGAAAGCTACTAGAGTTGATATAGTGCTTGGGGTGTGCTACAGACCACTGGGATCCGATTTGGATTTAGATAGAGACCTCTTTAACTTTTTAATGAAGTAAACACTAATGGGAATTGTGTGATCATGGGAGACTTTAACTTCCCAGATATAGACTGAAGGACAAGTGCTAGTAATCAGATTTTCCTAGATGTGATAGCTGATGGATTCCTTCACCAAGTAGTTGAAGAACCAACAAGAGGGGATGCCATGTTAGATTTGGTTTTGGTGAGTAGTGAGGACCTCATAGAAGAAGTGGTTGTAGGGGACAACCCTGCTTTGAGCGATCATGAGCTAATTCAGTTTAAACTAAATGGAAGGATAAACAAAAATAGATCTGGGACTAGGGTTTTTTATATCAAAAGGGCTTTAAAGAATTAAGGAAATTAGGGAAATAGATTGGACTGAAGAACTTGGGGATCTAAAGATGGAGGAGGCCTGGAATTACTTCAAGTCAAAGTTGCAGAAACTATCAGAAGCCTGCATCCCAAGAAAAAATTCATAGGTGGGAATTGTAGATCAAGCTAGATGAGCAAGCATCTCAGAGAGGTGATTAAGAAAAAGCAGAAAACCTACAAGGAGTGGAAGATGGGAGTGGATTAGCAAGGAAAGCTACTTTATTGAGGTCAGAACATGTAGGGTAAAATGAGAAAGGCCAAAAGTCATGTAGAGTTGGACCTTTCAAAGAGAATTAAAACCAATAGTAAAAGGTTCTATAGCCATATAAATAAGAAGAAAACAAAGAAAGAAGTGGGACCGCTAAACACTGAGGATGGAATGGAGGTTAAGAATAATCTAGGCATGGCTCAATATCTACACAAATACTTTGCCTCAGTCTTTAATGAGGCTAATGAGGAGCTTAGGGTTAATGGTAGGATGACAAATGGGAATGAGAATATGGAGGTAGATATTACCACAGCCAAGGTAGAAGCCAAACTCGAACAGCTTAATGGGACTAAATTGGGCCCAGATAATCTTCATCCAAGAATATTAAAGACACTGGCACATGAAATTGCAAGCCCATTAGCAAGAATTTTTAATGAATCAGTAAACTTATGGGTTGTACCATACGACTGGAGAATTGCTAACATAGTTCCTATTTTTAAGAAAGGGGAAAAAAAGTGATCCGAGTAACTACAGGCGTTTTAGTTTGACATCTGTAGTATGTGAGGTCTTGGAAAAAAATTTAAAGGAGAAAGTAGTTAAGGACATTGAGGTCAATGGTAATTGGGACAAAATACAACATGTTTTTTCAAAAAGTAGATCGTGCCAAACCAACCTGATTTCCTTCTTTGAGAAGGTAACAGATTTTTTAGACAAAGGAAACACAGTGGATCTAATTTACCTTGATTTCAGTAAGGCATTCCACATGGGGAATTATTAATAAATTGGAAAAGATGGGGATCAATATGAAAATTGAAAGGTGAATAAGGAACTGGTAAAAGAGGAGAGTATAACAGGTCATACTGAAAGATGAACTGTCAGACTGGAAGAAGGTTACTAGTGGAGTTCCTCAGGGATCAGTTTTGGGACCAATCTTACTTAGTCTTTTTATTACTGACCTTGGCACAAAAAGTGGGAATTTGCTAATAAAGTTTGTGGATGACACAAAATGGGGAGACATTGTTAACATAGAGAAGGACCGGGATATCATACAGGAAGAGCTGGATGATCTTGTAAACTGGAGTAATAGTAATAAGATGAAATTTAATAGTGAAAAGTGCAATATCATGCATTTAGGGATTAATAACAAGATTTTTTGTTATAAATTGGGGACACATCAGTTAGAAATAACAGAGGAGGAAAAGGACCTTGGAGTATTGGTTGATCACAGGATGACTATGAGCTGCCAATGTGATATATATCAGAGGGGTGGCCGTGTTAGTCTGGATTTGTAAAAGCAGCAAAGAGTCCTGTGGCACCTTGTAGACTAACAGACGTTCTGGAGCATGAGCTTTCGTGGGTGAATAATCACTTTGTCTGATGCATGTAGTGGAAATCTCCAGGGGCAGGTGTATATATATGCAAGCAAGAAGCAGGCTAGAGATAACGAGGTTAGTTCAATCAGGGAGGATGAGGCCCTCTTCTTGCAGTTGAGGTATGAAAACCAAGGGAGGAGAAACTGGTTTTGTAGTTGGCAAGCCATTCACAGTCTTTGTTTAATCCTGAGCTGATGGTGTAAAATTTGCGGATGAACTGAAGCTCAGCAGTTTCTCTTTGAAGTCTGGTCCTGAAGTTTTTTTGCTGCAGGATGGCCACCTTAAGATCTGCTATTGTGTGGCCAGGGAGGTTGAAGTGTTCTCCTACAGGTTTTTGTATATTGCCATTCCTAATATCTGATTTGTGTCCATTTATCCTTTTCCGTAGAGACTGTCCAGTTTGGCCGATGTACATAGCAGAGGGGCATTGCTGGCATATGATGGCATATATTACCATCAGCTTTGCCAAAAAAGTTTTCTCAGGTATTTCTTGAAGCTGGGCAGGAGTGGCTCAGATAAATGTCCAGGGGAATGACCTCCACCCTCCTTGAAATTGAAATTGTTACCAAGTCCCTCATTTTTCTGTGTCCCTTTGTCTCTCCAGTGGAGTCACACTGCACCACACGCAAGGGTAAGCTGGACATTTGGATCATGGATGAAGCACTTTACAGGTGCAGGGATTGTGAAATTGTTAGGCAATTGTAATTGTTTTGAAAATGATTCATTGTTTTCTGTCAGTGACAGAGACAGATGCAGGGAGAAGATTTCTGATAGTGGAGAGCTCCTTGATCTAGCACACAAGAGCAGAACGATAGAGAGAGCCCTGCTGGGCTAAAGTTGGCTTTCCCCCAACCATCTCCAGACTCAGCAATCCATCCACCCCTTTGGGAAAACAGCCTTCTCCTACTGCCAGCTTGTACTATAGCTTACCTAGTACCAGTGTGCTGCAGTGCTGAAGGTTCAAACCCCAATGATAATGCTCTGTGTGTGTTAACAATTGTATTTAATAGACTTTAGTTTAGTTTTTACATTCTTAAAAAAAACCACCTAGGAAATTACACACACACAGTGTAAACTGTGCAAAGAATGTTATTTAGGTTGCAAAGTCAAACACTCAGAAGTTGAGAAATGCCAGAACTGCAGTTTTCCATTAAACTTACTTTATCACCCCGTGCACATGCATTATGGTATGGTCTTTAACTACACGATCAAATCTTATCTTACCCACAGGACCCCTGCCTCATTCAGTGCATGGGCTGGCTGCACAAAGGAGCAGAATTAAGGTTACGTGAGTTGGTGTAAATCTGGCTGTAAACACGTTTGCTGAGGGCAGCCCCACAAGTGGCCCATCACCTCAGATTCCATCTTGATTCATAGATTCATAGACTTTAAGGTCAGAAGGGACCATTATGGTCATCTAGTCTGACCTCCTGCACAAAGCAGGCCACAGAATCACCCATCCACTCCTGTAACAAACCCCTAACCTATGTCTGAGTTATTGAAGTCCTCAGATTATGGTTTAAAGACCTCAAGGTGCAGAGAATCCTCCAGCAAGTGACCCGTGCCCCATGCTGCAGAGGAAAGTGAAAAACCTCCAGGGCCTCTGCCAATCTTCCCTGGAGGAAAATTCCTTCCCGACCCCAAAAATGGTGATCAGCTAAACCCTGAGCAGGTGGGCAAGACTCACCAGCTAGCACCCAGGAAAGAATTCTTTGTAGCATCTCAGATCTCACACCATCTAACATCCCATCACAGACCACTGGGCATACTTACCTGCTGATAATCAAAGATCAATTTATTGCCAAAATCAGCCTATTCCATCATACCATCCCCTCCATAAACTTATCAAGCTTAGCCTTGAAGCCAGATATGTCTTTTGCCCCCACTACTCCCTTTGATTCCTCAGGTTGTGATGGAGTAGGGACAGTTTGTGTGGGGGTGAGAAAGCCGGGGAGGACTTTAGGTGAGGGACAGGACCCAGGCCTGTAACTTGAGCCAGGTAGGGGGGAGGAGTGTCAGCACCTTTTGCCCGGGAAGCTGAACAAAGGAAGGGGCCAGCTGTAGGGCCGTTAGTTCAGTTTCGGTTTTGGACTGGGTGGTGCGAATTCAGGGAATCCTAAGCTGGGATCCAAGCGCCCTGAACCCCCAGAAGGACTTGATTGAGGGGTCCTGACTGTGCCTGCAAGCTCTGCTGTAACCTGCATTCCTGTTGTCCAATAAACCTTCTGTTTTACTGGCTGGCTGAGAGTCACTGTGGGTCCCAGGAAGAGGAGTGCAGGACCAGACTCCTCCACACTCTGTGACACAGGTAAACTCAGTTCAGCCTTCAAAGTATTTCAATAGCCCTTTCTGCGGGGTTTCCTTCTTATCAGAATCCCCCCCAGTGCAATCCAAACAGTACATTCATCCCAACAGTCCGGCACCAAGCCCAGCTCCAGTATCTCTCACCACGCCCCAGCTCCCAGCAGGTGCAGCTCTGCCTGCTCCCCCCACACCCTAACTTCCAGGTCTGGCACCAGTGTCTCTCACCACACCTCACCCAGACCCTCTAACCTGGGTGTTTCTCCACCCTGTTTCCTTGCCAGGCAGGGCTCCAGCTCTTGCTTGGAGACATCAGTGGACTCACCCCTCCATCAGCCTTCTGTGGCCCTCTGTCTGTAGCTTTCACCAGCCTGCTCTGGCTATACTGCTCACTGGGGAACTGACTGCTCCCCCCTTCAGAGACAGCGCCCCGAAAGCTCAGTGCCCAGCTCTGCTCTTCCTCTCAGCTCCCGTTACTCTCTGGGTTCTCTTCCTTTCTGCTCTGAGCTCTCAACTCTCCCTCTCAGGGCAGGTCTCCACTACCGCTTAATTCAGTATGACTTACATCACTCAGGGGCCTGAAAAAGCGACCTCAGCAGAGAGATCTCTCGTCGGCACAGAGCATCTTCCCCAGATGTGCTGCAGTGCACAGTGGCATTGGCGTTTCTAGTGTCGACTAGCCCGAAGTTCTCACAGGACTTTGGATTCGGGGTGTGGAACTTCCCTCTCAGGATTCTGACCTCTCATTTATAACTCCAGGGGCAGACTCACCGTTCTCCTTACACCGAAGTAGGATCCCAGATGAATTTCCTTCTGAAAACTCAGTAACTGGCTTGGTGGCTTTAACCAGATTCCCAGCAGGGCTCACTGGCAGGGCTCCTCTTTACCATAGGGCTGGGAGTACGGAGAGCAAGAAGAGCTTTTGACCAGACAGCTGGTACATTTCTGATGGTAACAGCAGGTGACGTTTTATGCAACAGGACTTGACAAATCCTATTACAACCTCATTGGTCATCTGACAGTGAACCTTTTGACTCAGATGTCCATCCTGACAGGGATCCTGCTGCTGATTAACCTCATTTCTGTCTCTTCCTCCCAGGGGCAGCAAGCTGCAGGAGGGCGTCAGTCAGGCGGCTTTCGGCAGCATGCCTGCGGGAGGTCGCCAGTCCTGTGGCTTCAGCGGCAATTTGGAGTGAAGTATACCCTAACGCGCGGGACTGGTGGACCTTGCGCAAGCATGCTGCTGACAGCCGCTGACTGCCATGCTTGGGCAGCAAAATACATAGAGCCGCCCTGCTTCCTCCTCAGGAAACATGTGGGGTGTTCAATATGACCTGTGCAATAAGCTACAGTTCGTATTGGAATGTCTTCCCCATCTGGATACTGGGTCACTTTTCATGCCTTCACCCAGGGAGCTCTCTTGCCGATGAGCTAACACTGGGATCATCGGAACGTGAATAAGAGCATGGACTGTACCAAGGCACTGCATAAGAATTGCTACCTGGATAAAATACATGCTACATGCTCTTGGCTATAGAACGATGTAATTTCAGGGTACGTCTACACTACAGAATAAATTCGAATTAGCTAAAACCGATTTTATAAAACAGATATTATAAAGTCGATTGTGCGCGTCCACACTAGGCACACTAATTCGGTAGTGTGCGTCCGTGGTCCGAGGCTAGCATCGATTTCTGGAGCGGTGTATTGTGGGTAGCTACTGTAAAAGAATGAGGCCAATAACGTCGATTTGCATCCACACTAACCCTAAATTGATATAGTAATATCGATTTTAGCGTTACTCCTCTCATTTTGTAGGTGTACAGAAATCGATTTTAAAAGCCCTTTAAATCGATATAAAGAGCAGTGTAGTGTGGACGGGTGCAGCATTAAATCGATTTAACGCTGTTAAAATCGGTTTAACAGCGTAGTGTGGACCAGGCCGAAGACTGATCTAAGCCTTAAAACACACATTGCAGTGTTTTCCTGTACTTTATTTTATTACTGAAAGTTTGTTGTTTGGCGTGTGTGATGTTGCATTGCATAATGCTTTATAGAACGATGCTTATGAGTGTAAATATGACATAACTGGAATATGTTTTATGCTAGAGACACCATGTAACAGATCTTTGCAAAGGTTATGATCTACTGATTATATTCATCCTTTCTGTATGTATGTCTCATTTTTATATCTGAAGTTATGAGCGTTGGCTCTATGTTTGTATTTAAAGTGTTTGCTGTAGAAGCACATAAGGCAGATTTGATCAACATAGTGTGAGGGGTTATTCAAGTAACTGGGAGTATTTAGCTAACAATGGACAGTGCACATCTGAGCTTTCCTGGGAACATTCAAACATGTAAACAATGACATCGGCCTGCAAAAAGCTGAATCATCCACAGACATGTGACTTGCCCAGGTAGCTACAGACTCCATCTTGTTGCTGTGATCCTGCACAGGAGAACAAAGGGGTTTCCACCCACAAGAGAGAGAATATAAAAAGCCTTGGAAACCCCTCCATTTTGTCTTCAGCTCTCCACCCGCCAAGAGATGCCTGAAAGAAACTGGAACAAAGGACAGTAACTACGGGGATGTGTGTGATTGCTGGACCCAGCTAGGAATGAATCTAGTCTGTCAAAGAAGCTTATTGGAGCATCTCTAAGGGTGAGATTTACCTACATTTAATTTCCTACTGTATTAGGCTTAGACCTGAGTGTTTTTGTTTTATTTTGCTTGGCAATGTACTTTGTTCTGGCTGTTATTACTTGGAACCATTTAAATCCTACTTTCTGTATTTAATAAAATCACTTTTTCCTTATTAATTAATCCAGAGCAAGTAATTAATACCTGGGGTAGCAAACAGCTGTGCATATCTCTCTGTCAGTGTTATAGAGAGCAAACAATTTATGAGTTTACCATGTATAAGCTTTATACAGAGTAAAACAGATTTATTTGGGGTTTGGACCCCATTGGGAACTGGGTATCTGGGTGCTGGAGACAGGAGCATTTCTTAAGCTGTTTTCAGTTAAGCCTGCAGCTTTTAGAGACGTGATTCAGACCTGGGTCTGTTTTTGCAACAGGCTAGTCTGTCTGGCTCAACAAGACAGGGTACTGAAGTCCCAAGCTGCCTGGGAAAATTGGTTCAGAGCTAGTCTCAGCACATCAGGCAGCAGTCTCAAGGGAGCGTCTGTGACCCAATCTGTCATAACATGTGCTTCCTAATTATTTCTACACTGATTGTTAATGTTTTCTGTCTTACCCTCCCATTGAGCTCTTCGGGGATAGGCGTATCTCCTGGTTGTTTGGCTGTACCATGACAAGGTGGGTGTGGGAATATCTTTTATCAGACCAACTTCTGTTGGTGAGAGAGACGTGCCTTCCAGCTTACACACAGCTCTTCTTCACGTCTGGGAAAGGTACTCACAATGTCACAGCTAAATACCAGGTATGTCAGCAGGGTCTGAATGAGCTCTCCCCTGACGTCTAATGATGGACTGGGAGAGAAGATGTCAGGAACTAACCTTATTTGCATAAACACACCAGCTCTATCTAGGTGTGCAGTGTGATGGAGCTGCTTTGCCCAAATGATCACTTTTGGCTGGTTTTAGATTGCAAGCCACTTTGTTATTGGGGGGCCGGGTAATAAGGTGTGTTGATCCTTGTGTGAATCAAGGGAGCAGAACTGATTTATGAGGCTCACTCTCAGCTGGAACGCATTCACTAAGCAGGGTTAGGGTGCAAAGCCAAGAGGAGATGAGAAAGAGTAAGAGTTTCTGTTTAGTGGTGTGATTGCTGCATAAGGGATCTAGATACTATTTGACCCTTCCCCTGATTAAGATTCAGTAGAGAGTCTTTGTTGTGGATCAGAAGAGCTGAAATCACTGAAACCAGGTCTAAGCATTAGCTCTTTTCTGGGACAGTATCTCTGGTAAAGAAACTGCCCTAGTGTGAGGCTCCCCCACTAACTGTTGAAATCACTGAGAGCAGTGTTAAGCGGTGGGACCTCAAGACATACCAGAGGTTGCAGTAGAGAGGGCAGTGATGGTGGAGTGACTGACAGCAGAGCGAGCGGCTGACCATGGAGTGAGTGGCCAGCTAACACCTCAGCAGTCACAAGACAAAAAAGGGGGACTAGTGGGTTATAGACTATTGTAATAAGCCATCAATCCAGTGTCTTTATTAACACCATGGTTTTTAGTGCCTAGCACTGTTATGAATTTAAGATCCCAGGCTC
The DNA here is from genome assembly GCF_007399415.2 of Gopherus evgoodei. Taxonomy (NCBI): domain Eukaryota; kingdom Metazoa; phylum Chordata; order Testudines; family Testudinidae; genus Gopherus; species Gopherus evgoodei. The sequence continues at coordinate 7,964,178 of NC_044332.1, read as the reverse complement.
ATCTTTTGAAGATGTTTGAGGATGGGAACTGAGAGGTCAATATGGAATGACTGCTCTGTGAAAAGTATTCACCTGTAGATGGTACGATGTTTTTGTCTTTTATCATTTTCCTGTGTGAGTTCATTTGAAAAAGTTGCAATTGTCTGGTTTCGCCCACATAGGTGTTATAAGGACATTTAGTGCATTGGATGAAGTACACCACATGTTGTGATAGGCATGTAATCAATAGACTTATTCTAATGTTGATCCTTACCAGTGAGTTTGACTGAAGTGTTTGGTAGATCTCCTCAGGCTACAAAGGCTGGTGTATGTCACTTTCCATCCATGAAGTGATGACCAATAATAAACTTGCATTGCTCAAGAAAGGGTCTTGAGCAGTGCAAGATGGTGTTATTCCGGTGTACAAGGCTGGGAACTGGGGGGATCTGGCTGGTGCCTTGCTGTGTGATTTGTGAATGGCTCTGGGAGCAGTCATGCAGTCTGGCTGGGTGTGGGGCTCCACATGGGGTTGTACTGAGTGGGAACAGTACTGGGAGGGGTTTGCTGCTTGCCACCAGTAAGGCATTGTGAGAGACAACCCAGAGCAGTGCGTTAAGGAGGCATAGCTGTCCCACCATCCCAGGCTGCACCCTGGGGATCCCGTCACACTCAGGTTCTCATTGGTTTCGTGGTACATTTGTCCAGACATTCTTCCTCAAGGTGGCTTGTGAAGAGGCTGGCATATTGGGGAGCCATCCTAGTTCCCATGGCTGGTCCCATGGTTTGGATAAAATGTTTGTTTTTGATGTAAAACTGGTCTGGGTGAGGATTAAATGGATGAGTTTGACAATGTGTTTGAGGTGGAGGTCTGAGTGTTGTCCATTGTCTCACATTTGAGGCAGGCTGCGAAGCTCTCAGTGTCTGTGTGTAGGGAAGTGACTTTGCTGGTGGTGAGGATGGTGTTCTGAGGGAGGTTGTTAATGTTGTGCAGTTTGTGCAGGAAGTCAGTTGTCCTGGAGGATGCTGCCCCTTTGGGTGGTGGTTGGCTTGAGGCTGGTTTCTGAGTGTCCTGACACTCCTTCAGTCAGAGTGTCATGGCCAGGTAGGATGGGTTCCCGTGCCTGGGTCTCTTGGGACGCATGGGGCAGGGTTGTGGGGATGAGTTTGTAGAGTTTCTCTTGGCGTTGTTTGGGGAGGATTTAATCACCTCCTCTGAGCGCTGGGTGAAGGGTGGCCTGGGCTGGTAGAGGAGGTGGTGCCGCAGTGCTGTGGGTTGGCGTGGTTAGCCCAAGCGCCCCAGTGACAGTGCTCCTGGTGTGAGCCCAGGGACCTCCCCGTGGGCGGCTGGCGGGCCAGTAGCGCTGCCCTGGCGGGGCGGGCTGGGGCCGTTTCTCCGCCAGGGACAGGCGGTGCCGGCGGGGATGGAGCTTGAGCTCTCAGCGCGGCCAACAGGGGCCCCACCCACCTCGCAGCCAGGGCCAGGGCGGGGCCCGGGGCGAGGGCGATTCCCGCTCTGGGCAGCAGGGGTGGGGCCGGAGCCCGGGGCCGGCCCTGATTGGCCGGCGCCGCGTGGGCCCATGTCTGCCGAGGTGGGGAATCGCCGCGCTGCGAGCCCGCGGCTCCCGGAGTCAGGGCGTGCGGCGGCCGTGCGATGGGGCATGAAACGTGAGTGTGTGTGTGTGTGTGTCCCTCACTCTGAGCCTCTGCCAGGGTGTGTGTGTGTGTCTGTGTGTCCCTCTGAGCCTCTGCCAGAGTGTGTGTCACTGTGTCAGTGTGTGTCTGTGTGAGTGCGTGTGTGTGTCCCTCTGAGCCTCTGCCGGAGTGTGCGTCACTGTGTCAGTGTCAAGTATCAGAGGGGTAGCCGTGTTAGTCTGGATCTGTAAAAGCAGCAAAGAGTCCTGTGGCACCTTATAGACTAAGACGTTTCGGAGCATGAGCTTTCGTGGGTGAATACCCACATCGTCAGATGCATGTAGTGGAAATTTCCAGGGGCAGGTATATATATGCTAGCAAGCAAGCTAGAGATAATGAGGTAGTTCAATCAGGGAAGATGAGGCCCTGTTCTAGCAATTAAGGTGTGAAAACCAAGGGAGGAGAAACTGGTTTTGTAGTTGGCAAGCCATTCACAGTCTTTGTTTAATCCTGAGCTGATGGTGTAAAATTTGCAGATGAACTGAAGCTCAGCAGTTTTTTTTTTGAAGTCTGGTCCTGAAGTTTTTTTGCTGCAGGATGGCCACCTTAAGGTCTGCTGTAGTGTGGCCAGGGAGGTTGAAGTGTTCTCCTACAGGTTTTTGTATATTGCCATTCCTAATATCTGATTTATGTCCGTTTATCCTTTACCGTAGCGACTCTCCAGTTTGGCCGATGTACATAGCAGAGGGGCATTGCTGGCATATGATGGTGTCACGGGGTCACCGGGCGATGCTCTGGAACTGCTCCCCACAAAGCCAGTCAGGACTTTGGGGAGCCTCCTCTCCCTTGGAGCAGACTTGTTCAGGGCAAGAAGCTCAAACGTCTTCAACTCCTGGGTCTCTCCTTTGAGCATTCAGCATCCTCTGCCCCTCAGTGCGCTTCCCACAGCGAGCCCACCCCAGAGGGGTCCTGGGGAAGCCACAGGGTCCTGCACCCCCACTTTACAGTCAGACGTGACTCTCAGCCAGCCAGTAAAACAGAGGTTTATTCGATGACAGGAACAGGGTCTAAAACAGAGCTTGTAGATACAGCGAACCGGACCCCTCAGCCAGGTCCATTCTGGAGGGCAGTGAACCAGACCCCCCATGTCTGCACTTCACTCCTCGACCCCAGCCAGCTCCAGACTAATAACCCCCTCCAGTCCCTCCTCCTCTGCTCCACCCCTTTTCTGGGCCAGGAGGTCACCTGATCTCTTTGTCTCCAACACCTTCAGTTGGCACCTTTGCAGGGGAGGGGTCCAGGCCATCAGTTGCTAGGAGACAGAGTGCCAGGCATTTAGGTGCACTGGCCCCTTGCTCTGCCAGATACTTAAGAACTGAGGCACCAAAACAGTATTCAGAGAAAACATTAAGAACATTCCTAGTTCATCACAGATGGCGTATATTACATTGGTGGACGTGCAGGTGAATGAACCGGTGATGGTGTGGCTGATCTGGTTAGGTCCTGTGATGGTGTCGCTGGTGTAGATATGTGGGCAGAGTTGGCATCGAGGTTTGTTGCATGGATTGGTTCCTGAGCTAGAGTTGCTATGGTGCGGTGTGCAGTTACTGGTGAGAATATGTTTCAGGTTGGCAGGTTGCCTGTGGGCGAGGACTGGCCTGCCACCCAAGGCCTGTGAAAGTGTGGGATCATTGTCCAGGATGGATTGTAGATCCCTGATGATGCGTTGGAGGGGTTTTAGTTTGGGACTGTATGTGATGGCTAGTGGAGTCTTGTTGGTTTCTTTCTTGGGTTTGTCTTGGGTGTGTGAGTGTGTGTCTGTGTGAGTGTGTGTGTGTGTCCCTCTGAGCCTCTGTGAGAGTGTGTGTCACTGTGTCAGTGAGTGTGTGTGTCCCTCTGAGCCTCTGCGAGAGAGTGTGTCTGTGAATGTGTGTGCCTCTGTGCCAGTGGCTGTGTGAATGAGTCTCTGTGCGAGTGCATGTGAATTTGTGTGTCTCTGTATGTATCTCTGCCAGAGTGTGTGTGTATCTCTGTGTGTCTCTGTCTCTGTGTGAGTGTGCCCCTGTGACCTTGGCCAGTGCTGTTCCTGCATCCCAGTTGTAGCCTGTTTCTGTTCCAGCGGCTTCCAGAGGCCACACTTGGACCGAGCCCCTGTGCTCGGAGCTGTATGGCTATGTGTAATGCTGCACAGCACGGTGCCACGGAGTAACTGGTCTGTGCAGCACCTGCCTGCCAGCAGGGGCCGGGGCTCTTAGGAATTCCTTTTAAATGAGACATTTTAAATCCATGAACTGCCCCAGCGCTCCCAGCATGGAGGGAGGTGACAGAGCTGCCATCTCTTCGCAGTGACAGATCCCCGTGGGTCGATGGGAAACTCTCCTCGAACTCGGTGCTCTGGTTGCTGTGAGGACAGCGTGGGGTGGGAAGGTGCCAGGAAAGGGGAGCGCTGTCAGAAGTAGCCCCCTGTATGGGACCGGTTGAGGGTCTGTCAGGTTCTTGTTCCGACAGCGCGGTGTGGAGTGGTCAAAGCCAAGCAAAGTGACATTGGCCCAGCTGTTGCTCCAAGGACTCGGCCCTTCCCGCTTGTTACTTTTCAAAGTCTAGGTGTTGGCAGCCAGCTCCTGGCTGAGTGCAGAGCTCTCTGGGTTCTCATGTCTATTGCTAATGCTGCAGCAGGCGTCTGCACTGGCCCTGCGCGTCCCAGGGCACTGCCAGCCTGATGCTCAGAGCCGGCAATGCTTGGTGACGCGCCTGGGATTTGTCTGGTTCCCTGTGGTCTCTCCAGGTGTTTGCGGAGAAGAGGCGGCCCGTATAAAACAGAACCTGCGAGTGACCTCACCCGCTGGCGACTGAGCAATGAAGAAGGGCGGCAGAGTTGGCGCTACCTGGAGGCTGGCGAGGAATGTGAGCGAGAGCAGAGCGGGCTGGAGGCTCACTGCGTAGGCTTGGACACGGTGGGTGGCTGGTTTTCACTTGCAGCGCACTGTTTGCCAAGGCTGGGAAGGGGGCAGCCACTGAAACCCCATGCCCGTATGGCCGACTGTAGTTCCCCTATTGCCGCCATTGTCTCCTGCCCCCAAATGCTGAGTCGTCGTCTCTGAAGCAAGGCTTCTTTTCAGTGACTGTCTCGAATTCACGTGCTTGCTAATTCCACAGGGCAGGCACAGGTGGTGCTGGCATCAGGGGCAGAATTCACAACCTCATGCCAACCTGGTTGTATTGGCTACTGGGGAAGAGGGGAGGTGTCACAGCTCCCTGCAAGGGGGCATCTTGCCCAGCTGGGACCAGAATCTGCTAACCCTTCCATGCCTGGAGCCCTGGAATCTGGCCCCTGAGAAAGGGGGTTGGGGAGGTCTGTTTGCCCTGCTCCCTCCCTGCCTGCTGACTCTCTGGGGATTATGCACTGAATGACTCAGAAGGTGCTTCAAGGCAGCAAGCGTCCTGCTGGTATCCACATTCCTCCTCTGCTCCCCTCCCACATCTCTTCATCCCTATGCATGCTCTGCACAGTCCCTCTGTGCTGGATTTGGTGTCCTGTTGCTGGCATTGCTACTAAGTATTGTGTGAAAGGCCAGTGCAGTACAGGCCATGGGGAAGGTACACAGTCCCTGATTACCCACGGGACTGCAGTGCTGCCATAGCCCACAGCACAAGGCACTTGATTGTACTGGTGTCTTGGCTGTTGGCCATTCTTTGTGCGCGAGCTGGAGCCAGGGCCGGCTTTAGGCTGATTCCCCGGAATCGGGCCTTGTGCCTAAGAGGGCATCTTAAGTGCCTTCTAAATTTTAAAAATTTTTTTTACTCACCTGGTCTGCTCTGGGTCTTTGGCGGCGGGGGGTCTTTTGGTGCTGTGGAAGACCCGGAGCGGACCCCCCACCACCGGAGTGGCGCCGAAGCCCTGAACCACTGCTGGATATTCAAATGAGGCCCCGCAGTTCATAAAGCCAGCCTTGGCTGGAGCGCTGCTCTTTTAATTTGTGTCTGTCCCTGCTCCTCTTCCTTTCTTTGCAGAGTAAATTCTTCAAGGCCTTGCCCCAGGCCTGCACAGCCCAGGAAGCAGCGCTGAATGGGATGAAGTTTTACTCTGGCCTGCAGGCGGAGGATGGGCACTGGCCCGGTGACTACGGGGGGCCCCTCTTCCTGCTGCCAGGTACGGTGGATTCATAGATTCATAGACTTTAGGACTGGAAAGAACCTCGAGAGGTCATCGAGTTCAGTCCCCTGCCCTCAAGGCAGGACCAAATACTGTCTAGACCATCCCTGATGGACATTTATCTAACCTACTCATAAATATCTCCAGAGATGGAGATTCCACAACCTCCCTAGGCAATTTATTCCAGTGTTTAACTACCCTGACAGTTAGGAACTTTTTCCTAATGTCCAACCTAAATCTCCCTTGCTGCAGTTTAAGCCCATTGCTTCTTGTTCTATCATTGGAGGCTAAAGTGAACAAATTTTCTCCCTCCTCCTGACGACACCCTTTTAGATACCTGAAAACTGCTATCATGTCCCCTCTCAGTCTTCTCTTTTCCAAACTAAATAAACCCAATTCTTTCAGCCTTCCTTCATAGCTCATGTTCTCAAGACCTTTAATCATTCTTGTTGCTCTTCTCTCCAATTTCTCCACATCTTTCTTAAAATGCGGTGCCCAGAACTGGACACACTACTCCAGTTGAGGCCTAACCAGTGCAGAGTAGAGTGGAAGAATGACTTCTCGTGTCATGTTTACAACACACCTGTTAATGCATCCCAGAATCATGTTTGCTTTTTTTGCGACAGTATCACACTGTTGACTCAAATTAAGCTTGTGGTCCACTATGACCTCTAGATCTCTTTCTGCCATACTCCTTCCTAGACAGTCTCTTCCCATTCTGTATGTGTGAAACTGATTGTTCCTTCCTAAGTGGAGCACTTTGCATTTATCTTTATTGAACTTCATCCTGTTTACCTCAGACCATTTCTCCAATTTGTCCAGATCATTTTGAATTTTGACCCTGACCTCCAAAGCAGTTGCAATCCCTCCCAGTTTGGTATCGTCTGCAAACTTAATAAGCGTACTTTCTATGCCAACATCTAAGTCGTTGATGAAGCTATTGAACAGAGCCAGTCCCAAAACAGACCCCTGCGGAACCCCACTTGTTATACCTTTCCAGCAGGATTGGGAGCCATTAACAACTACTCTCTGAGTACGGTTTTCCAGCCAGTTATGCACCCATCTTACAGTAGCCCCATCTAAATTGTATTTGCCTAGTTTATCGATAAGGATATCATGCGAGATCGTATCAAATGCCTTACTAAAGTCTAGGTATATTGATTTCTAGGATGAAATAGCTATGCCATGTACTCTGAGCGGCAGCACCTCCCCACAGAGTTACCTGCATAGGGATGGGATAGCGGGTGCCAAGCAGGGTCCGGCAGCATGGCCAGGGTCTGCGGGGTCTTTGCTTAGCTGTCTGGGGATGATTCAGGGTCGGGCGCTGTTGCAGGCCTGAGCAGGGCAGTGTCTTGTCATTCCCCAGCACACAGGGTGCTGAACGTTAATGGCCAATTGTTTCCCCAAACAGTGACCTAGGAAACGCCCCGGCTGCATTGCACTACAGTTAATCCCCAGTGAACGTGTCTTTAATAGGGAGCTGACATCTGTTGTGAAGCACCAAGAACTACCCAGCCAGTGAAATCCCCTGTCTGGTTTTGCTGAATGGGGGCGGGGTCCTTGGTGCAGTCTGTCCCCAACAGCCTGTTCCATCGCGGGGACTGAAGCTGGGGATGGTAGGGAAGGTCATGTGGTTGTTACAGTCTGATGTACATTCTGTCTGGACATCCCTGATGACCCTTTTGGGTTCCGGCAGACGACGACCTTGGAGCCACTTAGCCTGGGGTGCAGCTGCGCCTTGTTAGCTGTACGTGCAGTGTGTACTTGGGACTCCTAGCTACAGTGATTTCTCATGTCCTGTGCTGACCATGAAGAGGACACGTGCTTCTCTGAACCAAATAGAGTGTCCCTGTGGCTGAAATCGGGGGGTGGTTTGGCCTAAAGAGTGGACTGTTTTGTCCAACAGGTCTCCTGATCACCTGCCACGTTGCCAAGATCCCACTGCCAGAAGGTTACAGGAGGGAGATGGTGCGTTACCTGCTCTCGGTGCAGCTCCCGGACGGAGGCTGGGGCTTGTGAGTAGCAGAGAAGCTCTTTTCTCCTTATTCCTGCTGCATTGGGCTGATTGTGCATTCCAGACCCAGTTGACCAGAGAAATGGTTCCTATCTCTTTGTCCCTGCACAACACAGCCAGTGAAAACAGTATAGCAATCTCAGAAGCCCCTTGCAAGCACAAAAGTCAGTTCCATTCCTGAGATGTCTGCCTTGCGCATTGTTATCTGCTCTGATACGGCCTAATATCTCAGACGTTACTGCCAGGCATTAGGTCCTGCTTCACCTGCTTTGTGCTTCCCCTCACTAGCCCTTCCCGGGTCATGGCATTCCTGGAGGGCGCAGAGCAGCTGTAGCAGCTCGAGGTATGTTAGTAGGGTGGGCCGGCTGGTCATTAAATACACTCAGAGAAGGAGGGCACAGAAAAAGGGGGGGAGGGGATCCTTCCAGCAGGCAGGGATGGACTGCCGGGAACATTGCAGGGGTGGTGTCAAGGGCCGGTCTGCAGAGGCGTTCTGGCTGTTACGTGCACTCTGTCTTGGCTTCACTGGAGAAGAATGTCTTTCTCTAGGAGGAGGGTCTGTGATCAGAGGCCTGGGTGAAAGGGGAAGATATCATGGTAGAAACATACGCCTGCATTGCCAGCTCTCCACCATTGTCTAGGCAGGTTTCCCTATTCCAGCAGAGGGGAGGGGGACCCAGAGGAGCACTAGGAAACAAGGGAGAATGTTCAAAACTGGCTCATTTTCAGCGTGTCTTACCTCAGCCTATTAAATAAAATGACTGAAATCCCACCAGCTCCCAAGCCGGCCCCTGGGAGGGAAACACTCTGATTTCATTAGCAAATCAAGCCCCACTTCGTCGGCACTTCCGGGGTGACTTTAGCTCCAGCAGTGCCACTGAACTGAATCACGCAGCAACGCAGTGGTGGGGGTTTTGCAGTACTCGGTGTTGGCGTCGCTCTGCTCCACTTAGCTTGATGAGAGCACTTGCCTATGGCTTCATCGGGGACCGGCTAGGCCATGGCCGAGTGCTTTGGAAGCTCCCCCGCAGCATCCAGCGCTTGGCCTGGTGCTCCCTTTTATGTGGGAAATGGCTCAGAGCTAAGCTGAGTGTGAGACTGCTGGAGCTGCACTGCCGGGGAGGCCAGCATGTGGCGTGACCAGAGCCTCCCTTCACCATGGGTTGACCACTAGAGTGAGGGGCTGGGAGCATTTTGTTCTCGTTTCCCAGCAGCTTGGCCCAGGGTGGATGTTTTTCGGTTAGTTTGCCTGGTTAGCTTTAACCCCCTGCTTAGGTTCGCCCCAGTGAAACCAGTCTCGGTTGATTGCACAAGTGCTCAGCCGCATCTGACTTCCTCGCTCTCTGTATGTGGCAGGCACGTGGAAGACAAATCGACAGTGTTTGGCACAGCGCTAAATTACACATCCCTGAGGATCCTGGGGGTTGGGCCGGATGACCCGGACCTCGTGAGGGCTCGGATCAACCTCCACAGCAAAGGTCAGCATATGGCTGGAGCTCTCTGGCATCCTATCCTCCCCCCAGCAGCCATGAGGCTGGGACTGTTGAGAAGGGCTTGCCCAGCTCCGAAGGGGTGAGTGGTAGGTGAGGGGATATGCGACCAGAGTGCAGTTAGCCTTTGCAATGGTTTGTCCTTAGCTGCATGGCTGCATGTGCAGTTCGCATGTTAGTTTCTGCCCTGCCACCCTTAGCTTCTTCCGGCTTGGCCTGGCTGTCATGGCACGTGTGGGATGTCACAGCCTATGCCGCATCCTGCTGTGCCAGGACCCTTACCTTCTGGGGTGATGGTGAAACCTCAAGTCCTTCACTGGTTGCAAATGGTTCTGTCTGAGAGGCAGGGTACTCATGAGCCCTGTAAACATCCAGTCCATCTCAGCAGTCGGTTGTGGGTTAAATCGCCATCTCCAGCCCCCCTCATGTGGCTTATCTTCACTATGTGGCTCCATGACACAATGCTCAGTGGTCTCACTGGCTGCACCTTGCACAGAAAACGTTCCTTTCCCAGGTGTCATTTCTGAATGGCTGTGTCTGTCGGGGCGCAGTGCCCATCATGCAACCGCTGCACCGGCCTGCAGCTCTCCAGGGCCCCTGGCCTGCCACGCAACCAGACCAGGATTCAGGAGCCTCTGTTCATGCCCTGTCACGTGGCAGGGTTTGTGTCCCTGGCCCCCATGGCTACCGTCAGAGCCCAGATCTGCGTGTCTCTCTCCAGGTGGTGCTGTGGGAATCCCGTCGTGGGGGAAGTTTTGGCTGGCCGTCTTGAACGTTTACAGCTGGGAGGGAATGAACACGCTGTTCCCTGAGCTGTGGTAGGTGCTATTCTGTATCTGCAGAGTGTATTGATTTTCAGTCCCAAGCCACAGCCCCGTCCCCTCCCAGCAGCAGCACGCATAAGAAAGCCCAACGCTGAACACCAGGGACTTGAGAGCAATCCCTGGCCTGCACCATTTCCCCGTTCTCACGCTCAGCCTGGGCCAGCAGGCTTTGGGCACGGAAACCAGTCAGCATTCCTGGCACGGGGCATGGGCTGATGGGGGAGGGATGTGCTGTTGATGACCTCTCCCCCATCCAAGCTCGGCCCACCTGCTTGCCCTCCAGCTTTCCTGCCCTCACTGCCAGCCACCAGACCCACACGTTGCGCTCTCCCCAAGACCCTCCCTCCTGTGCTAGGTCCTGACACGGTTCCTCCGCATTTGGCATGCCATGGCTGTCCCTGACCTGGAACTGGGCTTGCCGCAGACCTCCCCAGCGCTCAGGGACAGCTGGTGCCTGAGTTGGCCGTAGGACCAGGAGCAGGGGGCGGTGTGAGGTGAAAGAGTTCAGGCAGCTGGCTGATTACAGGGAAACCAGTGGCAGCATTGCCCACTGGCATGTTCCCCACAGGAGAGGCTGTTTATTCCCTGCGCCTCCCTCCACATCCCGCTAACATGAACCACAGGGAATCAGATGCAGTCTGTGGGCAGAGGCCCTGCCCAGGATAACAGCCTCACTGGGTTGCTGGGAGAGCCCAGAACGCTCTCCTCGGACTGGAGCAGACAGTCTCCTGGCTCCAAACGAGGGCTCCAGCTTCTCTCCCAGCTCCCCCGCACCCCAGGAGCATGGAGCAGCGGTTGCCTGGGGTCTATGCGTTGTCCTGAATGGCTGCTCTATCGCTCAGGCAGTGGCTATCCTGGGCCCCGAGTGTCTCCTGGGCACATTACCCCTCTGACTGCCCTGCAGCCCTGTCCTTAACTGTGCTCATGTCCCTGCGGCCCCCCACTTCCCATCCTGCACACTGCCGACAGCGTCCTCTATTGTGTGACAGGCTGCTCCCGGCCTGGATGCCAGCCCACCCCTCCACGCTCTGGTGCTACTGCCGCCAGGTGTACCTGCCAATGAGCTACTGCTACGCCACACGCCTGACTGCCGAGGCGGATGAGCTTGTCCAGAGCCTGAGACAGGTAAATGAACTCCTAGAGCACCCTCCCTGCTGCTCACCCTGTGTTACGGTGGCCTGGAGACCCTTCCCAACATGGCTCAGCTGTGTCTAGTCACATGGACCCGAATCTCCTCACTGGGTGCAAATCCCAGCCCCTGCAGCCCCTGGCAGTGCTTTGTTGGAGATTCCTGTAGGCTTGTTGTGATGTGATCCCCACGTCAGCCCCTTGTTTCCCCATCTCACCAGAGCTTCTGGGTCTTCCCCCTGCCTGGGCAATAACTGCGAAGGCTCTGAGCCACGTCCCAGCTGCCTCTGTCTGACACCTCCGTCCCTCATGCTGCCTGTCTGTTACCAAAGAGGAGCTCAGGGTGGGACTCTCCCCTCGTTCTCTGTGGTGAAGACTTTAGCAACCCTGCCTCTCAGCGTCTCGTCCTCCCTGGTTGTTCCACTTGCTCTCTGCTCTCACTAGCTTCCTGGTTCTCTGAGACCTACAGGCTGCTGGCCATTCAGGTTCCCTCTGAACCTCCTTACGCCTTCCCTGTCACAGCTGATACTTCTGTATGTTGGCATCGAGTGGGCTACATTTCTGTTCCTTCAGGGGGGTGTTGCTTGAGTGAGCCACTTGGTCTTTCTATGCTTTCCCTTTAGCTTAGGGCTGAGGTACGACTGGCCTGTGCTGGCATGTTACCTCTGTGCAGTTTCTGAGCTCTTGTTAGCAGATGGAAAGGCTCTGTGTAACGCAGGCCAGAGAATGTCACTCAGTTACTCTGGACTGAGCCCAGCGACGTGTCTGGCTGCAGTACTATGTGCCCTCCAGAAAGGCAGCCAGTCGGGAGCTGAAGACATCAAGAGATGGAGAGTCTGCCAGTTCCCTTGGCAGCTCATTCCTGTGGTCGATCATCCTCGTTGTTCACTGTTCGGGCCTCATGGCTTCAGCCACTGGTTCTTGTTCTGCCTTTCTCCGCCGTTCGGTACCTGGTATCTTCTCCCTGTGAAGGTTCTTCTACCAGTCATCTGCTAGTCTTATTTCTGATACTCAGTGGCCAGGACAGTCATGGGGGGCCCGGGAGTGCCTGCCTCAAACAGCCCGTGTAGGCGCCGCATTAACACTCTTCCATTGCTGGTAATCTTGGCTGATGGGAGGGGTGGAGGGAGCCCTATGGGGCAGGAATTGGGGTGGGCTTTGGGGAAGGAAGGAGAGAGCTTGGAGGGCAAGGTAGGAAGGAAAGCCAAGGGTAGAGTGTCTGGGGTCATGCAGGGAGCAGGCTTTCCCTGTGAATGCTATGGCAAGGTACATACCACACACTTGCTCACAATGCCTAAGGCCTGCACTTTCCAAAGGGAGGAGTGATTTTTGGGATGCCCTGTCAGGCCCCCAGGAGGGTCTGATTTGAGATCACTGAGCCCTGCCCTCTGCAAATCAGACTTGGTGTCTCAGGCTGAGCACCTGACACCCCTAGGCCTGAAGGGGAGTTATGTCTTCGGGGCTGTCTTCTTCCTTCCTATTGGGCCCTGGGAGCCCTGCTGTGAATTGGAGGGGGGTGGAGTCCTGCACACAGGCCTCCAGCCAGAATTAAGTCAAGCCGTTAGCCCTCCCTACTGCATGAGCGTGCTCTAGCATGTTCCCCCCATTCTGGCCTGTGTGGCCCCCCCCATGCCGTGTCGCATCCCTGCACCCCCCTTAGGTGCTCTAGCACGGTCTGAAGGTGCTTTCTCCTCTTGTTAACTCTCCTTAGCAAAGGGTGCTGGGAGCAGCTCCTGGAAGGGAACAGGCAGGAGATTAGCCATCCGCTCACTAGCGCGCCATGGGAGCAGAACCATGAGACAGCTGCAAGTGTCAGCCCACAAGCCAGCAGCAGCCACCTGGGTCCAGTATGTAGGAAAGGCACAGGGCTCTCTGCTGGTTGCTGCTGAAGGAGGCTGAACCCAGGGATGGGAGATCTCTGGGGCTTGGGGCCAGGCCCTGCTTGCACAGGAGTTGGGAGCAGGCAGCTGGTTAGAGTTTCCTTCTTGTGTCTCTCTTGTTCTCGTCTCAGCCATCCTGAACGTGTACGAAGCCCACCACAGCGCCCGGCTGAGGCAGCGAGCCATAGCACAGCTGTATGACCACATCAAGGCTGACGACAGATTCACTAAAGAGACAGGTCCTGGAGGCTGGTGTGGAGCCACAAGGTGGGCCAGGCTGCACTGCCCTTCTTCCCCGGTGCTGCCCTGTGTGCTCCATGCTGTTCTCCCCCTGGCCGCGAACACCGCCAGGCTGACACTTGCAGCTGTCTCATGGTTCTGCTCCCATGGCGCGCTAGTGAGCGGATGGCTAATCTCCTGCCTGTTCCCTTCCAGGAGCTGTACGTCCAGGACTACGCCAGCATTGACTGGCCGGCCCAGAGGAATAACGTGGCCGCCTGCGATCTCTACACCCCACACAGCTGGCTGCTGACACTTGCCAATGGTGAGTAGGGCACTGGATGGGCCTGGCAGGGCAGGACCGGGGATAGCTGATGTGCAGGTTGTTTTCTGTCCCCACGGCCGTGAGTCACTGGTGGAGTTGAGAGCTGCCCCATAGCCTTACATCCGACCCAGTGCAGCCCCTAAGCTTCCTGTCAGCCTTGCCCTGCCAGTGGGATCTCAGAATGGCCAGGAACCAGCAGCTGGCGAGACTTTAATAACCTGGGAGGGAACACATGTGCTTAACACAGCAGTTCCTGTCACGGAGTCACCGGGCGATGCTCTGGAACTGCTCCCCACCAAGCCAGTCAGGACTTTGGGGAGCCTCCTCTCCTTTGGAGCAGACTTGTTCAGGGCAAGAAGCTCACACGTCTTCACCTCCTGGGTCTCTCCTTGGAGCATTCAGCATCCTCTGCCCCTCCGTGCGCTTCCCACAGCGAGTCCACCCCAGCGGGGTCCTGGGGAAGCCACCGGGTTCTGCACCCCCACTTTGCAGTCAGACGTGACTCTCAGCCAGCCAGTAACACAGAGGTTTATTCGATGACAGGAACAGGGTCTAAAACAGAGCTTGTAGATACAGCGAACCGGACCCCTCGGCTGGGTCCATTCTGGGGGCAGTGAGCCAGACCCCCAGGTCTGCCCTCCACCCTTGACCCCAGCCAGCTCCAGACTCACAACCTCTCCCTCAGCCCCTCCTCTCTGCTTAGCCCCTTTCCCGGGCCAGGAGGTCACCTGATCCCTTTGTCTCCAACACCTTCAGCTGGCACCTCTGCAGAGGAGGGGCCCAGGCCATCAGTTGCTAGGAGACAGAGTGTCAGGCATTTAGGTGCACTGGCCATTGCTCTGCCAGATACTTAAGAACTGCCATGGGGACACTGAGGCACCAATACAGTATTCAGAGAAAACATTAAGAACTTTCCCAGTTCGTCACATCTCTCCCCACTTCGAGACCGAACTGAGCGAGGTCACTCCAGCCAGTGACCTGGGGAAGTTCGAACCCACCAAGGTTCCCATGGATGCCCCAGCATCTCTCCCATTCCTTGGTGTGAGTTACACCAGGACAGTCCAGTCTTACGCCCTCCCTTAGGTCGGGTGTGCTTGATGGCACTTGCAGGCCGCATGTGGGAAGGTTTATGCAGCCCACACCCTTTGCCACCCCAGTACCCCTGGGGTTCAAGCTGGGATTGGGTCTTTTCCCAGCCCTCTGGTCTGTGATTCGGGCTCCCTTGGTTAAGAGCCCCCATCTTGGCCTTTGCCAGCTCTGGGCTTGGGCAGCTGCTTCCCACTTTGTGGCCCAGACACAACACTTCTGCCATCCCCCCTTGCACTTTCCAGCTTTTACCGTCAGTCCCACCTCCTTGAGGCAGCCCAGCCCCCTCTTCACCTGGGACACCTGTTCCTCCCAGGTCTGGCTAAAGATGCACATGTTATCAGTGTCTGCCAGGGCCAAGTTCTCCATCGCCCTCTGCTTGTCTAGAATCTCCCCAGGCCTAGGCATGAGGTCGGCATCGGACACTGTGATGGCTTTAAGCTTCTGATAGCCCCCATAAAACCAGATCATCCTGTCTCGCTTGGGGATCAGCCCCACCGGTGAGGCCCATGGGCTGTAAAATGGCTGGATCCCAGATAAAGCCAGCATGTCCCTGACCTCTCTCTCCAGGTTCTGGGCTGCTTTCCCAGTGACTCTGAACGGGGAACACCTGATGGGGAGATTGTCTCCCACCTCAGGGAAGAGATCCCCCAGGGGGTCTTCCCCCTTCTTCATCCAATCCTCCCTCTTCAGGTTCAGGGGTCCCCTCACTCTCCTCCCATCCAGCAGCTCGAAAGGGAAGAACCCTGTGGATTCCTGGGGCACCACCAGCTGCCTCCCGATTCCCCCCAGTTCTACTTCCCCTTAAAGAGCCCATTCCCGGTAAAGGAATCCCTTCTCCTGCAGGACTCTGTCCCTGCAGCCTTCCCCCAGGAGGTTTGCAGTGCTGTGGCCAGCAAGTTCCCTCAGCTTCTCCAAGGAGGGATCCCTCTGCAGCTCGGTCTGGGATTCAGCAGCTGGGGCAGGGAGTGGGACCTGCTCCCTCTCGCTGGCTAGACCTGGGGTCACAGCCCCCCTGAGCCCTGTCCCTGGTAGGTCCCTCCCTGCTGTGTAATCACTTCCCAGCAGCACGTCTGGACCAGGCAAACCTGTTTGGCAGCTGACCTGCCCTGCCTGGGTGTCCCTGCACTCAGCTGGGGTCTCAGCTCCCCCCGTGCTCAGCGCTGCCCTTGCTGTCCCAGTGGGGCCAGGCAGCGAGCTCTCTGCTCTGGTCCCAGCATCAGAGCCAGCGTGAGCCCCCTCTTCGGTGTGCAGGGGGGCGGGGAGCATCTCTCCCTCCCACTCAGCCCCAGGGGGCTGGTTATAGGTAGGCAGGTATCCTGAGCCCAGCAGCCCCTCCCCCCTGCCAGCCAGGTTATTTGCATTTTCACTGACCATTTCCATCCTAGCCAATTGGTTCCCTGGATTTGAATTCAAACCCTCGGCCATTACAGGAGCGGGGCCTGGATCCTGTCCCATGGGGAGACAGTCACCCCCCAACAGGGCCTCCCAGCCGATATCCTGGAGAACCCCAACTACCAGCCAGCCCGACCCCTTCTGGGTCTGCACAGGGATCTGGGCCATAGGCAGGGCGAGGGGCTTCACCCCAGGGAACTTCACCCAGGTCCCACAGTCCCTCAGCATCTGGGGCTGCACCACCACAGTTCTCTCTGTCCCAGGGTCTCGCCCCCGCAGGCGTGTTTCCCCACTGACTCCTGAGCAGCCCCCTATGTCTCTCTGCTCCACCATCACCAGTCCACGCTGCTGCTGCTTCTCCTGCAGCTTTTCCTCGGGCTCTTGCTCTCTCTCACGGTCCTCTCGCTCTCTCGGGCTCTGCTCCCATCCCATCTGTCTCCAATCTCCTGATGGGGAACCCAATCGTGAAGACCCTCGTCTGATTGGGGACCAGACTCCCGGGGATGCCTGGCTGATGCTCCAGCTGCTCTCAGATCCTCTTGTAGCCCCATCTGGGCCAGGAATCTGCTCCTGAGAGCGGTGCTTCTCCTTCAACTGCACGATTAACTGTGCCTTGGTGAATTTCCCCATGCGTAACCCTCTCTTTGTGCACAGGATCACAATGTCCTTCTCAAGGAGATGGAGATAGGCCATCACTTCATCGTTCCCAAGTGGCTCTGGACTCACAGGCCTGTGTGCTCTTGGCTCCCCCATGGTTTCCAGGAAGAACCCCGGGTGTGCCAGCCCTTCTTGTGATCACCACCTCTTTGCCAGGGTCGAGCTGCAGACTCCTCCGCCCCTGGGACTGCTCCTGCAATCCCCCGGGGAACCCTGCTACTGCAAAAATCCTTCTCTCTCCCAGGGTCGAGCGGCAAGCTCCTCCGCCCCTGAGACTGCTCGCTGCAGTCCTCAGGGAGACCCTGTTACTCCAACAGTCCTTCTCGCTGGTCACACGCTCCCAGAGGTTAACTGCCCCCTGAAACCGTCCCTCTCTGAGCCTTCAGCACGCCTGGTCCTCATTATCCCTCCTTTGTTTTACTGCTCCCCAGTCACTTACTGCAAGCAGCGCCATTCACGGGGTGCAGTACGTCCCGCTGCTGCCACCAGTTGTCACGGAGTCACCGGGCGATGCTCTGGAACTGCTCCCCACCAAGCCAGTCAGGACTTTGGGGAGCCTCCTCTCCTTTGGAGCAGACTTGTTCAGGGCAAGAAGCTCACACGTCTTCACCTCCTGGGTCTCTCCTTGGAGCATTCAGCATCCTCTGCCCTTCCGTGCGCTTCCCACAGCGAGTCCACCCCAGCGGGGTCCTGGGGAAGCCACCGGGTTCTGCACCCCCACTTTGCAGTCAGACGTGACTCTCAGCCAGCCAGTAAAACAGAGGTTTATTCGATGACAGGAACAGGGTCTAAAACAGAGCTTGTAGATACAGCGAACCGGACCCCTCGGCTGGATCCATTCTGGGGGCAGTGAGCCAGACCCCCAGGTCTGCCCTCCACCCTTGACCCCAGCCAGCTCCAGACTCACAACCTCTCCCTCAGCCCCTCCTCTCTGCTTAGCCCCTTTCCCGGGCCAGGAGGTCACCTGATCCCTTTGTCTCCAACACCTTCAGCTGGCACCTCTGCAGAGGAGGGGCCCAGGCCATCAGTTGCTAGGAGACAGAGTGTCAGGCATTTAGGTGCACTGGCCATTGCTCTGCCAGATACTTAAGAACTGCCATGGGGACACTGAGGCACCAATACAGTATTCAGAGAAAACATTAAGAACTTTCCCAGTTCGTCACAGTTCCCTCGTGGCCTCAGCACAGAGCCACTGTTACTGCCCTGCCCAGTGGGCACAAGGGCAATCTGTGTGTGGCATTAGCTCGCTTGCATCAGCCACAAGCCAGCAGCAGCCACCTGGGTCCAGTACGTAGGAAAGGCGAAGGGCTCTGTGCTGATTGCTGCTGAAGGAGGCTGAACCCAGGGATGGGGGGAGCTTTCTGGGGCTTGGGGCCAGGCCCTGCTCACACAGGAGTTGGGAGCAGGCAGCTGGTTAGAGTTTCCTTCTTGTGTCTCTCTTGTTCTCGTCTCAGCCATCCTGAACGTGTACGAAGCCCACCACAGCGCCCGGCTGAGGCAGCGAGCCATCGCAGAGCTGTATGACCACATCAAGGCTGACGACAGATTCACTAAAGCCATCAGCATTGGCTCGGTAGGCTGCTCGTTATCGCTCCCAATGAAGTAACGGAGCTGGCTCCAATTCCTGCCCAGGTGCGGGAGAGACCAGCCTGGGACTCCCCGGCTCAGCACAGCTGCCTGGCTGCTGGCACGTAACCACAGCAACCAGCAATTCCAGGCAGGCTCAGGTCCTGTTGTGCTGGGCACTGCACACAGGAGAGTTCACGGTGGGTGACAAGGGGCGTGAGCAGGCTGGCAGGAGAGGAAAGCACGAGCAACCGCCTCCTCGTTGTGCAGTGGCCCTGGAGGCAGGGCGTGCCAGCTGTTCCCCTCTGCAGAGTCTTTACTGAGCAGCTGGTGGAAGGCCTTGGCTGGAGTGTGATGAAGAACAGACATGGGGATGCCAAGGGGTCCGTTCTGTGACCACAGCCCCAAGGAGACGTGCTCGCTCACCTGCAGACAGCCCCCAGCCTGGGGTTTGCTCCTGTGGCTGGTCACTAGGTCAGGTCATGCTGTGCAGGCCCTTGTCGAACTGCGCTCTGCAGGGGAGTGACGCCTTCTCTCTCGGCAGATTTCCAAGACCATTAACATGCTGGTTCGCTGGTACATGGAGGGGGAGAGCTCTCCAGCCTTCCAGGAGCATGTCTCCAGGATCCCTGATTACCTCTGGTAAGGCCAGGCCCATGCACCTCCCCAACCCCGGAGACAGTGCAGGGCTCAGCTAGAGAGAGCCACTCTGCCCTAGCGGGAAACCCCAGGGCCTAGCAGGGAACCTGCTGCTCAGACCTGCCATGGGGAACCCCCAGGGCTACCACACTGCCTAGGCCCCAGGAGCAGGGAGCTCTATGCAGGCGGCATGCAAACGGGGGCGGGGTCTTGCATTGATCGGCAGCCAGTTCCAGACGCTGGCCCCTTATTAGCGAGTCCCACTCGCTCCAGTTCTCCCAGTCAGGTGGGGGCCAGAGGGCTGGGAAGGGGCAGGCCAGGGCCCCTGGGGAAGTTGCTGCAAGGCTGCCCGTGAAGCTCAGTACTCTGTGCCCTGGCAGCAGTGCTAGGCGCCTGGTGGCTGCGGAGGTTGGGGACAGGACCGTGCTTCCCTGGCTGCTGCACTGATGTGCTCTCTCTCCATGCAGGGTGGGACTCGATGGCATGAAGATGCAGGTAAGGCGCTGTGGCCCTGGCAGTGAACGCAGGGACCCTGGGCACGCTCTCGCTGCTGTGGGACGGCTCACAGGGCTGGGCAGGGACCCCTCCCCCGAGGACTGAGCGCGTACTGCAAAGGGGGTCTCGCCAGCCTGCTCTGCCTTGGGGGATCCGCCACGCCTGCAATGTCTCCTTTTCCTGCCAGGCTGTTGATGGTCATAGGACCAGCCCTGGCCCAGCTGTGCAGCTCACAGCAGCGGCTTCTCCCGTCCCTGCTCCTCCTCCTGGCCGAGGGTAGAAGGGGTTGGTATTGCGAGCAGTGTGTGTCCTTGTTCTCAGGCAGCTGCTTCCCCTGCACCTCTAGGGCGTGCTCTGCACCCGCCATCCCGTGCCCAGCCCCTGCCCCACACGCATTGCCCCTGGGATGTAGCCTGGGGTAAGGGCGAGTCCCGTCCTGTCCTGTCTCAGCTGTGCGGTTCTGGCCCCCAGGTTAATAGGCAGCCCTTCTCCTACCTGCGCTGGGGGCTAGAACAGAGCACTAACGGCTGCTCAGCCCCTGCTGAGTGTCCAGCAAGGAAAGGGGCTGCATGCTGCTCCCCCATGCCCTGGCCACACAGGCTGCTTCTCTGTCCCACTTCCTGCAGCTCAGTGTCTCCCAGACAAACATGCCTCTCCCGGGACAGCCGTGCATCTCCCAGACACAGCTCTGCCACCTCCCTCCTCCCCTGCCCCACAGCTCCCCTTGCTGCCCAGCCAGCCGTTCGCACTACTGTCAGTTTGTGCAAAAACTGACTGTTCTGGGTGTCGCGGCCTGGCCCTGACCGGCAGAGCACTCGCAGACCTGCCATGCAGGCAGTCAAGTAGTGCAGTGCTCTACCGAGACCTTCTCCCAGCCTTCAGCTCCTTGGGGCTTGAGTACCGCAGCTGCTCTCTCTGGGGCTGCCCCACAGCCCAGCCCTGCAGAGCCCAGATGCTGCTGCCCAAGCTCCCCATGTGCCTGGAGCCCCGTCGGCCCATCCCAGTCCCCTCCTCGCGCTCCCCTCTGGGTTCAGGATCCATGGCCAAACTGCCCTCGTTCTGAACCCCTCTGTGGGCTTGCAGGATTAGACCTTAAAATAGCTTTGGAGGGAAATTCGAACCGAAAACCCCCATAACCCTGCTCCTGCTGCCCCAGTGGGTTCCCTTAGGCTGCAGCCCTCCCTTAGGCTGTACAGGGCCCATTGGTGCAGTGTGGTGGTGCCTGAGCTGCATGACTGCACCCAGCCGTGTGCCCTATAGCCTTCTCTGTCTGCGGGGCCCATTGGTTCAGCGTGATGGCGCTTGCAGGCAGCGTGGCCCATAGGGGTGGGCGGGAAGCCTGGGGTGGATTGAAAAGCTGCTTCTCATTGCACACTCTTCCGTTCCAGGGCACCAACGGATCCCAGCTCTGGGACACAGGGTTTGCTGTCCAAGCCTTCCTGGAGGTAATGTTTGCTGTCGTGCCAGCCTTCTGGGCTGCCCCCCTGAGGGCCGTGGGTTTCAGACAGGCACCATCCTGCACTTTCCTAAGTGCCATGGCTCTTGGGGGCCCGGCTCCTGCAGTGTACGCTCAACAGCAACACTAGAGAGAGGCTTTGACAACCTCGGGTGTCAAGACTGGACAGAACTGTGACGATCGTCGAGTCTGACCCCCTGCATAGCACAGGTCAGAGAATGTTACCCTGAGTTCCCTGTGCTGAGGCAGTAACTGGTGGTGCAGCCAGAGCGCAGCCTTTAGAGAGAGACCTGCAGGCTTGCGATCCCAACGAGCTCCGAACGCACGCTAAGGGCGGAGAAGAGCTAGTGCCCCGTAGCGTTGGGTGGACACACCTGTGTACAAAGGCAGGTGTGTGCAGGTTTGCAGGCAGACTGGCCTTTGAACACTGGGTGCGAGGTGTCATTGGAGCAAGGCTAGAATGTCATGGGGCTCTGCACATGTCCCCTGTAGTAACACCCGGAGATGAGCAGCACTGTCACTGCTTGGGAACCTGCACTTGGGCAGCTGCAGGGGCGGAGCTGGCAGGAGCGTAGGAAAGAGCCGCTATAGCTGTTCCATAGGCATGTGGCACGCTGCCGGGGATGGTCCCTGAGAATACTGTCCTAACCCCTGCCAGGTGAAGGCACGTGGCCCCACGGCACTGGTGGGTAGGCCTTGAAATACACATGGGCAGGGACCAAGGGGAGTCCCTGTTACCTATTCCCCGCATGCGCTGTGCTCTCTTTGGGGTACTGGTACGAAGATGGGCCATATCGCACTTGCCGTGGTAAAATCCGCCCAGAGCCCAGCGCTGCTCGGAGCCAGCCGCAATGCTGGAATACAGAGACTGGGGTTTGACTGCTCCGAGTGAGCAATGGAGGTGTGTTGCTTGGCACAGCTCCAGCATCGGGCACTGCAGTGCTGCTCCGCCAGTCGCTCCGAGCCTGAGAGTTCCTGTTCCTCCCCTATAGCAGCCAGTGTGAGATAAGCCACCCCAGTGCAGATCTCCAGTGCCCTGGACTCCCTGGCTGGCCAAAGTGCTATTTGACTCTTACCAGGGAGTGACCGTGCCTGGGACAGATTCCAGGAGATCTCTTCTAATTTGTGTGCTGAAGTGGGACTGTTCTTAATGTTTCCTGTGAATTATGTGTGAGTGCCTCCATTTCCCCTAGGCATTTCTTAAGTCTCTAGGAGGTGAGATTGTTGCAGAGCAAAGGGCCAGTGCACATAAATGGCCGATACTCCTGGCAACTAATGGCCTGGGCTTTGTAGGGAGCAGTTCCAGAGCATCACCCAGGAACTCCGTGACAATTTGTTTTTCCCAAAGAACTAAACTGATCACAGAGCTGAGCAATGACATTTCTTTATTTTGTGTGTGTGCCTCCTTGTCTAGGCTGGTGCTCAGAATGACCCGGCATTTGCTTCCTGTCTGAGGCAGGCACATGAGTTCCTCAAAATCACGCAGGTGAGCCCTGAGTTGGGGTCACAAATGTGGGAAGCCAGCACTGACTTGGGTAAGACTGCAGTGTCCTGCATAGCTTCTCGGCATCCAGCCATACAACTCATCCCCTACATGCGCTGTATTCATAGACGCAGGAGCTAGGGGGATGGGGGTGCTGTAGCACCCCCAGGTTTCACTGTGAAACGTTTGCTGGTGCTGTTAGAAGGAAGCTAGCGTTATTTTGCAATTCTTGAGAATTCTGGAGATGTGCTGCACCAGTGTGGTGGGAGCAGGAATTGTGCTTTTTCACACTGCGTTTGAACACCCAGGGTTTACAGTTTCATTAGCTGGCTTTCAGCACCCAATGCCTCTGCCCTCTGGCTGTGGTAGGAGATACAGAGGAAAGGGGTTTGGTACCAGGACACAGTAGGGAGAAAGGCCCAGAGTCTCAAAGGTATTGAGGTGTCTAACTCCATTTGGGGCTGGCGGTCAGAGCTCAGGGGCATTTTGAAGCAGCGGCAGGGAGGTGAATGCTGTGGGTCCCATGGGCTAGCTCAGCTCAGGGGCTTTCGTTGTCTGTCAAACGCACTAGTTAGCAGTCCTTTTTGTGCACCCTGTCAAATGTCTCTGGATCTGTAGGTTTCCTCCTTCTTACATTCCATGGGGCTTTTCTGTAGGGGCTGACCCAGCTGGGTTCTCTCTAGTTCCCCTGATTCCAGAGCCCTGCCGCTGTCCCCCTGCAGCTCCGATGAGGGTTCTCACAGTGAGCTGGTCCCCACCCAGCTCTGGAGCCAGGGCTGCGAGTGCTGCAGGGTGTGGCTGTCACAGAGTGTGGGGGTGAAAAGGCCCTGCACCCCCGGCTTCCTGTGATTCACCAGGACTCTCAGCCAACCAGTAAAGCAGAAGGTTTATTTAGGCGACAGGAACACAGGCCAAGACAGTCTTGCAGGTACAGACAACAGGACCCCCTTTAGTAAGGTCCATCTGGGGGCCCCAGGGAGGCCACAGCCCTGTTGGTCGGGGCGACCCTCTTTATTTCCCAGCCAGCTCCAAACTGAAACTCCCTTCAGCTGTCTCCTTTCTGGCCTTCCCCTGGCTCCTCCTCCAGCCTTTGTGTCCTTTGTCCAGTTTCCCAGGCAGAAGTGTTACCTGGCCTCCAACGCCCCTCCTGGGTTCTCATTTTACATGCTCAGGAATCCTCCCTTCCCCAGTGTAGGCCTTCCCAGCAAAACTCCCCTGCAACCGTCCCAGGTTAGTACTCCCCACTCAGCATTCAAATAATACATCAGGAACATTCCTACTTCATCACAGCGGCGCATTTGGCCTTGTGAGGTGGAGTGTGCCTCACCTCTCCCTGCCCTGGGACACAGCTGGCACATGGGCCTGGCTGACCCTGAGATTCCTATGACGTCACAGCACTGGTGCTGTTTCCTGGTGCTGCTCCGCAGGTGCTTCAGGCAATGGGAGCACACGTGTGAACCTTCACTGGTGTTCTCACCACCGCATCGTCCAGGCCTGTTCTGAGCAGGGCTGCTTGGCCCGGGGGTCGCACCCCAGCAGCCCTCTGCTCTCAGGCTGCCCTGTTGCTGCTGCTGGAGCCAGTGTGGCAGGGTAGTTTTATGGGAAGCTTGATGCACACGGTCCCAGCCACGGGTCCCGCTCAGGGCTCTGGGGGGGTGAAGCACTGAAAACAAGTGGGTGCACAGGGCCCTCTTCAGCCGGGTTGGGGGGAGAGCTCCGGGTGCCCTGTGTGCTGACACAGCCATACCAGGGCAGCACTGGGGCGTACTGCAAAAGGTCAGCTGTGGAAGTCCCTTCTGCTGATCCCCTCCCACTGGTAGAGTCCAGGGCCAACCTTGGCCCCAGCCTGATCCAGGGAGATGTGGCACAGACAAGCACCAATCTCAGCCTGGCCTCTGGCGACCAGACTGTGGCAGCGGAGACAGGAGTGCTCTGCGGGTATGGCTGGCCTTGATCCCGTGGCCATCACCATAGCCAGGGGCGGCTCCAGTTGCCATGAGGGCACCAGTCAGGCTGCCTTCGGTGGCATGCCTACGGGAGGTCCACCGGTCCCGCAGCTCTGGCGGCAATTCAGTGGCAAGTATGCCGAAGGCGCGGGACCAGCGGACCTCCCACAGGCATGCTACCGAAAGCCGCCTGACAGCCATGCTTGGGGCAGCAAAATACATAGAGCCCTCCTTGACCAGAGCTGTGGGACCTCTGCCCTTTGCAGTGCTCTGCTCTTGCAGTGGGGCCTCCTCACTGGTGCTCCTCGTGTCTCCTGCAGATTCCAGAGAACCCACCCAACTACCAGAAGTACTATCGCCAGATGAACAAGGTACAGCTGGCCACGTGCCTGGATTTCCCTGGGATGATTTTCCCCTGTTGTTCCATGTTTGTTCCTCACGTATCTGTCTGCCCCTGGCTCTGCGCTGCTCATGGGGCAGGGAATGAACCTTTTAGACTCAAAGTGGAGCTATCCTGTGATAGCGTCAGAGGGAGGCTCTGGCAGCCGAGCGACCCTCTGGTGTCCGGAGGAGTCTGTGGCCGTGACTGAGATGCCAGGTGCTGAGGGACTGACAGTTAGACAGGCTCAGCCTGCTTGGAAGAAGGGCATGAGCTGGCATTTACCTGGCGATGCCCATGGCATGTGAAGCAGAACAGCAGGTGGCTTGGTGTCTGCATGTGGAGGTGGGGCTTGGCCAGTATACATCACATCGGTGGAGGAGGGGCTCTGTAAGCTGAGGCCAGTGGCCATGGGTCCAGGGCTGGCCGTCAGGCCAGTTGCCATGGAAGGAGATGTGGCACAATCCCACTAAAGCCTGTTTGTGGTGGGGCTGGGCAGCATTGTTTTCTCCAGTACAGTATTTTCTGGTGCCGGAGGCAGCTTCACCTGGGTAATTATGAGGGCCCCGTGTAACAGGCAAAGTGCAGCCAGACACAGCGTGAGCTCTTGCCCCCAGGCTCCGCCATGGCACTGCCATCCTGGGCTGCAGCCCCCGCTGTGCCAGCTCTGGGCCTCACCTGCCCCCGGGCCTCCTGTTGTACCCAGCTGCTCAGGGAATGTGTCTGGATACCTGCTCATGGCATGGGCTGGATTTCACCCAGCACTGGCAATTTGCTTGGGGCCCAGACTTAGGTTTGAAAACTATTGCAGTAGCTCCTGGTGCCACCTTGCTGTTAAGGAGGGACTCCCCTGCCTCCCCAGCCTCCTGCTGGACTCGAAATGGGGGATGGTTGCTAGCGTTATCTCCCCATTTCGTGTGCACAGGGGGCACTGTAATGCGGGGTTGGGTGAGGGGCTCCCCCATCCCTTGGGCAGGGCAGAGTGTGACGGGGGAGTTTCCCTCGTTCTCTGTGCTCCTGGGGCTGAGTGCTGTTGCCTGACTCCTCAGGGCGGATTCCCCTTCAGCACCCGTGACTGCGGCTGGATCGTGACTGACTGCACTGCGGAGGGGCTGAAATCGGTCATGCTGCTGCAGGAGAAGTGTCCCTTCATAGCAGAGCACGTCCCCACGGGGCGCCTCTTTGACGCTGTGAATGTGGTAAGAGGTGGCGAGACCCGGTTGGGGGGAGAACCCCAAAGTCTGCGCCATGTATCTTGAAACAGCTTAAAACAAAATGGCTTCTGGGTGGGGGATGTTCTCTCACTGTGGGCCTCCGGCGTCCTGTGACTGGGCATACGGCCTGCTGGGCGTGAGCCTGGGATCACATCTGGATGTGAGCTGGGCCTGGCTGCCATGAACCCCAGGAGGAGCCCAGGCAGGGCTGTTAGTGCAGTGCCTCTTGCTGCCGCTGGGTGTCGCTCATGAGTCCTGAGAGGGGAGCAGTGTGTGCAGCCTGACAGGACGGGACCAGGTTGCCCTGTGTGCGGAGAGAGCTCAGAGCTGTTCTCAGTCCCTGGGGCGGCGCGTGGAGGGACAGCGCAGCACCTTTGTGCTGTCTGCAGACTGCCCGCTGGGGAGACACCCTGTGCAGGGAGCTCGTTCGCCCAGGTCTTGGGGAGCGGAAACGAGTGACCCGAGCTGGCTCCAGGGCCTTGGAGACCAGGCAGCTGTTCTGGGGGGAGGATAAAAGTGTCTCTGGCTCTGGCCAGCTCCTAGCAAAAGGGAAGGGGAAAAAGAGGGAAGAAATGAGGCCTCATTTAGCACAGAATTGAGATGTTGAGAATAAAATCAGGGAGCCAAAGGACATGAGAGAGAAAAATTCTTGAATTGCCTATGCCCCAAAGCTCAGGGCCTGGGTAACAAACAAGAGGAATTGGAATTGCTCATCTATGAGCATAAATGTGATCTAGCTGTGGCATTACTGAAACCTGCTGGGACAAGTCCCACGACTGGAATGTTAAAATCAATGGCCCTAACTTATTTAGCAAAGTCCCAATGGGCAAAAGGGGAGGGCAAGTGGCATCTACATCAAAAATGGCCTCACCTCATGCATCTGACCAAGTGGGTATTCACCCACGAAAGCTCGTGCTCCAATACGTCTGTTAGTCTATAAGGTGCCACAGGACTCTTTGCTGCTTTTACAGATCCAGACTACCACGGCTACCCCTCTGATACTCACCTGTTCTGAGTCACTGATAACTCGGAAGACAATGATCTCAGATGCTAATAGATCAGTGTTCTAACAGACCGAGCACAAGTTAGTGTTTGCTACAGACCCCAAATCCAGGGCCGGTGCAACCATTTAGGCGGACTAGGCGGTTGCCTAGGGCGCCGAGATTTGAGGGCGCCAAAAAGCGCCCCCCAATTTTTTTTAAATGGTTGAGCAGCTGCTGCTGCTGAGACAGAAAGGGAGTCTGAGCTGCTGGTGGCAGCCGGCAGTCCAGGGGGTCCCCTGGGTCAGGGCGCTGCCGCGGCAGCCAGCAGTCCAGGGGGTCCCCTGGGTCAGGGCGCTGCCGTGGCAGCCGGCAGTCCAGGGGGTCCCCTGGGTCAGGGCGCTGCTGCGGCAGCCGGCAGCCCGGGGCGGGGGTCCCCTGGCCCAGGGAAACCAGCTGCCGTGGAGGCGCTCTGACCCTGGGTCAGGGCGCTGCCACAGCAGTCGGCAGTCCAGGGTGTCCCCTGGGTCAGGGCGCTGCTGCGGCAGTCGGCAGTCCAGGGTGTCCCCTGGGTCAGGGCGCTGCCGCGGCAGTCGGCAGTCCAGGGTGTCCCCTGGGTCACAGCGCTGCTGCGGCAGCCGGCAGCCCAGGGGTGGGGGTCCCCTGGCCCAGGGAAACCGGCTGCCGCGGAGACGCACTGACCCTGGGTCAGGGCGCTGCCACAGCAGTCGGCAGTCCAGGGTGTCCCCTGGGTCAGGGCGCTGCTGCGGCAGTCGGCAGTCCAGGGTGTCCCCTGGGTCACAGCGCTGCTGCGGCAGCCGGCAGCCCAGGGGTGGGGGTCCCCTGGCCCAGGGAAACCGGCTGCCGCGGAGACGCACTGACCCTGGGTCAGGGCGCTGCCGAAGCAGTCGGCAGTCCAGGGTGTCCCCTGGGTCAGGGCGCCGCTGCGGCAGCCGGCAGCCCAGGGCGTCCGGAGGGGGCGGCAGGCAGCTCCCGTGGAGCTGCCGCAGTCATGCCTGTGGACGGTTGGCTGCTTGCGCGGCTCCGGTGGACCTCCCGCAGACACCACTGTGGCAGCTCCACCGGAGCCGCGGGACTAGCGCGCGGGGTGGCGAAATTGCTGTCCGCCTAGGGCACTCAAAACCCTAGCGCCAGTCCTGCCCAAATCACAGGAGGGGCCAGGATGTCTGGCCCCTTACGCACCAATCTACAGTGTGTAGGGAAAAAAGCTGTGTGATGATGGGGGACTTCGGTCACAGTGACACACGCTGGAGAGCTCATGCAGCCAGTACCAAAACCTCCTTGGGATTTTGAAATCTCATTGATGACAGGTTCCTAACTTAAAAAGTGCTGCCACCGAGACAAGAGAATTCTGTATTGGACCTTGTCTTGACAGATAAAGAGGAATTGATCACACAACTAAAAATTAGTGGAATCTTAGGTATAAGTAATCATAACTCGATCACATGAGTAATGTGCAAACAGAATAAAGTCCAGAGCAGAGGCATATATACTTGGTACTTTTAAAGGACCAATCTCACAAAGCTAAACAACT
This sequence comes from Gopherus evgoodei, assembly GCF_007399415.2. NCBI lineage: Eukaryota > Metazoa > Chordata > Testudines > Testudinidae > Gopherus > Gopherus evgoodei. Next base: position 7,935,683 of record NC_044332.1, on the reverse strand, counting down.
GTAACCCAAACCAGCTGAGAGGAGGAATTTAATCAGAGAAAATGTAGATGATAACTTGTAATTGTTTAAGAACAAGTGGATGCCCCAAAAGCTACAATCCCACAATCAAGGAAGAAGGCGGGAGTGGATAACAAAAGACTTGGATTAGAGGGGAGGTGAAGGCACCTATAAAAATAAAAAAACAATATATAACAAATGGCAGAAAAGGGAAGTTGAAATCGGAAGCTAAGAATTGTAGAAAATGGATGCGGGAAACACAGGGGCACAAGAAGAACTCTGTGGCCTGCAGAGTTAAGGATAATAAGGAGTTTAAGATATTAATATAACCCTTCTGCCTGTCTGAATTGGCAGCAACAAAGGCTGGGTTCAGTATCTAGGGGTTTCAGTAACACAATGCAAAACCGGCTCAAGCCCCCACCCAGTGACCTGGGACAATTACATTCCACCCCCCGGGTGCCTCTAGGAGGCAATACTTCCCCTCTTGCAAGTACGGAGTCTGAGCGTAGCAAAATCCTTTTTATAAAGGAGGGAAACAACGCGGCATTATGTTGGGGAAACACCACAAACAGGATTTATAACACAAACCATGAGCAAAAGACCCACCCCAAGTAAGTTTGGCACTATTCTTTTTCCCTCAGGGTCTTAAGTCCAACACCCCAAAAGACCACCCCAAAGTCCTAAAAGTCCAACACCCCCAAAGTCTCTGTCCCTGGTCAGTGCAGCCTCAGAGTTCAAAAGTTTATCTGCAGAGTTTTACACCCCCCCCCAGCCTGGGTGGAAGTGTGGGGGAAAGGGGTGCATGGGGTGTTAATGGGCACCTTATGTGGTCCAAGGCCGACTGCCCCACCTCTCCATGGGGTTCTGCCGCAGCCTTCACCACAAGCCCCTCCACTCCACCAGCCATCCCATGAGCCGCTCCAGCGTCCCACGAACTGCTCCGCTTCACTCCACTTGCTGTCCCGTGGGCCATTCCAATCATCCCACAAACTGCTCTGCCAGCCAGTTAGCAAGATTTCTTCAGGCTCCCCCACTAGTTAACACAGCACTCAGTGATTTCAGCTCTTAGTAATTTTAGCTCTTCAGTGATTTCAGCTTGTGGTAGGGGAGCCCCACTACTGGTGCACCATTAGCCTAACGTGAAATCAGCACAGCAGTCTGAACTAGACTCTTAATAAAATCAAGATCAGCTCTGCTGTTCAACTGTGGTGGTGCAGCAATTGGTATTTCAGGTTCTCAAAAGGGGTCCATACCATCAGATACAATTTATTATTATTTTATTTATTATTATTATTACCACCACCCCAGTCTCTCCCTCTCAATTCACTGCAGTTTGGAACCCATGGCCCTTGTCGAATGAGTGCTACTTAGTTGATGGTGAGTCCCCCTGTCATAAAACAGTTCCACTGGCCTTGATTTACATAATCAGGGTAACAACACTTTATTCTTCCTGTCACAATAACAGAGAAACTGGAGATCCCACAGCAGCCAAAGTGACTATTCGGGCGGCTGTGGCCCCATGCCAGGTAGGATGGGTGTGCCTATGCAAACAAGACCAGCCCCTGAAGTTCTTTTCCACAACTCACCACAATTCACCAGCAGATGTCAAGGTAGAGCTCATCCTGACTCTGCTTACATTAAGAACAAAAGAATCCTGAAACTGGTGTTGGTCCATTACTAGATGAAAATGATAATTTTATCAGTAATAATGCAAAACAAAGGGGAAGTGTTCAATAAATATTTTTTATCTGTATTTGGGGGAAAAGACAGATGGTGTAATCATATCATATGATGATAATCTTTACATTCCACTAGTATCTCTGGAGGATGTTAAACAGCAGTAACTAAAGTTAGACATTTAAAAATCAGCAGGTCCAGATAACTTGAATCCAAGAGTTTTAAAAGAGCTGGCTGAGAAGCTCACTGGACTGTAAATGTTGATTATTTCCATAAGCCTTGGAACATTGAGGACGTTCCAGAAAACTAATGTTGTGCCAGTATTTGAAAAGGGTAAATAAAATGTTCAAGGCTGGACAGTCTGACATCAATCCCTGGCAAGATAATGGAGCGGCCAAGGAACTCCATTAATAAAAAATTAAAGGAGGGTAATGTAATTAATGCCAGTCACTAGTGAGATTAAAATTAGAATAATCAAAAATTATTTATGGAAAATAATAATTTTTTGTCCAGTTTGGTTGACAAAGGTAATAGTGTTGATATGAGACTTAGACTTTTGTAAGGTGTTTAACATAGTACCACACAAAATTTGGTGAAAAAACTAGAGTGATACAAAATTAACCTGGCAAATGGATTAAATGGATTAAAAGCTGGCTAATTGATGGGTTTCCAAATGTAATGTAAACAGGGGGTCGGCACCAAGTGGTGTGTTTCTAGAGCTGTGTCAGAGGGGTCAGTTTCCTGGCCCTTGCTTTTTAATATTTTTATTAGGGCTGTCAGTTAACTGTGATTAATCCATGCGATTAAAAAAAAAAGAATTGTGATTTAAAAAAAATTGCAGTTTTAATCTCATACAAGTACTGTAGTGCAGTCTGTTTATCATGAAGATGCAACTTACAAATGTAGATTTTTTTGTTACATAACTGCTCTCAAAACCAAAATGATGTAAAACTTTAGAGCCTACTAGTCCACTCAGTCCTACTTCTTGTTCAGCCAATCGCTAAGACAAAGAAAGTTGTTTACGTTTATGGGCGATAATACTGCCTGCTTCTTGTTTTACAATGTCACCTGAACGTGAGAACAGGCATTCGCATGGCACTTTTGTAGCCGGCATTGCAAGGTAATTACACGCCAGGTACGCTTCATGCTTCGACCACCATTCCAGAGGCCATTCTTCCACGCTGATGATGCTCATTTAAAAAAAATGTGTTAATTAAATTTGTGACTGAACACTTTGGGGGAGAATTCTGTGTCTCCTGCTCTGTGTTTCACCTGCATTCTGCCTTATATTTCATGTTGTGGCAGTCTTGGATGATGACCCAGTACATGTTCATTTTAAGAACACTTTCGCTGCAGATTTCACAAAACGCAGAGAAGGTACCAGAGTGAGATTTCTAAAGATAGCTACAGAACTTGACCCAAGGTTTAAGAATCTGAAGTGCCTTCCAGAATCTTGGAGGGACGAGGTGTGGCGCATGCTTTCAGAAGTCTTAAAAGATCAACACTGTTATGTGGAAACTACAGAACCCAAACCACCAAAAAAGAAATCAACCTTCTGCTGGTGGCATCTGACTCAGATTATGAAAATGAACATGTGTCGGTCCACTCTGCTTTGGATTGTTATTGAACAGAACCCATCATCAGCATGGAAGCATGTCCTCTGGAATGGTGGTTGAAGCATGAAGGGACATATGAATCTTTAGTGCATCTGGCATGTAAATATCTTGCAACACCGGCTATAACGGTGCCATGCAAACACTTGTTCTCACTTTCAGGTGACATGGCAAACAAGCAGCGGGCAGCATTATCTCCTGCAAATTGTAACCAAACTTGTTTGTCTGAGCGATTGGCTGAACAAGAAATAGGACTGAGTTGACTTGTAGGCTCTAAAGTTCTATATTTTTATTTCTGAAAGCAGTTTTTTTGTACATAATTCTACATTTGTAAGTTCAACATTCATGAGAAAGAGATTGCACTATTAGATGAATTGAAAAATAGTATTTCTTTTGTTTTTTACAGTGCAAATATTTGTAATAAAAAATAAATATGAAGTGAGCACTATACACTTTGTAATTGAAATCAATATATTTGAAAATGTAGAAGACATCAAAATATTTAAATAAATGGTATTCTATTATTGTTTAACAGCGCAATTAATCATATAGTTAAACACGATAAACTTTTTTAATCGCACGATTAATCATGATTAAGTTTTTTAATCACTTGACAGCCCTAATTTTTATTAGTGACCTAGCAGAGGACATAAAATCATCACTGATAAAATTTGCAGATGACACGTAGATTGGGGGAGTGGTGAATAATGAAGAGGACAGGTCACTGATTCAGAGCGATATGGATCACTTGGTAAGCTGGGTGGAAGCAAACAATATGCATTTTAATATGGTTAAATGTATACACCTAGGAACAAAGATTACAGGCCATACTTACAGGATGGGGAACGCTATCCTGGGAAGCAGGGACTCTGAAAAAGATTTGGGGGTCCTGCGGAAGAATCAGTTGAACAGGAGTTCCCAGTGCCAAAAGGGCTAATGGGATCCTGGGATTCATAAGCAGGTGAATCTCAAGTAGGAGCAGAGAGGTTATTTTACCTCTGCATTTGGCACTGGTGTGACGGCTGCTGGAATCCCGTGCCCAGTTCTGGTGCCCACCTGTCAGGAAGGATGTTGACAAACTGGGGAGGGGTCAGAGAAGACCCACGAGAATGATTAAAGGATTAGAAGACCTGCCCTATAGCGATAACCTCAAGGAGGTCAATCCGTTTAGCTTAACAACGTGAAGGTTAAGGGCTGACTTGATTCCAGTCTATAAGTACCTACATGGGGAACAAATATTTAATAATGGGCTCTTCGGTCTAGCACAGAAAGGGCTAACACGATGCAGTGGCTGGAAGCTGAAGCCAGACAAATTGAGACTGGAAAGAGAGAGGATATTTAACATTTGGAACAACTCCTCCAGGATTGTGGTGGATTCACCACCACTGGCCATTTTAAAATCAAGATTGGCTGTTTTTTAGAAGAGCTGCTGTTACTGGAAAAGAGTTACTTTGGGGCAGGTCTCTTGCCTGTGCTCTGCAGGTCAGGCCAGCCCTTCTGGCCTTGGGATCTAGGGTTCTGGAGAGGGATTGTGGGGTGGGGGACGGAGGGAGAGTGATTTGTAGCAGGGGGTGAATGAGGCTGATTTGGATTGTCAATCTCTTCCCTTCCATGTCCGGGCAGTTGCTGAGCATGAGGAATCCTGATGGAGGCTTTGCGACGTACGAAACCAAGCGGGGGGGCTGGCTGCTGGAGCTCCTGAACCCCTCGGAGGTGTTTGGTAAGGGCAGGTGCGCTGGGCCTCTCTCCAGCGATTGTCACTTGCACCGCGAGGGGAGGCAGGGCCAGGTCTGCTGGGCGTGGTGCCCAAGGCAGGGTCGCAGGGGTCTGGGTGCAGTCACACGGCCAGTGCCCCTCCCCAGAGACAGCACCTCTGCACAGCTCCTAGGATGAGAGTGCACCAGGGGAGTAGGGCCCCTGCCAGCGCCTGGCATTGTCCTCGAGCTGCCTGTTGGCCATGAGTCCCTGTGTGATGAGGATGCTCACTGCTGCTTCTCCTGTCTGGCAGGTGACATCATGATAGACTACTGCTACGTGGAGTGCACGTCGGCCGTCGTGCAGGCACTGAAGCACTTCCACGAGGCCTTCCCTGAGCACCGGGCCCGGGAGGTCAGGTAAGGGAGGGGGAGCGCTGAACTATCAGTCCAGAGCTTGCATCCTGGGAAGGTCAGTAAGTGGGCCCTGCTGGGATGAACCTAGCGTGGGCCCCGCCTGTACACTCTGACCTGCAGGGCAGACCCTGCCACCCACACAGCTCCGGAACGAACCCGGTAGCCGAACACGGCAGCTCCTGTCCCAGCGGGTGCTGCTGGTTGGGTGCACGCCCCTGGGGCAGCGCTGCCCTGGTGCAGTGGGGGGCACCCTCCTTTCCTAGCTATCCTTTCAGAAGAGCCCGCCTGAGTACATCCGCTTCCTGTATGAGGCCAAAGGGCCATCTGGCCTCAAGCAGGGCACTGAGGGCACAGACCAGGATGTGTTTCATCCGCAGACCAGCTGGGAGGCCACCGGCAAATGTCCTGTCTCCATCTGAGCAGGGGCCATGGTCAGACAGCTGCACAGGGGCTGTGGAAGCTCAGTCTATCTTGCAGCTTATGACCCTCGAGTGACTCTTTTAATAGGGGCTGGGCCCCCACTTCTCAGAGGGGATTTGAGCTTCCAAGGAGCCCCTGGGTCGGGCTGGCAGGAGAATGGACGCTGCACACTAAGGAACCCCCTCTCCTCCTGTCTAGAGAGACGCTGCGCAAGGGCCTGGAGTTCTGCCGCAGGGTGCAGAGAGCTGACGGCTCATGGGAAGGGTGAGTGGCCACGTGCACCACTGGTGCAGCAAGCTCCATGCTGCTCGGGGCAGGAGGCGGCTGGGGTGAGGAGAGAGGTGCTGGTACCTGCACTGTTGGGCAACCCTCTTTCCCCTTTACCTCCAGGTGTGCCAGTGTCTGGGGAGGAGGTGTGGGGGGCTGGCTCAGGGAGCCCACAGCAGTCTGGCCTGTTACAGTCGTGTCTAGGGCCCCCGGCAGACCAGAGCCTGTGGCACTGGGCGCTGACAGTGAGTGACTAACCCCTTAGCTTGCGGACTAGAGACGAGCCCGACACAGCGATGGGGGATGGGATGCGACTCCTGGCCAGTGTATGAGAACAGCTCCAGTAAAGGCTCAGCGTAGCCTGTGGCAATGGGACCCTTCCCCTGGTCTGCGGCGGGGAGGGACTGTACTTGGAGGTGGGGACTTCCCATGCCCGTCTGTGGCACGGGAGGCCGGTGGTGTTAGAGCTGCAGAGCGTTCTGCACTGCCTGACGCTGGTTCTCTCCTCCCGTCAGGAGCTGGGGTGTGTGCTTTACCTACGGCACCTGGTTTGGACTGGAGGCCTTCGCCTGTCTGGAGCACACCTACCAGAATGGGTGAGTGTGGGAATCTGGCGTGTAGCTCCCTGGCTGCTCACGGCCTGCAGGGCATGGCCTGGAGTGCCTGGTGCCATCCCTCAAGCACGGGAGGTGCTGCATCACTCTGCTGGGGGAGGAGCTTGTTCAAACCCAGAGCAGCCTTCCCTGCCGGGCATTAGGTCGGGCTCCTCTGTCCTGTGCTGTACCCTCTGGTCCCCCGCTCACTGAGAGTCACAGCCCCTTGGGGCCCTGTACCCAGCCCGTGGTCCCCTCGCTCCAGCTTTGCTGGCTGCACGCAGCTGGGGGCTCTGGTGTTCAGAGCCAGGTTGTACACTGACTAGAGGAAGCTCGCCTGGCCCTAGGCTGCTGCTCCCACCCCCAAGGCCAAGTCTCATCTCGGAGCCCCCAGTTCCTGCTAGAGCCTCCCTGCCCCAGCTTCACACTGTCTGCTGCCCCCACCTGCTCCACCAGCCCCTTCCCCCAAATCCCCATGAGGCCGTCCTGGCTTAGTCCCTTTGCCCCCAGTGACTCCCACTGCTCTGCCTTGTCCCTTCAGAGCCGCATGCAGAGAGGTGGCCCGGGCCTGCCAGTTCCTGGTCTCCAAGCAGATGGAGGATGGTGGCTGGGGAGAGGACTTTGAGTCCTGTGAGCAGCGCAGATACGTGCAGAGCTCCACCTCCCAGATCCACAACACCTGCTGGGCCCTGCTGGGGCTCATGGCTGTCAGGTAGGAGCACCGACGCCGCTTCTCACCACAGAACATCGTCCTCTTCACCTGTATTCACAGAGCACATCCCTGCCAAGGATCTCGGGCACCGGGGCGCTGGTGTGGAAGCCTTCGTTCATGCCGTGCCTTCCCCCTGCTGTGCTCTGCGATGTCCTCGCTAGGCTATACCAGAGCACACGCCCCAGTGGTTGGGAGGCACCTGCGCCGAGAGGGGTTAGCCAGTGACCGCTCCAGTCTATGGGCTGGCACTAGGTGCCCGTCGTCACACCACCGGCTCTCCCCCAGCGAGCGTCCGGGCTCTGTAAGGCAGCAGCACAGCGCAGAGCTGCCCACCAGCCTTGGCACGGCTGTAGTGGGCACTGCAGGAGGTGGCTGCTGTCGCAGGCCTGGCTTTACCGCCTAGTGCTTCCTCACCTGCTTGGCTGTCTGGGGCCTTCGGTGCCGCGCTACCGGCCTGGGAACGACACAGAGGTGGGGGGTGGCCATAGTGTGAGTGCTGGATGCTAGTGGAGGGAGGAGAAGAGCCTTCCTGTCCCTGCTGCGGTGCCGGGGAGAGAGAGGAGAGCTCCGGCTGCGCACGGCGGGGGGTGGGGGTGGGGTTGGAATGCTATTCGGAGTCACACCACTGACCTCTGCCCCTTCTCTTTGCAGATACCCGGACGTTGGGGTGCTGGAAAAGGGGATCAAGGTTTTGATTGACAAGCAGCTGCCCAATGGTGACTGGCCTCAGGTATGCAGCTCCTCACTGCTCTCTCTAATGTGTCCAGCCCCTGTCACTGCAGGCATTTCAGCCAGCCACTCGCCCTCTCGTCCCCCCAGCTGCGGGAGAAGCAGGCCGATGGCTCAAAGGGTTTTGCTGGGGGTTGTTTGTGAGGGGAATCGCTGGCTGAGGATAGCTCCGTGGAAGAGCTGAGCTTTGCATTTCGTTCTGGCCTGTGGTCTCTTCTGTCGTGTGGCAGTGAGTTCCACAGTCGGTGTCCAGCTCCAGGGAGAGATCTGCCTCCTGTATTGAAAAGCTTCCCTGTCTGGGTGAGCTGGTGGAATGCAGTTGTCATGAGAAGTCGTAGTCGCAGGAGAAGGGACGATCTCCCTGATGGAGAAAGTTTGATCAGCAGCTGGAGCCCTTGTCCTGGACGCTGTGAGAGGGGAGCCGGAGCAGACAGCGGGTACTGGGGTGACCTGTGCGGCATGTTGAACCAGCCGGAGCTGTTCAGGGCCTGTCGGTCCATGCCTGGCTGCAGTAAGGAGCCGTAGATCTCACAAAGAGATTGCGTGGGGGGGATACACTCTGGGAGGGGCCTGCTTCTGATCAGTGCAGGTTTCGGGCCGAGGCCATGAGGTGAGGGGGCTTTTGCTGTCATGGTTACGTGGGGATCCAGGCGCCATGCAGAGCCCAAAGCAGCCCCAGGCTGCAGAGCAGTGAAATGCTCTGGGAGCAGGTGCCCTCGGCAGTGGGAGCGTCCGAGATGAGGCAGGGTCTCTGGCTGACCTCCCTCCTCTCCCCACCACGCTGCCCTTGGGCTCCGCTTTGCCAGCTGCCTGTCATCTCCCTGCTGTTCACGCTGGCAAACCAAAGAGCACCTCAAGCCAACTCTGTGTGCCCTGCCTTCCCCTGCCAGCCCTCGCTCTCTGCGTCACGTGGAGCTGGGGCCATTGCGGGGTTTGCTGCTTTGTGCACATGGACGTAGCCTGTCAAATCACTGGAGACGGATCTGTTTTGCGTCCCAGCAGCTCACCATCCCATGGGGCACCCTGGGTGCAAGGATTGTGGGCAGGACGAGGCTTCTTCTATATATTTCTGGGGTATTCCCCCTTGGCTCGGGCTGCATGGCTTTATGTGACCTCACCTGACCCTTCCCGGGGAGCCCTGGATCCAGCTGGAACTGGGAACAGAACAGGTCTCATCTGCTGACTGCTGTTGTTCAGCGGCTGGAGGTGTATGGGGAGATGCAGGCACGGCGTGTTAAGGAGGTGGGATTGGATGGGCTGGTGGCTGCAGGGAAGCCCTGGAAGGTGGAGAGGTCTGACTGCCTGATTCTGAGGCCGGCTGCCTGCTGGCCTTGGCCCCAGCACACGTGAGAGCAGCCCAAAGACTGTTTTATTACATGGGGCTAGTCACAATCCTATCCAGCAGCGCATTCCATCCATGCCACGATCACGCCACGTGCTGGAGGCTGCGAGAGCCTCTTAATGCTGGCTCTGTGCCTGGCAGGGCAATCCCCATCTGGGCACTGTTGCCCAGTGCCTGGCTCCTTCGGGCCACTGGAGCGGGGTGGAGAGCCTGGCCATAGAACCATAGAATATTAGGGTTGGAAGGGACCTCAGGAAGTCATCTAATCCAACCCTCTGCTCAAAGCAGGGCCAGTTCCCAGACACATTTTTACCCCAGTTCCCTAAATGGCCCCCTTAAGGATTGAACCCACAACAAATGGCCCTGTGTATGTGCGGTGTCATGCCTCAGGGGGAGTGAGCAGGGAGTGTATCCATATCCTGGGGCATGTGGGAAACATGGGTGTATCAGTCATAACGTGTGCTTGGCACAGTATCCGCAACAGACCTGAGAGTGCAAAGGGCTTGTGGGACCACCTGCAGGAGCACCCCTTGCTCACGATCACCCGGCCAATCCTGCCTCTTTCTGTCTCTCTCCCCTCGCAGGAGAACATCTCTGGAGTGTTCAACAAGTCCTGTGCAATCAGCTACACCTCCTACCGCAACATCTTCCCCATCTGGGCCCTGGGGCGCTTTGCACGCCTGCATCCCAGCAGCGCCCTTGCTGGCAAGCTGCAGCCCAGGTCCTTGCACAGTGAAGAGGAGATCCTGGCTGGAGGGAAGCGGGATAGGGTTCTGTGAGGGTCCCCCTCTGCCTGAGCCTAGGCCCTGCCCACGCCCCATGGCAGGCTTGCAGCCTCAGTGACATCCTAGCTGGATTTGCTTGGCTACAAGTCTCTTTACGGGAGGCCAGCAGGCCCTGGTGCTGTGTTGTGGTCCATGAGGACTCTGCACATTGATTCTAGCTCCGGGCCTACGTGTGGGCTTGGAGGGGGCAGCGAGTGTGTGGGCACTGTCTGGCTTACAGTCAAACGTGCTGTACATCTGGGGCTTGGCTTGAATGGACCCCTCTTCCCGGATCCATTGTGTAAAAGGCTGTGTGTCTGCAGGTGAATGCTAGATAGGATAGGCTGCTGGGGGGGGGCCTAACCGTATGACCTTGAGCAGGTGTCTGCACTTCAAGCTGTAGTACACACGCCAACGCTCGCTGAGATTGAGTTATGGCGATAACCCAGGGGTTCCCAAACCTGCTTCCCTGAGACCCACCTGTGCGGTTGCCATGGGCGCTGCAGCCCACTGGTGACACTTCTGGAGGAGACTGATTATATGGATGTAGTAATTAAAATTAAACTATAACCCTAGAGATGATGTATGTGGTTCCTGTTCACTGATAGAAGTGCTTCAAGAGCTTTGAAACCAAAGCATTTCAGTAAAGCTACGCTTTTAAAAAATGTGGCGAGCAAAATGTGTTCACACAAGGAAAACACAAGTCGGTGTACAACTAACAATAAGCAACACAGCAATGGTAACACAGCTGTTGAATAATAACAATGTGTTTTTTTTTAATTTTAAAACAAAATAGTTGGCCAACTTAGCACATGATATTGTGGTTTTGATTTTTTTTTTAGTTGTAAAGTCTGAATGTTTATGGTATATAAGTAAAGACCCAGACCAGCACTCTACTAATTAGAAAATGTCATATATTATAAATAAAAATATAAAGTAACATCCAGACCAGGAGTCTTCCTAACGACAGAAATGTGCCTGCTTCTCCTTGCACTTTTTTTTCCATCTGGTGACATATGTTAGCAAGATTCAGCCTGCTCTCATCTTCAATTTTCAGCCACGTCAGGGTAGGGGTAGCTAGGGCTGTGTGTCTCTGATATCCTAGGACCCACATGGCTACAACAACACTGCCTACATTTTGTTGCCCAGTCACCCAGGTTAATGAGCTCCCTTTGTAGCTCTGCACAGTCAGTTTTAGACTTAACTCTCTTGAGTAGTTTTGTTTCATCTACAAACTTTGCCACCCCACAGCTTACCCCTTTCCCAGATGATTTATGAATATGTTGAATAGAACTGGGCCCAGTCCAGACCCCTGGGGACAGGGCCGGCTCTAGCTTTTTTGCAACCCCAAGCAGTGAAGCGGGAAAAAAAAAAAGATAAAGCTGCGATCAGCGGCACTTTGGCAGCAGCTCAACTACGCCGCTTCATTCTTCAGCAGCAATTCGGTGGCAGGTCCTTCATTCCTAGAGGGCCTGAGGGACCCACCGCTGAATTCCCGCTGAAGACCCAGATGTGCTGCCTCTTTCCATTGGCCACCTCAAGCACTTGCTTCCTTTGCTGGTCCCTGGAGCTGACTCTTCCTGAGGAACACCATTATTTACCTCTCTCCATTCTGAAAACTGACCATTTATTCCTACCCTTTGTTTCCTATCTTCTAACCAGTTACTGGTTTTGGAGAGAACCTTCCCTCTTATCCCATGACAGCTTGTTTTGCTTAAGAGCCTTTGGTGAGGGATCTTGTCAAAGGCTTTCTGAAAGCCCAAGTACACAATATCCACTAGCTCACCCTTGATCACATTTGCTGGCCCCCTCAAAGAATTCTAATAGACTGATGAGAGATGATTTCTCTTTACAAAAAACCATGTGAGGCCTTGGAGGGCCAAAGAGATGGGACTGGACACGATCACCTATGTGTGAAGAAAAATGTGTTTATCCACGTGTCTGATAATTCTGTTCTTTACCATAGTTTCAGCCAATTTGTCTGGTACTGAAGTTACTCTTACTGGCCTTTAATTGTCGGGATCGCCTCTGGAGCCTTTTAAAAAATTGGCATCACACTAGCTATCCTTAAGTCATCTGGTACAGAAGCTGATTTAAGGTTACATACCACAGTTAGTAGTTCTGCAATTTCACATTTGCATTCCTTCAGAACTCTTGGGTGAATACCATCTGGTCCTGGTGACTTTTCACTGTTTAATGTATCAGTTGTTCCCAGCCTCCTTTACTGATGTCTTAGTCTGGGACAGTTCCTCAGATTTGTCACCTGAAAAGAATGGCTCAGGTGTGGGAATCTGCCTCACATACTCTGCAATGAAGACTAACGCAAAGACATCATTTAACTTCTCTGCAATGGCCTTGTCTTCCTTGAATGTTTCTTTAGCACCTCTATCGACCAGTGGCCTCACTGATTGTTTGACAGGCTTCCTGCTTCAGATGTACTTAATTTTTTTTCTTTTATTAGTTTTTGTTTCTTTGTCTAGTTGCTCTTTAAATTCTTTTCTGGCCTGCCTAATTATACTTTTACTCTTGAATTGCTAGAGTTTATGTTCCTTTCTATTTTCCTGAGTAGGCTTTGACTTAAAGCTATTAAAAGATGCCTTTTTTGCTTCTAACCACTTCTTTTATTTTCTTGTTCAGCCATGATGGCGTTTTTGGCCATTTTACTAATTATTTTAAAATGTTGGGTATGCAGTTAATTTGAGCCTCTATGATGGTGTTTTTAAAAAGTTTCCATGCAGCTTGCAGGCATTTCACTCCGATTGTTCCTTTTCGTTTCCATTTAGCTAGTTTCCTTGCTTTGTGTAGCTCCCTGTCGACGGGTGCCGCTGGGGCTCGACCCTCCCTGAGGGGGAGGGGAGCCACACCGGCCTCGCTGTCGTCCCTGCAATTACAATCCGCTCTGGCCCTTTCGGCAGGTCAGAGCAGTGGCAAAGTCAAAAGGGGCCCAGCCCTTGGTTCGGGCGGGGCACCAAACACAGTTACAAGCAGCTCTGGTCCTTTGGGGCAGGGCAGAGCAGTGACAAGGTCAAGGGGGCCCAGCCCTTGGTTCGGGCGGGGCACCAAACACAGTTACAGCAGCTCTGGCCCTTTGGGGCAGGGCAGAGCAGTGGCAAGGTCAAGGGGGCCCAGCCCTTGGTTCGGGCGGGGCACCAAACACAGTACAATCTGCTCTGGCCCTTTGGAGCAGGGCAGAGCAGTGGCCAAGTCAAAAGGGGCCCAGCCCTTGGTTCGGGCGGGGCACCAAACACAGTTACAAGCAGCTCTGGCCCTTTGGGGCAGGTCAGAGCTCTGGACCTTAGGCTGGGAAGAGGGGGAGTCTGCCACCCGATTACGGGTGGCAGGGGGAACGTAGGCCCACCCACTCCTCTGCGTTCCACCCCGGGGCTCTGGTAGCGGTTGTCACCGCTACCGGTGGTCAGTGGGGTCCTGACCGCAACACACTGACATGGGCAACGGTAGCTCTGCAGCCTGACTGGAGTCAGCTGCCCCCGGGCTACTTCCTAATTCCCCCTCTACTTCTACCTGGTCCGGGGCCTCTGTTCCGGGGACGTCCTGGACCATCGGTTCCTCCCAATCCGGGATGGGCGGCAGGTCCGGTAACATTTCGGGGAATGCGGGCCAAGCCTGGTCTGGGGGCTCCTCGGGGCCGTAGTAGGGGCGAGGCAGCTCTGGCAACTCCTCATTGTCGCGGCCTCGAGAATGCTCCGGCGGCTCCTCGTCGTAGTAGGGGCGAGGCAGCTCTGGCAGCTCCTGGTCTCGGCCTCTGGCTTGGGCAGTCTCCCAGTTACGGGCATCAGCGGACACATCTGCTCCTGCTGGTGGCAGACCTGCAACTGAAGGCTGGGGCCTGGCTTTTATTCTTCCGGGTCGCCGCCTGACCCTCTGAGGGGCGGGGCTTCCGCTCAGCAGCCCCGCCCCCGTAGATGACTGACGGGGCTCGACCTTCCCTGAGGGGGAGGGGAGCCACACCGCCTCGCTACACTCCCCTTTTTGAAATTAAATGCTACTGTGCTAAGCTTCCTTAATATCCCCCCCTCCGCCACAGGGTGTTAAATTTAATTGTATTATGGATGCTATTGCCAAGTGGTTCAGCTGCATTCACCTTTTGGACCAGATCCTGTACTCCATTTAGGACTAGATCAATAATTGTCCCTCCCCTTGTGGATTCCAGAACTAGCTGCTCCGAGAAGCTGTCATTTAAGGTGTCTAGAAATTGTATCTGTGCATCGCAGCCTGAGGTGACATGTACTCAGTCAATATGGGGTTAGTGGTATCGCCCATTATTGTTGAGGTTTGTATTTTTATAACCCTGCTAACCTCACTGAACATTTCACAGTCACTATCACCATCCTGGTTAGGTGGTGGGTATATTCCTACTTCTATTCTCTCATTATTCGAGCATGGAATTACTAGCTATAGAGATTCTGTGGTACAGTTTGAGTAATTTAAGATTTTTGACTATATTTCCTCTATACTTTCTTTTATATACAGTGCCACTTCCTCACCAGCACGATCTAATCTGTCATTCCAATATATTTTATATCCTGGTATTACTGTCTCCCACTGATTGTGAATTACTATGTCTCATTGATTATCAGTATATTTTGTGACAGACCCAGGCCAGTAGGGTACAGGAGTCTGGCAGAGGGCAAATATACTGGTCACTGGATGAGTAGTTTTCTGTTCCCTAAGTGACCAGAGCAGGGGTTGCACTAGAGTAATCAGGAACCTGCTAGAACCAATTAAGGCAGACAGGCTGATTAGAACACCTGCAGCCAATCAAGGCAGGCTAATCAGGGCCCCTGGGTTTAAAAAGGAGCTCACTCCAGTCAGGGAGGGGGGAGCCAGAGGAGAAGAAGTGCGTATGAGGAGCTGGGAGCAAGAGGCACAAGGAGCTGAGAGTGAGAGGCTGTGCTGCTGGAGGACTAAGGAGTACAAGTGTTATCAGACACCAGGAGGAAGGTCCTGTGGTGAGGATAAAGAAGGTGTTTGGAGGAGGCCATGGGGAAGTAGCCCAGGGAGTTGTAGCTGTCACACAGCTGTTACAAGAGGCACTATAGACAGCTGCAATTCACAGGGCCCTGGGAGTAGAGTAGAGGTTGGGCCCAGGTTCCCCCCTAAACCTCCCAACTCCTGATCAGACACAGGAGGAGTTGACCCAGACTGCGGATTCCACCAGAGGGTAAGATCACTGAGGTGAGCAAATCTGTCAATAAGCACAGTACCCTCCAAGGTAGAGGAGGAAATTTGTCACAGTTTTCACAATGTTGTTTTTGAGTAGAGGTGAGCACTAAAGAATGAAGACTTCAAGATTGGTAGGTTTTTTGACACATTTTCTTCAGAAATCTCCTAACTCAAAAATAGTTTGTCAGACAACCCCCCAAATCCACTGCTGGCCTTGAGTAAGCAGGTGAAGGGTCATGCAGAAAAAGGCTTGAATCAGAAAGTTAGTGGGACGAGTGTTCAAAACAAGGCTTGTCATGGAAACTTTTCCAAAACTTTAGAATGGATTGACTCTGGCTGGAGATTGTCAGCCATTTTACTGCTATATACTGCCAGGCATTAGAACACCGTCTGCCCAGCTGGCACCTCTGAACTCCACCTGACCTTCGGGAGGACCCATGCAGGAGTGATTCTGCACTGCTGTTTCCAGGCAATGATCTCAACCACAGTAGTTAGGCATAGGTGGATAGAAAGCTGGCTAGATTGTTGGGCTCAACGGGTAGTGATCAATGGCTCCATGTCTAGTTGGCAGCCAGTATTGAGCGGAGTGCTGCAAGGGTCGGTCTTGGGGCCAGTTTTGTTCAATATCTTCATTAATGATCTGGGGTATGGCGTGGACTGCACTGTCAGCAAGTTTGCAGATGACCGTAAACTGAGAGGAGTGATAGTTACACTGGAGGGTAGGGATAGGATACAGAGGGACCTAGACAAATTAGAGGATTGGTCCAAAAGAAACCTGACAAGGTTCAACAAGGACAAATGCAGAGTCCTGCACTTAGGATGGAAGAATCCCATTCACTGTTACAGACTAGGCAGCAGTTCTGCAGAAAAGGAGCTAGGAGGTTACAGTGGATGAGAAGCTGGATATGAGTCATAGAATCTTAGAAGAATCAAAGAATATCGGAGTTGGAAGGGACCTCAGGAGGTATCTATTCCAACCCCCTGCTCAAAGCAGGACCAATTCCCAACTAAATCATCCCAACTAGGGCTTTGTCAAGCCTGACCTTAACAATCTCTAAGGAAGGAGATTAGTGTAATCTGCAAACTTGCTGAGAGTGCCGTCTATGATTCTATGATCGTTGAGAAGCTAAGTGAATCCTTTGCATCGGTCTTCACTGTTGAGGATGTGAAGGAGGTTCCCAAACGTGAATCATTCTTTTTAGGTGACATATCTGAGGAACTGCCCCAGATTGAGGTGTCATTAAAGGATGCTTTGGAACAAATTGATAAATTAAACATTAATAAGTCACCAGCATCAGATGGGATTCACCCATGAGTTCTGAAGGCACCCATGTGTGAAACTGCAGAACCGTTAACTCTAGTATGTAACCTATCACTTAAATCAGCTTCTGTACCAGATAACTGGAGGGTAGCTAATATGACACCAATTTTTAAAAAGGGCTCCAGAGGCAGTCCTGTCAATTACAGGCTGGTAAGCCTAACTTCAGTACTAGGCAAATTGGTTGAAAGTATAATAAAGATCAAAATTATCAGACACATAGATTAACACCATTTGCTGGGGAAGAGTCAACATGGTGTTTTGTAAAGGACGATCATGCCTCACCAATCTATTAGAATTCATTGAGGGGGGTCAACAAGCAAGTGGACAAGGGTGATCCAGTGGATATAGTATACGTGGACTTTCAGAAAGCCTTTGATAATGTCCCTCACCAAAGGCTTTTAAGCAAAGTAACCTGTCCTGGGATAAGAGGGAAGGTCCTCTCCTGGATCAATAACTGATTAAAAGATAGGAAGCAAAGAGTAGGAATAACTGTTCAGTTTTCAGAATGGAGAGAGGTAAACAGTGCCTTCCTCCAGGGGTCTGTACTGGGACCAGTGCCATTCAATATATTCAGAAATGATCTGGACAAAGAGGTAAACAGTGAGATGACAAAATTTGCAGATGATATAAAACTACTCCAGATAGTAAAGTCTAAAGCAGACTGTGAAGAGTTATAAAAGGATCTCACAAAAATGGGTGACTGGGCAACAAAATGGCAGATGAAATTGAGTGTTGATAAAAGCAAACTAATGCACATTGGAAAGCATAACCCCAACTATACATATCAAATGATAGGGTCTAAATTAGCTGTTACCAGTCAAGAAAGATCTTAGTATCATTGTGGACAGTTCTCTGAAAACATCAGAGTCAGTGCAGTGTCAGTCCAAAAAGGAAACAGAGTGTTAAAAATCATTAGGAAAACTATACATAATAAAATAGAAAATATCATAATACCTCTAGATAAATCCACAGTTCGCTCACATCTTAAATACTGTGTGCAGAATTGTTTGCCCCATCTCAAAAAATATATATTGGAATTGGAAAAGGTACAGAAAAGGGCAACAAAAATGTCTAGGGGTATGGAACAGCTTCCGTATGAGGACAGATTAATAAGACTGAGACTTTTCAGTTTGGAAAAGAGCCGACTAAGGGGGGATGTGATAGAGGTCTATGAAATCATGACTGATGCAGAGAAAATAAATAATGAAGATGGGTGGGGATGGTGTCTATAGCCTCTGTTTGCCAGATGCTGTGAGTGAACAACAGAGGATGGATCACTTGATGATTACTTGTTCTGTTCACTCCCTCTGAAGCACCTGGCATTGACCACTGTTGGAAGACAGGATACTGGGCTACATGGTCTGACCGAGTGTGGCTGCTCTTATGTTCTTACCAAGTTTGGTTCATATATTTTCAGTTTCACACTGTTCTGGTTTATCCAGCATGATCTTAATACCCTTTTTGAATGACAGGCCACTTTGGTCTAATTCAGTCTGTCTCCCTTTTGTACCTTTTCCCACAAACATTGATTGTTGTAGGTTATTGCGACTTGTTACATCTCGAGTGGCTAACAGTCAGAGCACAAACCCCAAATTGGTTGTGTGTTCTAGAATTAGATTTCTCCAACCAAGTGTGAACTCAAGCACTAGAGCAGACTTGCCATGGAGTCACAGACAGCCCCCTTGGGCAATCCGGTCTACCTTGGAGTCACAGACAGCCTTCTTGGGCAATCCGGTCTATCTTGCCACCCAGCTGAGCCTGCCATTGTGACAGATGTTCCCTTATACCAAAGTCACAATGATAGCCTGACTACTCCCACTCCCAAAGGACCAGTCACTTACCCCAGCTCAATTGTACCTCAGATCCCTCCCCAAAGACAATGCTTGTACCCTATAATCCTATAATAAACTAACTAAAGATTTGTTAACTGAGAAAAAGAAATGAGAGAGTTCTTAACTAGGTTAAAGCAGGTGAACACACACACACACAAATGAGCTACAGTTTTGCGTTCCAGAAGGCAATAGAAACTGCTGCGATGTGCAAGCTTTCTATGGCCTCTAGTGCGAACCCAAGCTACGCAGTGTGGGGATCCCTCGCATATGCTTAGAAATATTGCCCCCTCCGAAGTCTATGTATCATCATGAGATCCAGTGTGTTGTCAGGCATTTTCATTCCTTTCCACGGAGTTCCAGCTGTTGGGACGAGCTCACACGCAGGCCCCCTCTGCATGGGTGCAGGGCGAGCAATTCACAGTCATTGTCCTTTGATGTTTCACAACGGCTCATTTGGTTTCAATGGGCATTTCTGTGGGCAGGAGCAGCTTGTTACACTAATTTAATGCTGCTCTCCTGTTGGAAGAGTTACACATTTACAGAGCTTTACAATGCAAACACTCATTATAACTTTACACCATGAGATACAGAGGTCATGAGTGAGCTCGCTACATGCAGCAGCCAACAAGTGTTTCCTCACTTCTAAACACTAAACATGTTTTTAGCAACATAACATCTATTTTAGCAATGCTAACACACAGGTGAGCCAGACTGGCTCCAGCTATGCACATGTCAGCGGTTGGTGAGGCCCGGGGCCTTGGCATGAACTGGCACCTGGTCTGCCAGCATCACATTATGAACTGACACTCACTTGTTACAGCTGAGCAAACTTAGGGTAAATATAGGTGCAGTTAGCACACCAGTGTCCACTCCTGTACATGCTCCCCATGGCTTGTCAGCAGGGCCTAGCACAGGAACATCAGCAGAGGAAAAAATACCCCCTCACCCAGTGTCCAGCACAAGCCCACATGAGTAACACACTTGTAGGGTTACCAGACAGCAACTGTGAAAAAAACTTGATGGGGGGGTGGCGGGTAATAGGTGCCTATATAAGAAAATGTCCCCCAAAATGGGACTGTCTCTTTAAAAACGGGACATCTGGTCACCTATACATCAAACATGTCTTCCCAGTCAGTGCCACTGCACAGTCATGTGACTCTGGACACGTTCCCGAGAGCCATGTCTGCTGCGTTTATTCACCCGCCTAGTACTATGTCACCCCTGGATTTCTTCACCTTGCTTCAGGCACTACACTGAGCTAGCCTCGCTGAGCACCACAGGGGCACCCTGCCCGCAGAGTCAGCTCACTGAGGAGTGCTGCTTACATGGTGTCCCCATAGGTGCTGGCCACAGAGGGGCTGGCAGGGCTGCGGCACCCCCTGAGCAGCTGCCCTTTCCCCAAGCAACAACTAGCACCACTGCCCCTGCCCCACGTACCCCCAGCACTCCTCTGTCATGCCCCCAACCCCTCAGTATTGCCTACCTCAAAAGTTCAAAAATCAGACTCACACCTTTAAACTCAGGAGATTTAAATACCCTCTATTTTGCTGTGACCTTTGACATCTGACCCCTGCCCACCTGGCCAGGGAAGGGTGGAGGTGTGTGTGTGACAGTCACTGTGCTGCCAGTCTGCTGGGTTTGCACAGGGAGGTGACTGTGGCCCCTGCAGGGACTCTCGTGGCTGCTGGACAGGACAGAGCTTCCAGCTTCACCCAGTGCCACATCTTTAGTCATTGATGTTATATCCTTGGGGGCAGCCGGTTTAGGAAGAAATCACTTGAGGCCAGAGAGCAGACAACTAACAAAACCACCATTTATTTACAGACATGGAGCTCACCTGACCAGCTGAAGCTGTCTGGACTATCCCCTAATAATCTAACTCAGTTGCCATAGGAACAAAAACCGTGACAACCAAATACACAACATAGTCCTCCCCCATTAATAAGAACATCCCCTAAATAAAACACACACTAGACTAGACAAGGAAGGTAGACTGCCTCCATTCCTGGCTAAACCCTGGGGATTATTTTGCCTCGTAACCGTGGGTTCACCCTAGCTAAAGATCCAGCCATTGAAGAGGTCTTCTGTCTCTAGGTGGAATATGGAAAACTTCTGGTGTTGTTGCACCCGAAATTACCATGGGCTCAGGCCTGACAAAGGGTTCACAGCACAAATGGGTGAGGAGGTGGTATCAGCTCGTGCTGGGCAAAGGGGTATCTCAGACTCTGGCAGTAATGGAGGAGAACAGTCAGGAACAGGTGATTCTTGATTTGGTGTCTCACCAGAAGAGGTGAAGTCAGACCACTCAACTGCAGATGTGTCCTCAGGACTGGCATGACCTGGCAACAGCTGATCTACATGTCACCGCTAGGCAAGATTCTCTGCAGTCCGGACTGTGTAGGAAACAGACCCTGTTTGAGTGATGATCGTGGCAGGGACCCATTTAGCTCTGGAAGTATAATTCCGAGCCAAAACTGGCTGTCCCGGGCTAAAGGTTCGGTCTTTTGCTCTGGGTGCCCATCTGATGACTTGATATTGCTGCTGATGTTGCACAGTTTGTCAGGGTTCAGAAGGTTTCAGCAGATCAAAACAAATGCGCAGCTGTCGTCCCATCAGAAAGGCTGGGAATGCCTTGGTCGTAGCATGAGGTGTGTTTCTGTAGGAAAGTAAGAAGGTATCCAGACGTTTTTGAATGGAGTATTGTCCCCTTGCTGATTTCAAAGGGTGTTTCATTGTCTTCACAAATCTTTCAGCTAATCCATTGGTGGATGGATGATATGGTGCTGACGTGATGTGGTGTATCCCATTTGCCTTCATAAAATTTTGAAACTCCTGGAGAGATGAACTACGGTCCATTGTCGCTCACAAGTTGTTCTGGCAGACCGAAACAACTAAAGAGTCCCCATAGTTTTTGGATAGTGCTCTCTGCAGTAGTGGACTGCATTATAGAGACTTCTGGCCATTTAGATTGGGCATCTACTGCCACCAAGAAGAACATGCTTCCTTTAAGGGGGCCAGTGAAATCAACGTGAATACATTGCCACGGGTTTTCAGGCCAGTCCCCTGGGTGTAGGGGTGCCCACTGGGGTGCATTTCTCACACCCTGACATGACATACAAGCTTTTGCCTTCTCTTCAAGAGCACTGTCCAATCCAGACTACCAAAAATAGCTTTGTGCAATTTCCTTCATGCGCACTATTCCACAGTGACTGGAATGTAGCTGTTCTAACATCTGTGATCTCAGTGGTGGTGGAATAATGACACGTCTCCCCCACAACAAACAACCCAGATTGGACCGATAACTCCATCCTCCTAGACATGTAGGTAACATGGTCGGGTGAGACCGGAGAGGTTTGTCAAGATTTTCCATACATCACCAGGTCCATAACTTGGGACAATACTGGATTAATGCGAGTTGCCTTCTTTATCTGAGTAGCAGTGATGGGTGTATTCTCTACCTGTTCAAAGTAGAAGATTTCCTTTTGGGCACTGTCTTGATGTTTGACCAGCAAAGGCAACCTTGAGAGGCCATCTGCATTGCCGTGCAGAGTGGATTTCCGATATTTGATTTCATATGTGTGTGCTGAAAGTAACAATGTCCAACGTTGCATACAACTAGCAGCTAATGGGGGAATGCCTGTGTAGGGTCCAAAAATTGACATCAGAGGTCGATGGTCTATGCGAAGAGTAAACTTTTGCTCAGACAGGTACTGATGAAACTTCCAAATTCCAAAAACAATTCCTAATGCCTCACGTTCGATTTGGGTGTAGTTAGTTTCTGCTTCGCTTAGAGTACGTGAAGCAAAAGCAATAGGTCTCTCTTCTCCCAAAGGCATAATGTGTGACACGACTGCTCCCACTCCATAAGGGGAGGCATCGCAGGCCAGTTGTAGGGGTGAGGATGGATCAAAGTGAGTTAGAACTTCAGAATTTAGCAATGCATCCTTAGCTTTGTTAAATGCAACATCACAGGCTTCAGTCCACTTCCAGGCCTTGTTCTGCCCCAGGAGCTCGTGAAGTGGTTTTAGCAGTGTGGCTAACTGTGAGATGAACTTTCCATAATAGTTCAGTAGTCCTAGAAACGAGCGCAGCTGGCTTACATTTTGAGGTGGGGGAGCCTCCACAATAGCCTTAACTTTTGCAGGGGCCTTATGAAGACCCGCAACATCAATGATGTGTTCCAAATATTCATCAGAGGGCTGGAAGAATTCACACTTGTCTTTGCGAACTCATAGGCCATACTCTTCCAGTCTTTGTAGGGTAGCCTCTAAATTCTTTAAGTGATCCTCTTCATTTCTTCCAGTGACCAGGATATTATCCAGATAGCACTGAACTCCTGACAAGCTACACAAGATCTGGTCCTTAGCCCTCCAGAACAGGGAGGGAGCAGACGTTATTCCGAAGGGTAGGCGACAGTATCGATAAAGCCTCTTATGAGTCACAATAGTCAATAGCTCTTGGGACTTTTCATTGACATGCATCTGTAAATATGCTTGACTCAGATCAATCTTACTGAACTTTTGTCCCCCAGCCAGGCCTGCGAAGAGGTCATCGACGTGGGGAAGTGGGTATTGCTCTGCACATAACACTGGGTTGACAGTGACTTTAAAATCACCGCAGATCCGGAGAGAGCCATCTTTCTTCACTATTGGAACGATAGGAGTGGCCCATGAGCTATGGGTAACTGGTATTAGGACTCCATTGGTGACCAGGCCCTCCAGGTCCACTTCAACTTTTGGCCTGATGGCATATAGCACAGTTTGGGCTTTCAGATATTTTGGTGGACTGTCAGGTTTAATGTTCAATGTCACAGTGATTCCGTTCATACTTCCCAGATCCTCTCCAAAAACAGCAGCATGTTTCCTTAGTATAGGGGTTAGACTGGTTTCTTTTTTAGTCATCCGGTGCACTTCTGCTCAGTTCAGCTGAATCTTCCCAAGCCAAGACCTACCCATTAAGGCAGGGTAATTACCTCTCACCACAAACAGTGGCAATTTAGCAGCCTGTCCATTGAGCTCCACCTTAACATCAATAGTGCCCAACGTGGGCACAGCTTCTCCTGTATATATCTTCAGAACAGTTTTTGTTGCCTTAAGTGGAAGATGCTGTAGCTTTTCTTTGTACACAGTCTCGGAGACCAGCAAGATGGCTGCACCGGTGTCCAGTTCCATGCGTATAGGTTTGCCATCCAACAACGGGGTTACCCAGTATTCATGTGAGCCCACCGCCAAAGACAAAACATGCAGTGGCACTTCCTCTTGCGATGAGGTGTCACCTTGATCATCCTGGGTCTGCTCTAGGGTATGCAGGGTTCCCCTTTTTGTCGGCCAGACTACAGGCTTCTTTTTCTTTTGTTTACAGGCAAACTCAGTGTGTCCCTTTTTGCCACAGTGTTGACACACCAGGTCCTTACACCAGCATTCTGATGCCTGGTGACCCGGCTTACCACAGCGGTAATATTCCTGACTCTGCACAGTTTTGTGGGTTGGTTCTTGTGACACTTCTTGCACTCTAGGGGATGCACCGATGTATTGTGCCTCCCTTGTAGCCAGTTCCATGGAGACAGCAATATCCACAGCCTTCTGTAAGGTAAGCTGAGCCTCTGTCAGTAGGCGCTTCCGTATAGCTTCTCTGTACAGGCCACACACTAACCTGTCACGCAGGGCATCATTTAACATCTCTTTAAATTCACAGTGTTCTGCTAGCTTTTTTAAAATTGCTACAAATTGTACAACTGTTTCATCTTTTTTTTGGTCTCTTTTGTGGAATCCGTATCTTTCAGCAATTACCAGTGGTTTTGGGAAAAATGAGACCCCAGGATTTCCACAATGTCACTGTAAGATTTAGTCTCAGGCCTAACAGGGTGTAGTAAGCTGCCTAGCAGGGAGTAGGTTTTAGCCCCTACAACACAAGAATATTGGCACCTTCTTCTCTTCTGTAATGTCATTTGCAATAATAAAAAGCTCAGTATACACCTGCCACTGCACTATAGTCTCCTCAAAAGGTTCCAGTGGCCCAGTAAGTGTAGCCATGGTTTTAGTTTCACTTTCACAGTCAGTGCAAACAAACAGTTTTTGTTTGTTTATTTGTTCTTCACTTTGACTTCTACTTCCTTCTGTTGCTGGGGCAGCACTGGGATCCCACCCTCGTCGCCACTTGTTATATCCTTGGGGGCAGCCGGTTTAGGAGGAAATCACTTGAGGCCAGAGAGCAGACAACTAACAAAACTACCATTTATTTACAGACACGGAGCTCACCTGATCAGCTGAAGCTGGCTGGGCTATCCCCTAATAATCTAACTCAGTTGCCATAGGAACCAAATACACAACAACCAAATACACAACAATTGACTCTGCGCCCTCCACACCTGCCCCTCCCTCACCCAGCAGGAACTATGCACCTTCCCAGCCCTTCAGCAGTTCTGCCCCTGAGCCCCACACATGACCCTCCAGGGCTCTTCACCCCTCTCCAGGTCCCAGGGCTGGTGCTGCATGACGGGGGAGAGTAGGGGCAGAACTGAGGGAGCAGCTTGACCCAGTGCTCACGGGGGGAGGGAGATAGGGGTCAGAGTGACCCATTGAACACAGGAGGGAGCAGGCTGTCAGGAAGGGGGGCAGAAGTGGGGCTGCCATGAGGAGCTCCCCTCCTCCCAAATTCCTCTGGATCCTGGGTGGAGGGGGTGCTGCCTGCCTCCTGCAGCAGCGCTGACTGGCTGCCATCCCCACTGCCTCACCTCCTGGGGAAGACCAGCCAGTCAGAGGGGGTATCCCAGACAGGGCTGTAAGTTCTTGGTACAGCCAAACAGACCCAGGGGTGACCAGCTCCTGCAGGCAGTGTCCAAGCGCCTGTGCAGACTGGGATGGTGGAGGCCATGCGAGGGGATTCTGGGACCCTCCAGCACAGGCACTGCTTGGGGCCAGTGAAGTGTCAGCATTGCCCGCACTGCAGGGAACCCCTGGGAGGAGGATGGGTGAAGGGGCCTTGCCATGGGCTCTAACACATCATCTCTGCTTTCCCTTTGTCTGGCAGGAGTGGGAGGGATACCTGAGTGGTTTGAGCACTGGCCTGCTAAACCCAGGATTGTGAGCTCAGTCCTTGAGGGGGCCACTTAGAGATCCAGGGGAAAAATCTGTCAGGGACAGTACTTGGTCCTGCTGTGAAGGCAGGGGACTGGACTTGCTGACCTTTCAAGGACCCTTCTAGCTCTATGGAATAGCTATATCTCCATATAATGGGCCCTACTGGTGGGAGACCACCATTGAACATGCCATATTGCCACCCTCACCAGAGTCCTTATTCTTCCTGTTGTCTGTCCTCCTCCTGCTCCTCTATGCCCTGAGCCTGGTGGATCTTATTGTGCTGGACATGACCTGCATGCCCTCATCATCCTCTAGGTGGCCCTCATGGGCATCATTAGAAGCATGGCCATGGTTGCCATGGAAACAAGATACGGAGCCCTGATCACTGGGGTGTTGGGGCAACGTTGCAGAAGATGCACCATTAGCATCAGCTCTGTGCTGGGATGCTGCGCAGGGCCCACAGCCCAAGATTTAGCTGGCAGCACATATACTAAAATTGGAATGATACAGAGAAGATTAGCATGGCCCCTGCGCAAGGATGACATGCAACTTCATGAACAAGGGAGGCATGAGGTGAGAAGCCAGTTATGCAGCTTTATTGTATTCAGCCCACAGCATCTCTGGCGCTCTGCCCCCCTGCCTGCTCACTGGCTCAGCCGACGATGGGCGCTGGGGAGGAGTGTATTTAAGGGACTTCTGGTCTGTTCTGTCAGCACATTTTAGCCGAACCGGAGAGAGCGGCCACAGGAAGCGGCGTCTGTGTCACCATCTCATGCTGGTATCGTAGACAGTTTTGGTTAGTAGCTATAGGCTGCTTGCTAGGCTTGAAATAGTATTGCTCCTTGCAGCACTTTCCCCAACTGTGGTGTGACTGTGTGTCTGGGGGTGTGTTTTTGTGTGGGAGTCTGTCAGTGGGTGTGGGGGTATGTGTGAGGGTGCAGGCACCTGATACAATTATATAATTTAAAGATCGAGACAAAGAAAGCAGTAAAGTGCTAATTGTACTGGGAGTGTGGAATTTGGAAGTTGCTGTTTTTAGCAAGGGTGAGGGTGGGGAACTTTTTTATTTTGGGGCAAATAAGATAGTTGTGTTTGATTTTGGGGTGTTTTTTAATAAAAGCAAAGGAAATTGGGAAATGGGGGGCACCTAGATGCCATTCATGTATCTGAGGAGTTGGCACTGCCCCCTTTGTGTCCCTAGCCCAGTGGTTAGGGTACCCAGCTGGGAGACCTGCATTTGTCGTGGGTTTGTAACAGGTCTCTCCCCCCCCAGGTGGGGCACTAACCCAGGCATTACTGGGCACAAGGGGACACCACTCACCTCATGGTGCTGACCAGCACCTCGTTCACCTTGTCAATGCAGATCAATGGAGCTTTTGTTTTGCGCATGGCCAAATGGACCGTCTCGACATTTCCAAAATACTATTTTAATTGGGAACAATTAGTCGGAATCGACAAATTCATGAATGTTTCCATCAACTAGAATCTGCATTTTTCAATGGAAAAACAGTTTTGGCTGAAACACTTTGCTGAGCTCTGGGCGAGATCCGTACGTACCACAGCTACTGAAATCAAAGGCAGCTGCTCATACAGAGGGGCTTAAACAAAAACTGGTGGAACTCACATGATGTTTGCCACCTTCTCTTTCTTCCCTCAGCTCATATATTCGATACCCTTTGGAGCCAATGGCAGTTTTGCCGGGGGAGGGGGCCGTGGGCGCAGCTGACTCTGTGGGTTTCCTGTGGGTTTGCAGCTGGTCCTGTGGGTTCCTGATCCTTGAGCTGTGTAGTCCACCAGCCCCTCGAGGCCCCAGCTGAGCTGAGGAGTCCCTGATGCTGGGCGCTGCACACGCACTGGGACAGGCCCTGGTCTAAGAGCAGCTTCCAAGGCAGACCAAGGTGGCAGGGGAAGTGCCCAAGGTCACCCAGCAGCTTGTGGCAGAGACAGGACGGGAGCTGGGCGTGTGTGTGTGGTGCCATCTGTCATAAACAGATAGCTAAGGGTTAATGTCTCTTTCACCTGAAGCACCTGACCAGAGGACCAATCAGGAAACCGGATTTTTTCAACTCTGGGTGGAGGGAAGTTTGTGTCTAAGTCTTTGTTTTCTGGCTGCCTGCTGTCTCTGAGCTTTGGAGGAGTAGTTTCTACTTTCTAGTCTTCTGTTTCTAAGTGTAAGGACAAAGAGATCAGATAGTAAGTTATATGGTTTCTTTTCTTTGGTATTTGCATGAATATAAGTGCTGGAGTGCTTTGATTTGTATTCTTTTTGAATAAGGCTGTTTATTCAATATTCTTTTAAGCAATTGACCCTGTATTTCGTCACCTTAATACAGAGAGACCATTTGTATGTATTTTTCTTTCTTTTTATATAAAGCTTTCTTTTAAGACCTGTTGGAGTTTTTCTTTACTTCAGGGAAATTGAGTCTGTACTCACCAGGGAATTGGTGGGAGGAAGAAATCAGGGAAGATCTGTGTGTGTTGGATTTACTAGCCTGATTTTGCATTCCCTCTGGGTGAAGAGGAAAGTACTTTTTGTTTCCAGGACTGGGAACGGAGAGGGGGAGTCACTCTGTTTGGATTCACAGAGCTTGTGTCTGTGTATCTCTCCAGGAGCACCTGGAGGGGGGAAGGGAAAAAGGATTATTTCCCTTTGTTGTGAGACTCAAGGGATTTGGGTCTTGGGGTCCCCAGGGAAGGTTTTTCAGGGGGACCAGAGTGCCCCAAAACACTCTAATTTTTTGGGTGGTGGCAGCAAGTACCAGGTCCAAGCTGGTAACTAAGCTTGGAGGTTTTCATGCTAACCCCCATATTTTGGACGCTAAGGTCCAAATCTGGGACTAAGGTTATGACACCATCGCACACTGGCAGCACCTCCCCTCGTCTTGCAGGTGAGGGGAGCTGGAGTGCACTGCCGCCTGCCCCAGCCCCATGTGGGAGGGACAGCGGAGCTGGGCAGAGCCCCAGGGAGCTGCTCTAATCCTTGGCTGGGCGACCACTGCCCAAGAGGTGACAGGCAATAGCCTGGGCAAGCCAATTAGACCTGCAGTCAGTCGCCTGATAAAAACCCCTGCTTCAATCAGACAGTGTGGGAGTTGGAGCAGAGAGGATTGGTGTTGGAGCAGAGAACAGTTTGGAGGAGTCGGAGCAGAGAGGATTGGTGTTGGAGCAGAGAACAGTTCGGAGGAGTTGGAGCAGAGAGGATTGGTGTTGGGGCAGAGAACAGTTTGGAGGAGTTGGAGCAGAGAGGATTAGTGTTGGAGGAGAGAACAGTTTGGAGGAGTCGGAGCAGAGAGGATTGGTGTTGGAGGAGAGAACAGTTTGGAGGAGTTGGAGCAGAAAGGATTCGTGTTGGAGGAGAGAACAGTTTGGAGGAGTCGGAGCAGAAAGGATTGGTGTTGGAGGAGAGAACAGTTTGGAGGAGTCGGAGCAGAGAGGATTGGTGTTGGAGCAGAGAACAGTTTGGAGGAGTCAGAGCAGAAAGGATTGGTGTTGGAGCAGAGAACAGTTTGGAGGAGTCAGAGCAGAAAGGATTGTGTTGGAGGAGAGAACAGTTTGGAGGAGTCGGAGCAGAGAGGATTGGTGTTGGAGCAGAGAACAGTTTGGAGGAGTCGGAGCAGAGAGGATTGGTGTTGGAGGAGAGAACAGTTTGGAGGAGTCGGAGCAGAGAGGATTGGTGTTGGAGCAGAGAACAGTTTGGAGGAGTTGGAGCAGAAAGGATTGTGTTGGAGGAGAGAACAGTTTGGAGGAGTCAGAGCAGAGAGGATTGGTGTTGGAGGAGAGAACAGTTTGGAGGAGTCGGAGCAGAGAGGATTGGTGTTGGAGGAGAGAACAGTTTGGAGGAGTTGGAGCAGAAAGGATTGGTGTTGGAGGAGAGAACAGTTTGGAGGAGTCGGAGCAGAAAGGATTGTGTTGGAGGAGAGAACAGTTTGGAGGAGTTGGAGCAGAGAGGATTGGTGTTGGAGGAGAGAACAGTTTGGAGGAGTTGGAGCAGAGAGGATTGGTGTTGGAGCAGAGAACAGTTGGAGGAGTCAGAGCAGAAAGGATTGTGTTGGGGCAGAGAACAGTTTGGTGGAGTTGGAGCAGAGAGGATTGGTGTTGGAGCAGAGAACAGTTTGGAGGAGTTGGAGCAGAGAGGATTGGTGTTGGAGCAGAGAACAGTTTGGAGAAGTGCTGTGGTGGGCTAAGAAGTCCAAGACTCTAGGTAAAGGGGCACCTGGCTTGTGCAAGTGAGGGCAGGAAGCCCCCCCACAAGCTGAAGGGTAGGAGAGGGAAGTGGCCCAGGGGAAGGAACCATCAGTTCAAGAGATTCACCACTATCCTCAGGGCCCCTGGGCTGAGACCTGGAGTAGAGGGCGGGCCCAGTTCCCTCCCTCTCCACTCCCCTCCTCTAGGACATTAGTGGGGCAGTTAATATTCCAATTCAGGGGCAAGAAATCGTGCCCTGAACCCCCGCCCAAAGAAGAGAAAGTGCAAGACCCATCATAATAGTGGTGGCAATTTGCCACAAAATATTTTCCTTTCCCTTAAGAGTTGGCTGTTTTCACCAGATCCCTTGATTCCGGATTAGGGTTTGTATTGGCCAGGGCATCACTGGTTCCTGTATTCAAACCCCAAACCAAACCTGCCTGTGCCTACAGGCTACTGCATCACACCTTATGCAGCCAAAGCCATGCAGGACCGGCCCAGCTCTGCTGGGAACCCAGGAGTTCCTACAGTCAGCATCAGAGGGAGCAGGACTAGAACGAGCCAGAACTCAGGGCACTCGGGTGGGATGGAGAACTCAGCTCAGCACAGAATGTCAGAGCTGCGACGTGGCACCTCGACACACCTCACAAGGCAGCCTGGGTTCTGTTAAAGTTAGACTCAGGACTCACAGTTTGTCAGACCACTCTGTTTTATTAGCACAGCGCTCTACTAATAACACCCAGATAATGTGAGCACCATGCAAGACACAAACTATCTTATTTATACAGATAAAAGGGCGAGAACTCAACAAGATAACAAAGGAAGCAGAATCTGATAAGTTTACCTGGGCTAGACATGCATATCTTATCTCCTTACTAACTATTACCAATCTTCTGTTAATATTTCACCATTAGCACCATAGTTTACGCCTAATGTTTCTTTTCCTGGCACCTGTATTTCAACATTTCTTATTTGTGCTTAAAGGTACATACAACATTTCTTTAATCCATTCTTATTTTTACAATATAATTCATTCTACTTTCACAGTTCCCAGGGTCACCCAGCAGCTTTGCTGCAGAAACCTCACCAGGACTCTCCTTCCCTTGCAGGTGTTGACGGACACCCCTGGGATGTGGACTTTGAATGCAGGTGAGACCCCAGCTCAGCACAGGCTGGCCTGCTGGGGGAGCCAAGACGGGCTGTTTCCGGCTGCTTTGCTTAAAGCAAGCCGCAGAGCCCGGTGCTGGGAGCCCTTGCAGGGGCTGACTCCCTGCTTGAGACCCCAAGTCTGCACAGACATGTGCACGTGTTCAGCCTTAGCTTGTAAGCAGCACCTGGAAATCAGCGCTGCTAAGGCTGAGGGACCATCAGGCATGTGCACATGTCTTCACAGAGCGGGGCCTTGGTGTTCTGCTGGGGACGTGGTCCGGCACGTGCTGCCGCTGCCCTGGGGGTCCTGTGGTGCAGTTAGTGGCTATTCTACTTGGCTGGGCTCAGGAGCAGGGACTGGCACCTGGAATCACCTGGCAAGCATAGAGAAGCCCAGCAGCATGGGGGTGTGCAGAGGTTTGGGGCTGAGAACTGGACTCAAAGCCCAGCTTCACCCCCGCAGTGTCAGGGATTGCAGGTCAGGCTGTTTCAGGGTCTCCCTGCACCGCCTGTCTCTGCCAGAGCGATTCCTTTCCAAGGTGAAGCAGCCTCCTGGCTGGTAACAAATATTGTGCAGCAGGCTCATTGTTTAGCGTTGTGAGGCGCCCGTCTGCCCGCTAGGCCTGACCACTGCTTTCTCTGTGCCCAGGGCCTTCTCATCACGCTGGGCATGCTCGGGGGCCAGGGCTGCAGCCCTCCTGCTTCTTTCCTGCTGGCTAGGCCTGGCCGGGAGTCCCCAAGCCTGCCAGGGCTGTTCCTGAAAGGGAGATCGTGGGCTTGTGCTTTCCTCAAAGGTCGGACCTTCCATCTTCACACTCCTGCCCATTCCTCAATCCCTGAGCAGTCCTCCCTCACCCCCTCCATGCCTGCTGCAGGCCTGGCTAGGAGGGCTGACATCAGACTCCCTAGCTTTGTCTGCAACAGGCGAGCAGAGAAACTGGTTACTAGCCCTGGCCTTTACTCTGAGAAGCCACTGGAAAATGATGCCAAAGTCTGGGTCAGGAAGTGGAAGGCACCATGTACAAGTGACACAGGAGCAGCCAGAGTGTAACTGGCCCGGCAGCAGGGCCAGCTCCCGTCTTGTGAGACAGGCTGTGGGACGGAAACTGCTGTGAATGCAGACAGCCGTGGGAGAGGGCTATTCTTCTTCGAGTGCTTGCTCATATCCATGCCAGTTAAGTGTGCGCACGCCGTATGCATGTTCGTCGGAAGATTTTTACCCTAGCAACATTTGGTGGGTCGGCTGGGTGCCCCCTGGAATGGCACCGCTATGGCGCCGGATATCTACCCCTGTCGACCCAGCCACCCTTCAGTTCCTTCTTACCGCCCGTGTCGGTCGTTGGAACAGTGGAGTGCGGCCTAGCTGACCTCCACTTCCCTAGCTACTTGTAGTTCTCGTGTATATAGTTATGTAGTTATAATCCTTATATATATATTTGTATAGTTATACGTTTTTTCTTTACTAGCATAGTTAGTTTAGTAATAGTTAGCGGGGTTCGGGGAGTAGCCCCTTACCCGCACCCGGTGCCGGAGCCCATGCCCGGCTCACCGGGTTTTAAACTGTGCTTGTCCTGCCACAAGCCGACGCCGACAGGAGATCCGCACGACTCCTGTTTGAGGTGCCTCGGGGAATCGCACTTCACAGCTCAGTGCCCCATTTGCAAGGCTTTTAAGCTGAGAACAAAATGGAGCGGGACTTTCACTTACTCCTCCACCTTTGGCACCGAGTGCTGGTCAATCGGCGGGCAGAAGCGCATCCCCGGCACCAGAGCCCGCCGGTACTGCCAAGGCCTCTCGGCACCGGCCGTCACCGGCATCGAAGTCCATTCGGCACCGCTCCCACCCTCCGAGGTCGAGAAAGCCTACAACTCCTCCTGGTGCCTGACGGCTCCCCGGCGCGTGCCGTGGTTGAGCTCCCTGTTCCTGCTGTTTCCGTGCCAACTGCACCGCAGCCAGAGAGCTCGTCTAAGTCAGATCACCCAGCACCGACACCGGCGGAGGCACTGATGACTTTGGCACCGTCGATTCCGGTCCCACGGGGCCGTCGAATCCAGTGCCTGACGGCTCCCCGGCGCATGCCGTGGTTGAGCTCCCTGCTCCTGCTGCTTCTGTGCCAACTGCACTGCAGCCAGAGAGCCTGTCTAAGTCGGATCGCCCAGCACCGACACCTGCAGAGGCACTGACGACGTCAGCACCGTCGATCCCGGTCCCACGAGGGCCATCGAATCCGGTGCCTGACAGCTCCCCAGTATGCGCTGTGGTTGAGCTTCCTGTTCCCTCCATGCCAGGGACACTCCCAGCGGCGAGGGATCTCATTGCCATGACAGAGTAGATGCTGCCTGAACCCCTGGCACCGCCGGTGTGGGTAATACAGTCTCTTGGCAAGCCTCCCTTGATACGACCATCCTCTGTCAGCACAGCAGAGCGGCACCGTTCATGATCACGGTCCCGCAGACGCTCCAGGTCCCGTTGGCACTCCCGCTTCTGACGCCACTTGCAGTCCCGGTGCTGTTCTCCTCCTCGGTACTGGTCGCACTTGCCGCATCAGTCGGTGTCCCGTTCGCTGACCCGCTACTCTCGGCACCGTTCCAGCTCCCGGCACCACTACAGGCACTGTGACTCCCGTAGCCGCTCCCGACATCAAGCCTCGAGATCTCGGTCGACCTCCCTACACCTCTCTGGTCGCAGGTCCAGATCTTGTTCCAGGTACCGGTACGCCTCCTGGTACCAGTCCCCGGTGCCAAGTTGGGCAAGGTCCGATAGAGTCAGAGACTCTGACCATGATTTTTCAGCCTCCTAAGGAGGGTAGCACTCTATATGGACCTCCAGGTGGAGGTCTTGGAGGTAGGAGACCCGGTAGTGGACATTCTATCGGCAGTTGCCCCACTAGAGGGGCCCTACCCGTTTATTCGGACCATCCAGGGGAATGCCGATACTCTATGGGTGGTACGACTACTTGTATGTCCGTCCTCCTCCCTGCTCACTAGTCGTTCAGTCCATTAAGGAAAGGGAACGGCATGGCCAACAGGCACCAGCCCCGAAATCGAAGGAGGCTAGGTGGATGATCCTACTCAGCTGCAAGGTGTACTCTGCAGGGGCCTGTCATAAACAGATAGCTAAGGGTTAATGTCTCTTTCACCTGAAGCACCTGACCAGAGGACCAATCAGGAAACCGGATTTTTTCAACTCTGGGTGGAGGGAAGTTTGTGTCTGAGTCTTTGTTTTCTGTCTGCCTGTTTTCTCTGAGCTTTGGAGAAGTAGTTTCTACTTTCTAGTCTTCTATTTCTAAGTGTATGGACAAAGAGATCAGATAGTAAGTTATATGGTTTCTTTTCTTTGGTATTTGCATGAATATAAGTGCTGGAGTGCTTTGATTTGTATTCTTTTTGAATAAGGCTGTTTATTCAATATTTCTTCTAAGCAATTGACCCTGTATTTTGTCACCTTAATACAGAGAGACCATTTGTATGTATTTTCTTTCTTTTTATATAAAGCTTTCTTTTTGAGACCTGTTGGAGTTTTCTTTTCTGGGAAATTTCAGGGAAATTGAATCTGTACTCACCAGGGAATTGGTGGGAGGAAGAAATCAGGGGAAAATCTGTGTGTGTTGGATTTGCTAGCCTGATTTTGCATTCCCTCTGGGTGAAGAGGAAAGTGCTTTTGTTTCCAGGACTGGAAACGGAGAGGGGGAGTCACTCTGTTTGGATTCACAGAGCTTGTGTCTGTGTATCTCTCCAGGAGCACCTGGAGGGGGGAAGGGAAAAAGGATTATTTCCCTTTGTTGTGAGACTCAAGGGATTTGGGTCTTGGGGTCCCCAGGGAAGGTTTTTCAGGGGGACCAGAGTGCCCCAAAACACTCTAATTTTTTGGGTGGTGGCAGCAAGTACCAGGTCCAAGCTGGTAACTAAGCTTGGAGGTTTTCATGCTAACCCCCATATTTTGGACGCTAAGGTCCAAATCTGGGACTAAAGTTATGATAGGGCCTTATAGCTCTGCGTGGCAAATCAACAAGCCTTGCTTAGCCTATATTGTTATAACACCTGGATAACGGTGGATAAGTTTATGGAGCTTCTCCCTCAAGACTCCCGCCAAGAGTTCACTGCCCTCTTGGAGGAAGAGAAAAAAAAAAAGGTGGCCAGAGCTTCCCTCCAGGCCTTGTTGGATGTAGCAGACTCAGCAGCCAGGGCTCTGACATCGAGTGTTACCATGAGGAGCATCTCATGGCTTCAGGTTTCAAACCTCTGGCCGGAGCGGCAGTATACCATTCACGACTTACCATTTGATGGTAAAGGCCTCTTCGCGGTGAAGACAACCCCAGGCTGCAAAGCCTGAAGAACAACAGGGTCCTAATGCACTCTCTCAGTGTGCATATGCCGACGACCTAACGCAGACCTTCCCATCCCCAGCCACACCACCGTACTCTGTGCCTAGCCACAGACAGGACTTGGGCAGACGGCGCGGTCGAGGTGGTCGCAGATGACTGTCAGGACCCCTAGATGGCCAAGATCGAGGTCCCTCGCAATCACCACCGGGTCCAGAGATGAACTTTTGAAGGTGCTCCCGAGAGCAGCGTACCAGTTACAGGTGGGATCCCACTCCTACTTCCTCTTGGTGTGGTCCCAGTTAACTTCAGATCTCTGGCTCCTACACATGGTGGAGTATGGGTACCACCTTCAATTTGTTCCAGCCCTGTCCCTCTTCAGGGACCCCTCTCAAGAGCAATTCCTCTTACAAGATGTGCAGATGCCGATGGACGAAAGGGGCAAAGGGTTTTACTCTCGTTATTCCCTAATCCCCAACTCGTACGGAGGTCTCAGACCTATCCTAGACCTACGAGGACTCAACCAGTTTATGATAGGTTGAAGTTCTGCATGATATCCCTGGGAACCATTATCCCATCCTTGGATCCTGGAGACTGGCATGCCACCCTCAATATGAAGGATACTTACTTTCACATCGCCATCTTCCCTCCGCACAGGAGATACCTCCGCTTCTAGCCAACCGTCAGTACTTCCAGTTTACGGTCCTGCTGTTTGGCCTTTCTGCAGCCCCACGGGTATTAACCAAGTGTATGGCCGTAGTCGCTACCCACCTCTGCCGACATCGGATATGCGTTTTCCATATCTGGATGATTGGCTTATCCGAGGAGACTCCGAGACACAAGTCACTCAGCATGTGGGCATCATCAGGGACCTATTCACATGTCTAGGTCTGATGATCACTATAGAAACATCCATTCTGGTTCCCATGCAGAGGTTAGACTTCCTAGAAGCTATCCTGGACTCCGATCTAGCCGGAGCCTGCTTACCACAGCCGCGGTTTCAGGCGATGGCAACTATCAACTGAGGTCTGCAGACTTTCCCAACGACCTTGGCTTGCACTTGTCTCGGTCTCCTGGGTTCCATGGCTGCCTGCAAATTTGTAACCGAACACGCCAAGCTCCGCCTCTGTCCTCTCCAAGTTTGGCTCAAATCGGCGTACTGACCAGACAGGGACCCAATGGTCATGATAGTCACCATTCCCTCGAGCACCCTAGGCTCCCTAGAACGGTGGCTAACTCCCTCCCTGGTGTGGGCAGGGATGCCATTCCATCCGCCCCAGCCCTCACTGTCCCTGACGACGGACGTGTCATCTCTGTGCTCGGTGCTCACCTCGGTCACCTTCGAGCTTAAGGCCTTTGGTCTTCTCAGGAGCTGGCGTTCACATCAATGTCCAAAGATGAGAGCAGTCCGCCTGGCGTGCCAGGGGTTCCAGTAGCAGCTGCGAGGCCATGGTGTCTCAGTGTTTACAGTCAACACAACGACCATGTGCTACATAAACAACCAGGGAGGGACATGCTCCTCCTCCTTTTGTCAGGAGGCCATCCATCTCTGGGACTTTTGCATAGCCCACTCGATAAAACTGATAGTGTCCTTTCTCCCAGGTGTTCGGAAAGCCTTGGCGCTTCAACTCAGCAGGTCTTTCCCGTCTCACGAGTGGTCGCTCTGCCCCGATGTGATGCATTCTGTTGCCAGAAGTGGGGATTTTTCCCCACATAGACCTGTTCACTTACCGCAAGAACAGGAAATGTCCGAGGTTCTGCTGCTTCCAAGGTCACTTCCCACGATCAATCTTGGACACTTTCCTCATGCCGTAGAAGGGCCAACTCCTTTATGCCTTCCCACCATTCACCCTGGCTCATTGGGTCCTGCTCAAACTTTGCAGGGGCAGGGCGCGCATCCTCATGATCACTCCAGCGTGGTCCAGGCAGCACTGATACACCATGTTGCTCCACCTGTCAATAGCCAACCCAATTATCCTGCCACTCCACCCACACCTCATAACTCAGGACCATGGCAGGCTTTGCCACCCAGACCTGCAGTCTCTTCACCTCACGGTGTTGCTGCTGCTTGACTAAACCGGGGTAGGAGGAAACCTTCCACCTGGTCAACGTACCTGGCCAAGTGGTAGCGTTTCTCCTACAGGTGCAAAATGCTTGATCTTACTCCTACTGAGGTCTCCATCCCCTCTATTTTGGACTGCCCTCTGGCCTACAACAGCAGGGCCTAGTGGTGTCATTGCTGAGGGTACACTTGGCAGCCATTTCTACCTTCCACTCAGGCTAAGGTGGTCGTTCCATGTTCTCACACTCTATGGTTTCGAGGTTCCTCAAAGGCTTGGAGCACTTACACCCTCAAGTATGCTGCCCAGCCCCAACCTGGGACCTCAACCTGGTTTTAACCAGACTTATGTCTCCCCCATTCGAGCCGTTAGCAACCTGCTCGCAGCTATACCTGTCTTGGAAGACAGCTTTCCTCGTAGCCATTACATCGGCCAGATGAGTCTCCGATCTCAGGGCTCTTACGGTGGTTCCGCCGTACACTATGTTCACAAAGACAAAGTGCAGTTACGACCACACCTGCCTTTCCTCCCTAAGGTGGTTTCGGCCTTTCATGTTAACCACACTCAACGCAATGGGGGCAACAATTGCACTCCCTGGATGTCTGTAGAGCGCTCACATTTATAATGAACGGACAAAACCATTTCGTAAAACACCCCATCTCTCGGTCGCAGTAGCAGACCGAAGGAAAGGCCTACCTGTTTCCTCTCAGAGGATCTCATCTTGGGTGATGACATGCACCCGCACTTGTTATGATTTGGCTCACATTTCCCCAAGCCACATCACCGTGCATTCTACCAGGGCTCAGGCTTCATCTGCTGCCTTGCTGGCTCGTGTACCTACCCACTAGATCTATCATGCAGCTCCATGGTCCTCGGTCCATACCCTTGCTTCGCATTATGCTCTGGTTCAACAGTCAAGAGATGCTGCAGCCTCTGGCTCAGCAGTTTACATTCTGCCACATTTCACTCCGACCCCACCACCTACATAAGGCTTGGGAATCACCTAACTGGAATGGATATGAGCAAGCACTCGAAGAAGAAAAGATGGTTACTCACTTTTGTAACTGTTGTTCTTCGAGATGTATTGCTCATATCCATTCCAAACCCACCCTCCTTCCCCTCTATCGGAGTAGCTGGCAAGAAGGAACTGAAGGGTGGCTGGGTTGGCAGGGGTATATATCTGGTGCCATAGCGACGCTGCTCCGGGGTGGCCCAGCTGACCCACAGAGTGTTGCTAGGGTAAAAATCTTCCAAGGAACGTGCACGCGGTGCGCGCACACCTAACTGGAATGGATATGAGCAACACATCTCGAAGAACAACAGTTACAAAGGTGAGTAACCGTCTTTTCTCATGGTATCTAATACATGTCAATCCTTGTCCCTTTCAGCATGGAAGTGGATCGAGCAGCAGTTCTGACTCGGATTAAGAAAGTGCCTCCCACTGGCCTGGCTCACATCTGTGGCACAGCAGCAGAGGCCAAATACGATTTAAGAACTTCTGTTATTTCTCTCCAGTTCGTTCTTCTGCTGCCCTTTGCTCCCTCTTCTAAATGAACCTCATGTAACCGTGTGGCTAGTGATTCTCTTCTGTTTGGTTTGTTCAGTTTCTGTCTGGAAGCGTTTTAAGCTCATGACCTGGCTCGTTTCCCCCCCATCACTGAAGAGATTTCCCCCTCTTATGTAGCCCCTCTGCCAGGTGGTATCAGCAGCAGCAACTATGGCCATGCTGGAAACCTCTTCACAATGCTCACCAGACCTGACAGCGAGCCCTGTGACGACCTGGGAATGTTCTGGATGCATTCTTTGAATACTAGGTGGGGAGTATTGACCCGGGAAGGCTGCAGAGGAGTTTTGCTGGGATTGTCTGCATTGGGGGATGGGAGAGTTTCCTTGAGGGAGGATACCTGAGCACATAACATGAGAACCCAGGAAGGGGGTTGGAGGCCAAGTGACACCTCTGCCTGGGAAACTGGACAAAGGGTGGGGGAGGAGCTGGGGGGAGGTTAAGTGAGATGGCTGAGGAAATGGAGGGGAGCCTAGATGGGGCTCAGGCCTCCCAACAGGGCTCTGGCCTCCCTGCAACCCCCTCCCCGCAAGAGGGGCCTAAATGAGGGATCCTGTTGTCTGTACCTGCAAGACCTGGTATATTATAAAGACAAAAGCAAGAACAGGAAGAGAGATGTGAAATGGTAAAGCAGTTGCATACATACAAAGACTTCAAAGTCCATATATCAGGTTCTTAGCAGTATTGGTGAGTTTGCTGGCTTGAATGTCCCAGTGGAACACATCCACGGCTTAGATGGGTCATTCAATCCTTTGTTCAAAGCTTTGGTTTGTAGAAGAGTTACTCCAGAGGTAAGAAGCAGAAATGAAAACAAAATGAAGACTATGCAGCTGCCTTTTATATCCTTTGCCATGTGGCTTGTATTTCCTTTGTCCCAAATGCAAGCTGCCCAGAACATGGCATGGGAAAGCCTTAGAGTTCTCTGTCCACAGGCATACCACGTCTTGCTGACTCATAAGGTTCCTTTCAAGGGGTTCATCATACAGCTGATGACTGCTGATGGGCCACCGAACAGGCTAGGCAGTGCTGATGCCAATCTGTCTGGGCGTGTCACCCAGAAAAAGCACAAGTTGGAAATACAGGTATACCCCACATCCCTAGAACTCATAATACAAAGGTAATATAAACATATAAACAAGATTCTCATACTTGGCAAATTATAACATTTTTGCAGATACCTCACATGGCATGTCTGGTCAGACTCATTGCAATTTTATAACATTGGTATCAGCAATAGCCCAAAGTGTCCCACATATTCCGTATGGTGTCACAGAAGGGGCAGGGCTGCCCTGAGGAGCTGGACTCTGTCTGCTCCCCCACTCCCAACTCTGCTGGCGGGTGAAGGCCGTCGTCGTACTGCCCGCATGCAAGCTGACAGAACCTGGCAAGAACAGGGCTGGTACTGCAAAAACACACGTTCCTGAGAAGAGCTAGGCACAGGGCACTCAAGCAAACACATTTCAGAAGTGTGGGACCAGAACACCCTGTTATCAACTAGGCTAGCCAGTGTCATAGTCTAATTCCCAATTCTGAACCTTAGCGTCCAAAATATGGGTACTAGTATGAATTCCCCTAAGCTTAGTTACCAGCTTAGATCCTGTAGTGCTGCCACCAACCAGGACTTAGAGTAGAGTGCCTTATAAACTCTGGTCTCCCTCAAGACCTTCCCTGGGGACCCCCAAGACCCAAGTTCCTTGAGTCTCACAACAAAGGGGAATAAACCATTTTCCTTCCCCCTCCTCCCGTCCAGGTGTTCCCTCCTTGGGCTCCTGGAGAGAGATACAGATTCAAGCTCCGTGAATCTAAACAAAGGGATTCCCCCTTCTCCTTTCTTCCTCCCAGATCTTTCCCACCCTGTGTATACTGGGAGATCACCGTGATTCAAACTCCTTGAATCACAACATAGAGAAATTAGGTGGGTCTCCCCCTCCCTTCTCCTTCCCTGTTAAGTACAGACTCAATTCCCTTCAGCCTCAACAAGGGGAAAAATCAGACAGGTCTTAAAAGCAAAACTTTTAATAAAAGAAAAAAAGAATAAAGAAAATCACTGTAAATTCAAGATGGAATATTACAGGGTCTGTCAGCTTATAGAAACTGGAGAAAAGCCTCCTCCAGCAGATATACAATTTAAAATATTTCCAGCCAAATACACATTTGCAAATAAAGAAAAACAAATAAAAAGACTATATCGCCTTTCTACTTTTGTACTTACAAAATTGGAATAGAAGATTAGAGAGCCTGTAGGTACGTGTGGTCACTCTCAGAGCCCAGAGAGAACAAAGCAAAACCCAAAAAACACAAAGAAAGGCTTCCCTCCACCAAGATTTGAAAGTATCTTGTTTCCTGATTGGTCCCCTGGTCAGGTGTTTGGTTCCCTTTTTGTTAACCCTTTACAGGTAAAAGAGACATTAACCCTTAACTATCTGTTTATGACAGCCAGGGGTCTGGTTTTTTAAAAGAATGCCCCGGCGAAAAGGAACTTGGTGTCTCCGGTCAGCACCATTGATGGGGCTGTTAAAAGTCCGGTTGGCGGTGCTGTGGAGTTAAGGTAGACTAGTCCCTACCTATCCTGGCACCGTGCTATGTCCCGGAAGTGACCAGTAGTTCTTCTTCGAGTGATTGCTCATATCCATTCCAGTTAGGTGTGCGCGTGCCATGTGCACGTTCGTCGGAAGACTTTTTACCCTAGCAACACTCGGCGGGTCGGCTGGGCGCCCCCTGGAGTGGCACCGCTATGGCACCAGGTATATACCTCTGCCGACCCAGCCACTCCTCAGTTCCTTCTTACTGCCCGTTTTGGTCATTGGAACAGTGGAGGGCGGCTTACCTGACCTCCACTGCCCTAGCTACTCATAGTTTTCTTGTTCTTTAGCGTGTATATAGTTATAATCCTTTTTATATAGTTATACTTAGCGTATTTGTTTATAGCATAGTTAGTCCACTATAGTTAGAGGGGCTCGGGGATTAGCCCCTTCCCCGCACCTGGTGCCGGGGCCCATGCCCGACTCACTGGGTTTCAAACCGTGCTCGGCCTGTCACAAGCCAATGCCGACAGGAGATCCACACGACTTCTGTCTGAAGTGCCTTGGAGAATCGCACCTACCAGCTAAGTACACCATCTGCAAGGCTTTCAAGCCACGAACAAAAAAGGAACGGAACTTCAGACTTAAACAGCTCCTCATGGAGGCGGCTCTCACCCCTCCACCCTCGACAGCGAGCACTGGCCCGTCGACTAGCAGAAGTGCCTCCTCGGCACCGGACCGCGGTGGTACTGTCAAACCCTCTCGGCACCAGGCGTCGCCGGCACCGAAGTCGGCTCCATGCCACTCCCTCTCCCCGAGGTCAAGAAAGGCTAAGATTCCTGCTACCTCTGTGCTGCCCGCACTGCAGCCAGAGAGTGTGTCCAAGTTGGATCGCCCAGCACCAACACTTGCCGTGGCACCAACAACGTTGGCACCATCGATTCCTGTCCCACAAGGGCCGTCGATTCCGGAGCCTGTTAGCTCCCCAGCATGGGCCGCGGTAGAGCTGACTATACCATCCATGCCGGAGATGTTCTCAGAGGCGAGAGATCTGATTGCCTTGACAGAGTCGACACTGCCTCCACGCCCGGCACCACCGGTGCGGGTAATAAAATCGATAGGCAAACCAGCCTTGATAAGACCATCCTCTGTCGGCACAGCGGACCGGCACCGCTCACGATCGTGGTCCCGCAGATGTTCCAGGTCCAGACGGCACTCCCACTCCTGACCCTGCTCGCAGTCCTGGCACCGTTCCCCTCCTTGGTACCGGTCGAACTCGCGGCACTGGTCAGCATCCCATTCACCGACGCACAACTCTCGGCACCATTCCAGCTCTCGGCACCACTCCAAGCACCATGTCTCTCGTAGCCAATCACAACGCCGAGCTTCGATATCTCGGTTGACCTCCCGGCACCACTCTGGTCGCAGGTCTCGGTCTCGCTCCTGGTACCGATATACTTCCCGGCATCGGTCTCCGATACACAGTAGAATAAGGTCCGCTGGAATCTCTGCCCAGGGCTTCTCCGCTCCTCCATGACCATCCAGACACACTTCGGTGTCGTCCCACGCGGACAGCTACTATGCTCAAGACTGCAATTCAGATGTGCCCGCCGAAGTTTTTCAAGAGGCCCAGACCCAGGGCCAAGGCCCACATTGGATGCCTTGGGCGTACCACCAGGTCCAAGGCTCAGCAATAGTCCCATCCCGCTCTGCTCCATCAGAGCACTGAGCACCTGAGGCTACAGCTACCCGTCCTCCTCCGGCTGG
This sequence comes from Gopherus evgoodei, assembly GCF_007399415.2. Lineage (NCBI taxonomy): Eukaryota > Metazoa > Chordata > Testudines > Testudinidae > Gopherus > Gopherus evgoodei. The sequence goes on along the minus strand of NC_044332.1, from coordinate 7,892,474 downwards.
AACAGAGGAAGCACTAGTTCACCCATCGGTCTCCCTGGTACCGCTGGAGCAGGAGACGGCCCAAGACCAGGAGGCCACACAGGACCCACTCGTCCCCGGTATTTCCTCTTCTTCCTCTCCGGATGAGGCAGTGGCAGGAACATCCTCCTCAGGCCCTCCTCCAATTGACCTCAGAGCCCATCAGGACCTCCTCAGGAGGGTAGCACTCAACATGAACCTCCAGGTGGAGGAGGTCCCGGAGGTCAAGGACCCTGTAGTGAGCATTCTGTGGGCAGATACCCCCACCAGAGTGGCCCTATCCTTTATCAGGACCATCCAAGCCAATTCCGACACCTTATGGCAATCCCCAGCCTCCATCCCTCCTGCGGCAAAGGGAGTTGAGCGTAAATACACGGTACCCTCTAGGGGGTACGAGCATTTGTATGTCCACCCTCCTCCCTGCTCACTAGTTGTTCAAATCTGTCAATGAGAGGAAGCGCCATGGCCAACAGGCGCCAGCCCCGAAGTCAAAAGAGGCTAGGCGAATGGACCTGCTCAGCTGCAAAGTTTATTCAGCAGGCGCCCTGCAGCTCTGGGTGGCGAATCAGCAAGCCCTGCTGAGTCACTATAATTATAACACCTGGGTGGAGGTGGGTAGGTTCACAGAGCTACTTCCCCAAGACTCCCACCAGAAATTTGCTGCCTTCTTGGAGGAAGGAAAAAAGGTGGCCAGAACTTCCCTCCAGGCTTCGCTAGATGCGGCCGACTCAGCAGCCAGAACCCTGGCCTCGGGTCTCACCATGAGACGCATCTCTTCGCTACAGGTTTCCAACCTCCCACCGGAGCTGCAGTATACCATCCAAGATTTACCCTTCGATGGTAAAGGTCTCTTCTCAGAAAAGACCAACCCTAGACTGCAGAGCCTGAAGGACAATCGAGTCATCATGCGTTCTTTAGGCATGCATACACCCTTGACCCAACGCAGGCCTTTCCGTCCCCAGACTAACCACCCATACTTTATGCCTCGAAATAGACAAGACTTTGGCAGACGGCGCTGGCGGGGTGGGCGTAGACGCCAGTCAGGACCCCAAGGGGGCCAAAACCAAGGTCCCTCCAAACCACCGGCGGGACCTAAGTCCGCCTTTTGAAGGTACGCCTGAGGATGGCGTACCAGTTTCAGGCCAGGATACCTTCCTCCCCTTCTCCAACCATCTTTCCTACTTCCTCCAGGCGTGGTCCAGATAACCTCAGACCTCTGGGTCCTACGCACGGTGAAACACGGATATCACCTCCAATTCGTTTCAACCCCGCCTTCCCACCCTCCAACCCAGTCCCTCTTCAGGGACCCCTCTCATGAGCAATTCCTCCTGCAAGAGGTGCGGAAGCTCCTCGCCATGGGAGCAATAGAGGAGGTGTCAAAAGACGAAAAGGGCAAGGGTTTTTACTCCTGTTATTTCCTGATCCCCAAGTCAAAGGGAGGCCTCAGGCCTATCCTAGAACTGCGAGGACTCAACAAGTTTATGATAAAGTTGAAGTTCCGCATGGTCTCCTTGGGGACCATTATCCCGTCCTTGGATCCTGGAGACTGGTATGCTGCCCTCGATATGAAGGACGCATACTTTCACATCACCATTTTTCCTCCACACAGGAAGTATCTTCGTTTCGTAGCCAACCATCAGTACTTCCAGTTTACGGTCCTCCTCTTTGGCCTTTCCTTGGCTCCAAGGGTGTTTACTAAGTGTATGGCTGTAGCCGCCGCATACTTCCGCCGACGTCAGATACACGTATTCCCGTATCTGGACAATTGGCTCATCAGAGGAACCTCCAAGACACAAGTCACACAACATGTGGGCATTGTCAGGGACCTATTCACATGTCTAGGCCTGATGATCAACACGGAAAAATCCACTCTGGTTCCCACACAGAGGTTAGACTTCATAGGAGCTACCCTGGACTCCAGTCTAGTCAAGGCCTAATTACCACAGCCGCAGTTCCAGGCAATGACAACAATCATCCGAGATCCACAGAACTTCCCAACAACCTCGGCTCGCACTTGTCTCGGTCTCCTGGGTCACATGCCTGCCTGCACATTAGTGACCGAATACGCCAGGCACTGCCTCCGTCCTCTCCAAACTTGGCTCAACTCGGTATACCGTCTGGGCAGAGACCCAATAAACACAATAGTCACCATTCCCCCAAGCACTCTAGCCTCCCTAGACTGGTGGCTGATTCCCTCCCTGGTGTGTGCAGGGCTACCGTTCCATCCCCCTCAACCCTCACTGTCCCTGACAACAGATGTGTCATCTCTCGGCTGGGGGGCTCACCTCAGACGCCTTCATACTCAAGGCCTCTGGTCATCGCAGGAACTGGCGCTTCACATAAATGTCCGAGAGCTGAGAGTGGTCCGCTTGGGGTGCCAGGCGTTTCAGCAACATTTACATGGCCGTTGTGTCTCAGTGTTCACAGACAACACAACAGCCATGTATTACATAAACAAGCAGGGAGGAACTCGTTCTTCCCCCCTTTGTCAGGAGACCATCCAACTCTGGGACTTCTGCATAGCCCACTCGATAGACCTGGTAACGTCCTTTCTCCCAGGGGTTCGGAACACTTTGGCAGATCGACTGAGCAGATCCTTCCTGTGTCACGAATGGTCAATATGGCCGGACGTTATTCATTCGGTTTTCTAGAAGTGGGGATTTCCCCACATAGACCTGTTTGCCTCTTGTGCAAACAGGAAATGCCAGATGTTCTGATCCTTCTAGGGTCTTTCACCAGGATCGATCTAGGACTCATTCCTAATGTCGTGGAAGCACCAGTTGCTTTATGCCTTCCCACCGTTCCCTCTGGTCCTACTAAAACTCCACAGGGACAGAGCGCACCTAATTATGATTGCGCCAGCGTGGCCCAGGCAACACTGGTACATCACGCTGCTCGACCTGTCAATAACCAACCCAATTACACTGCCACTCCACCCAGACTTCATAACTCAGGACCACGGAAGTCTTCGCCACCCAAACCTGCAGGCCCTTCACCTCACAGCGTGGCTGCTGCGTGGCTAAATCAGTCAGAGGTGCGCTGCTCTGCTCTGGTACAACAAATACTCCTGGGTAGCAGGAAGCCTTCCACTCGGTCAATGTATCTGGCCAAGTGGAAACGTTTTTCCTGCTGGTGCGCAACGCAGAATGTTATTCCTTCTGAGGTCTCGATCCCTACTATCCTGGACTGCCACATCTCACTCTGATCCCACCGCCTAGGTAAGGCTTGGGAATCACCTAACTGGAATGAATATGAGCAATCACATGAAGAAGAAAAGATGGTTACTCACCTTTGTAACTGTTGTTCTTCGAGATGTGTTCCTCATATCCATTCCACACCCGCCCTCCTTCCCCACTGTCGGAGTAGTGGGCGAGAAGGAACTGAGGGGCAGTTGGGTCGGCAGGGGTATATATCCGGCGCCATAGCGGCGCCGCTCCAGGGGGTGCCCAGCCGACCCACCGAGTGTTGCTAGGGTAAAAAGTCTTCCGACGAATGTGCACGCGGCGCGTGCACACCTAACTGGAATGGATATGAGCAACACATCTCGAAGAACAACAGTTACAAAGGTGAGTAACCGTCTTGTCCGGCTCCTAGGTGTGTGTGTGTGGGGAGCACAGAACTCTGCATGCCAATGGGATCTGGGAGAGCAGTGACTGCGGGCGAGAGCCATGCGCGGACCAGCTGGCTGCTTCCAGGACACAGCAGGTTGCCAGGGCGTGTACGCAGCCTTGCTTAGCCCTTCTGTGCCACTGACCGGGAGCCGCCCGAGGTAAGCCCCTGCCCCCACCCCTAGATCCAACCCCCTGCCCCAGCCCTGAGCTGCCCCAAACCTGGAGCCCCCTCCTGCACCCCCAAGCCTCTGCCGCAGCCCAGTGAAAAGTGAGTAAGGGTGGGGGAGACCGAGCCACCGAGGGAGGGGGAATGTAGTGAGTGGGGGGTAGGGTCTCAGGAAGGGGCGGAGCAGGGGGCGGGGCCTCAGGGAGGGGGCAGCGCTAGGGTGTTTGATTTTGTGTGACTGGAAAGTAGGTAACCCTACTACCATCACATTCTCCAGAGGTAACAGGGACACGGTAACCTGCCCTGAAGAGATGGGCAGGATGACAGGGGGATGGGTATAGATGTTTTGATCAAACCAACATGTACAAGCTAGAGGCTGGTAGCTAACTGTGTCAGAGGCTGGTAAGTGGCTACAGTGGGGGCCAATATGTCACTTGTTTGTGTCATGGTATAATTCCCCACTCTGAACCTTAGCGTCCAAAAGATGGGGTACCAGCATGAATTCCTCTAAGCTCAATTACCAGCTTAGAACCTGTAGAGCTGCCACCAACCAGGAATTCCAGTGCCTGGTACACTCTGGTCTTCCCAAAACCTTGCCCGGGGACCCCCATACCCAGTCCCTCTGGCTCTTAACACAAGGAAAGTAAACCCTTTCCCTCACCGTTGCCTCTCCCAGGCTTCCCCTCCCTGGGTTACCCTGGAGGATCACTGTGATTCAAACTCCTTGAATCACAAAACAGAGAGGACAATTCACCTTCCTCCCTCCTTCTCTTTCCCCCTCCCAGACTCTTCCTGAGAGAAAGTAATTCTGGCACAGAGAGAATTTAGCCTCTCTCTCCCCTTTCCCTCCTTTCTCCCCACCAATTCCCTGGTGAATCCAGACCCAGTCCCCTGGGGTCTCACCAGAATAAAAAAACAATCAGGTTCTTAAACAAGAAAAGCTTTTAATTAAAGAAAGAAAAAACAGTAAAAATTATCTTTGTAAATTTTAAAAAAATGGAATAGGTACAGGGTCTTTCAGCTATAGACACTGGGAATACTCCCCCAGCCTAAGTATACAAGTACAAATTAAAATCTTTTCAGCAAAATACCAACTTGAACTCCTTTCAGCCAAATGCACATTTGCAAATACAGAAAACAACCATAAGCCTAACTTGCTTTATCTATCTAGTACTCACTAGTCTGAAATTATAAGAGCCTGTGTTGGAGAGATTGGAGAGAAACCTGGTTGCACATCTGGTTCCTCTGAGCCCCCAGAGGGAACAACAACCAAAACTAACAGCACACACAAAAACTTCCCTCCCTCAAGATTTGAAAGTATCCTGTCCTCTGATTGGTCCTCGGGTCAGGTGACATCCAGGCTCACTGTTCTTGTTAACTCTTTCCAGGCAAAAGAGATATGAAGCACGTTTGTTCTATTAACTCTTATTTATCTGTTTATGACAGTTTGTATGAAGAAGGGTCTTGAGTGAATGTCTTTGGCCAGCTGACAGGGCAGTGGACAGTTCCACAACAGGTTGAGGTGGTCCATTGTCATGCATACGTGTGCGAGCGTAACTACACACTGATCTGGAGCGTGAGGCCCGTGTTTCAGTGGCAATGAACCTGGACGGCTGCCTTTGCTACTAATGGGACTGTGGCTCTTGGGCAGTTCGATCGGAGCCTGTGCTCTGGGTTATCTGGCCAGAGCCAGTGCAGCCGCAGAGAGAGCATTTGCGCGGCCAACATCTGACAACAGCAGGCGTGGCAGGGAGAGGAGACTCGAGCCTGAGTGTCTGTTCTGCCCAAGCTGTGCTCAGTGCAGGGCTGGCAGCTGGCCCAAGGTGGCTTGCACATGCCTTCATGCAGCTGTGATTGCACTGGCTGCTGGCATGATTAGAGCAGCCTCAGGGTTGCTGTAACCTATACTCACATCAGGGACGTGTCAGCAACTAGGAACAGCAAGAGCACAGCAAGCTCTGGCCACATCCATCCTCTCCTGAGATAGTGGGCTGGGAAGGGGCCAGTCTAGGGCCATCCTGCCTGTGCTCAGCCTTCTGAGGAAACCCCTGTGCTGGAGTGCTCAATGGGGCATGGGCCTGCCGGATTTACCAGTCCTTTATGCCAGTTGAGGGGGCTAGAGCAGAAAGGAGAGCCTGCCCCCAAGGTCCAGGCCTATGCCCATGGCAATCACGAGGGTTGGCACTGATGACAGTGGGGGCACGGGAAAGGCCCATGACCAAGAGCAATCACAATAAGTATGACTCATGTCACTCAGCTGATCGTTAATTACAGCTGAACTGTGAGAGGAAGGAACCACCCCACCCCTAGCCTATGCGCCAAGCCCAATGTGACCTTTGCACTTCACCTGGGTGTGCAGTTCATGTTTGTACACAGCGCCAGGGCCTGGCAACAAGGGAGGCAAGAAGCCAGATACACAGCTTTATGGTACTCAGCCCGGACCACAGCATCTCCAGTGCGCTGTCCCCAGCCTGCTCACTGGCTCAGCCGATGATGGGCGCCAGGGGGGTAGGGGTGGGGGGATCGTATTTAAGGGACTTGTGATCTGTTTTGTCAGCACATTTTAGCTGGACCGGAGAGAGCGGCCACAGGAAGTGGCGTCTGTGTCACCATCTCATGCTGGTATCGTAGGCAGTTTTGGTTAGTAGCTATAGGCTGCTTGCTAGGCTTGAAGTAGTATTGCTCCTTGCAGCACTTTCCCCAACCGTGGTGTGACTGTGTGTGTCTGGGGGTGTGTTTTTGTGTGGAAGTCTGTGAGTGGGTGTGGGGGGTATGTGGGGGTTTGTGTGCGGGTGCAGGCACCTGATACAATTATATAATTTAAAGATTCAGACAAAGAAGGCAGTCAAGTGCTAATTGTACTGGGAGTTTGGAATTTTGAAGTTGCTGTTTTTAGCAAAGGGCAGGAGTGGGGGAATTTTTTTTATTTTGGGGCAAATAAAATAGTTGTGTTTGATTTTGGGGTGTTTTTAATAAAAGCAAAGGAAATTGGGAAATGGGGGGCACCTAGATGCCATTCATGCAGCTGAGGAGTTGGCACTGCCCCCTTTGTGTCCCTAGCCCAGTGGTTAGGGTACCCAGCTGGGAGACCTGCATTTCTCCTGGGTTTGTAACAGGTCTCTCCCCTCCCAGGTGGGGCACTAATCCAGGCAATGCTGGGCACAAGGGGACACCACCCACCTCATCGTGCTGACCAGCACCTCGTTCCCCTTGTCAATGCAGATCAATGGAGCTTTTGTTTTGCACATGGCTCAAGGAACTGTCTCGACATTTCCAAAATACTATTTTAATTGGGAACAATTAGTCGGAATCAACAAATTCACGAATGTGTCCATCAACTGGAATCTGCATTTTTCAATGGAAAAACAATTTTGGCTGAAACACTTTGCTGAGCTCTAGGCGAGATCCATACGTGCTACGGCTACTGAAATCAAAGGCAGCTGTACGCACAGAGGGGCTTAAAAGAAATGAAAAATGAAGGAACTTGCATGATGTTTGCCACCTTCCCTTTCTTCCCTCCGCTCATATGTTCGATCCCTTTCTCCCAGCCTTTGGCTCTCTAGTCTGTTTAGATCCTAAACTCTTTGGGGCAAACACTGTCTCTTAGACAGGTGCAGTGCCTGGCCCGGGGAGGGGGGCACTCTTTGTTGGTCCCTGGGCACTGCTGCAATGCCAAATGCCAATCATATCTCACCTCCTCCATGCCTACAGCAGCAGAGCCATTTCTGCCAGGACTAGCCTCGCAGGGAGATTTCTGAGATTAGCACTGGTGCTTTGGGATTCTGAATATCCTTGGCCCAAGGAGAAGCCAAGGGGCTACCTGCTATGGGCTATAGTTATCCCAAGGTGCTGGTCCATTTACAGGGAGTTGTAGCCATGTTGCCTCTGCAGTTACATTATGCAGCGGGCCCAACTGGAGCTTATATATAAATAGAGCCAGCAGCGCTACCCCTGAGCTGGCTAAAGCCCAGTTAGGCGACAGTGACCAGAGGGCAAGTGTGAAAAATCGGGATGGAGGTGGGGGAGGAAATAGGCACCTATATAAGAAAAAGACCCCAAAATCGAGACTTTCCGTATAAAATCGGAACATCTAGTCACCCTAAGTTAGGCTAAGAGGACAGGAGAAGAGCTCTGGACTTTCAAGCTGTCGTAAATGCTGCTGTGTGACCTGGAGCTGAGAAGCCACAACCACAGAGCTGGAGGGAGGCTCTGGTTCGAAACGAGGAGTTTATTTCACGCTCTCAGGGCAAACTCTGTAGCCCCAAAACCGACCTTTAGATCCTGATCGCTCATTCCTGAGACCGGAGTAGTGAATCAATGCAGAGGAGGTTCGCACATTACTCTGGTGTGCGCCAGCAGCCAGTTACTAACTTGGGAAGCAGCGAGGGTGTGTGACTCAGAGGGGCGTTGGTGTGACAGTGGCCCTCGGGTGGTGCCACCTATGCATCAGCCTGTGCCCAGGCCTGTTCGCAAACCACAATGTAGACCAGAGCTGCTGGCTGTGGAGACGCTGGGCTGGAGCCAGAAGGGCTGCTAGCTGCTGTGCTGTAAGGAGCCTGGGACACACACTGCAACGGGCGGCAGGAATGCCAGGCTGGCAGAGTGCAGTGGGCATTGCGTGCCAGCAGTGCCAGGCTGCACGGGAGTGGCAGCAGGGGCATTAACTGCATGACACCAAGAGAGCGGGACACACGGTGCTCTCAGGTGGCTCCAGGCTGGAAGCTCAGAGCCAATCCTCCATTCCAAAAGGCAGAGAAGAACACGGCCCTGCTCCTGGGTGTTCCCGCTGCCGCAGTGTGAGTGGGCACAGGACACGGCAGCATGGGGCCCCACCCCATTGCAGACAGACACGTGCTGTCCAAGCTGCCCCTGCCCCTTTGGAGCTAAGGACAGTTTTGCCGGGGGAGGGGGCAGATTGCCCTGTGGGTTTGCTGCTCCTGTTCCTTGCGCTGTGTAGTCCAGTAGCCCCTCAAGGCCCCAGCTGAGCTGAGGAGTCCCTGGTGCTGGGCGCTGCACACGCACAGGGACAGGCCCTGTCTAAGAGCGGCTGCCAAGGCAGACCAAGGTGGCAGGGGAAGTGCCCAAGGTCACCCAGAAGCTTGTGGCAGAGACAGGACGGGAGCCCAGGCCGGTTGCCTGCGGGTGCTGGGCGTGTGTGTGCGGTGCCATCGCACAGTGGCAGCACCTCCCCTCCTCGTGCAGGTGTGGGGAGCTGGAGTGCACTGCCGCCTGCCCCAGCCCCATGCGGGAGGGACAGTGGAGCTGGGCAGAGCCCCGAGGAGCTGCTCTAACCCTTGGCTGGGCACCCACTGGCCAAGAGGTGACAGGCAATAGCCTGGGCAGGGCCCTGCTGCTGCTGCTGGCTCTGTGCTGAGCTCTGTGCCCTGCACCTGCCTCCTGTGGCCACGGCTTGGCTCTCTGGGAGGGTGTGGAAAAGGGCCAGCAGAACCTGAGCCCCTCCCCTGTGCTGGGGGTGCAGGGCCCGCTCACTCGCTGCTCCCCAGGGAGCGGGGCACGGCCGTGCTTAACCCCCCCCCCCAACCTCCCCAGGGATGGGGCAGTACAGGGGGTGCAGGCTGCAGGTCGGGACCGTTCTGCCTCCCTGTTGATGGCTCTTTTCTGTGGTTTTCCGCACTGGTGCAGAGAGCGGCTGCAGGGGCGTGAGGCAGGTGAATGGAGGGCGGGGGGAGAAACCGTCTGACCAGGACTCTCCTTCCCTTGCAGGTGCTGATGAACCCCTCCGGCATGTGGTGTCCGAGTGCAGGTGAGACCCCGGCTCTGCACAGGCCGGCCTGCTGGGGGGAGCCGGGACGGGCTGTTTCCAGCTGTTTTGCTTAAAGCTGGGGAACTCGAGGGCTGTTTCCTGGGCCTCAGGCTAAGGCCAGTTCCTCTGTTCTATGGGGACCCGACGGGTTTCAGGGCTCTCTGTGTGGGGCCATGGCTAAAGCGGGGAGTGGCTGGGGGCCAGACAGCAGGGCTGTCTCTGGGAGATTTGCCTGTTTAAGGACTGCAGCCCCCTGCCCTTCCGTACCGTGACATGTGTACATGTAAGTGTGTAGTGTTCATGGCCTGGTTGCTGGCCCCATTCTGCCTCCCCCAGGCCTCTTACTCTGGAGCTGGCAGGCCACTGAAATCAGGCAATGCCCTACTCAGCGTGAGCCATCTGGCCGAAGCGACTGCATCATGGACTGGGTCATTGTCAGGAGGGGTGAAGGGCCCTGACCCTTCTCTAACGCATCTCCTCTTCTTTCCTTTGCTCTGGCAGGAGCGCCTGGTGGGATACCCCCACCAAATGCACCATATTGTCCCCCTCCATCTGGACCATGCCCTGGGCCTGGCATGAATCCATGCCCTCCTGTAGTCTGCCCTCCTCCCCATCCTGCATGCCCTGGGCCTGGTGGGCCCCACCCGCATGGACATCACCTGCGTGGACACCCGCATGGACACCACCTGCATGGACCCCCGATGCCCGGTGGACCTGGATGCCCCCCTGCATGCCCTCCCCCTCCTGGGTGTTTTCCCCCAGGTGGCTCTCATTGGCAGCATTAAAAGCACAAGCATAAGAAGCCTGGCCATGGACACAAGATATGGAGCCCTGGTCACTGGGATGTGGGGGCCATGTTGCAGAAGATGCACCATTAGCGTCAGCTCTGTGCTGGGATGCCGCGCAGGGCCCACAACCCAAGGCCTAGCTGGGCTACTGATTGTTCTGCTTCCAACCCATTCGTGCGGCTGTGGGGACATGAGAACCCACCCTGTCCGCTCCCCGCAGCCAGGGGACATTACACCAGTCCCTGGAAACATTTTTTTCCCCTTAAGAGTCAGTTCTTTTCACCAGGTACCTGGATTCCGGATTAGGGTTTGTATTGGCCAGGGCATCACTGGTTCCTGTATTCAAACCCCAAACCAAACCCACCTGCAGCTACAGGCTATTACATCGCACCTTGTGCAGCCAAAGCAGTGCAGGACTGGCCCAGCTCTGCTGGGAACCCAGGTGTTCCTACAGTCAGCGTCAGAGGGAGCAGGACTAGCACGAGCCACAGCTCAGGGCACTCGGGTGGGACGGAGAACTCAGCTCAGCACTACTGTTGCCAACCCTCCCGGACTGGCTGGGAGTCTCCGGAATTGGCCTCCATCTCCCAGACGCCATTGAAAAAGAACTGGGGGGATTTTAATAGGCCAAAAGTCCAGTTCGTGGAGCAGTAGGGCTAAGGCAGGCTTGCTACCTGCCCTGGCTCCGTGTGGCTCCTGGAAGTGGTGGCATGTCTCTGCGACTCCTAGGTTCGGGCAGAGGTGGCCAGGGGGTCTTTGTGCGCTCCCTCTGACCCGAGCACTGACTCTGTAGCTCCCACTGGCCAGGAACCATGGCCTATGGCAGCTGCAAAGGCAAGGCGCCGCTTTTAGGAGCCACTGGAGGTAAGAACTGCCCAGAGCCCACAGCCCTCACTCTCTCATGCACCCCAATGCCCAGCCCCAGCCCAGAGCCCCCTCCTACCCCCAAACTCCCTCCCAGAGCCTTCACCCTGCACCTCCTCCTCCACCCCAGCCCTGAGCCCCCTCCTGCACCCAAACTCCCTCCCAGAGCCTTCACCCTGCACCCCCTCCTGCATCCCAGCCTGGAGGCCCCTCCCACACCCACACTCCCTCCCAGAGCCTTCACCCTGCACCCCCTCCTCCACCCCAGCCCTAGCCCTGAGCCCCCTCCTGCACCCAAACTCCTTCCCTGACCCCACACCTCCTCTCACACCCCACCCCCCTGCCTGAGACTGGAGCTCCCTGCCATACTCTGCATCCATCGGTCCAACCCCCCAGCCCAGAACCCACACCCCCCCCACGCCCCAACCCCATGCCTCATCCCAGCGAAAGCGAGTGGGAGGGGAGAGTGAGCAATAGAGTGACAGGGGATGGAGTGAGTGGGGGGCAAAGCCCCAGAAAAGGGGTAGGGCACAGGTGTGGCTGTGGTTCAGGGGGCAGGCTAAGAGTGCTTGGATTTGTGCAATTGGACAGCTGGCAATCCTACTCAGCACAGAATGTCAGAGCTGCGACGTGGCACCTCGACACACCTCACAAGGCAGCCTGGGTTCCCAGGGACCTCTCCAGCACGTTGCCCAGCACCACGCCCAGCCTACAGTCTGTGGCCAGTCTGACAGACCCAGGCCAGTGGGGAACAGAAGTCTGGTAGAGGGCAAATATACTGGTCACTGGATGAGTAGTTTTCTGTTCCCTGAGTGACCAGAGCAGGGGCTGCACTAGAGTAATCAGGACCCTGTTGGAACCAATTAAGGCAGACAGGCTGATTAGAACACCTGCAGCCTAATCAGGGCACCTGGGTTTAAAAGGGAGCTCACTCCAGTCAGGGAGGGGGGAGCCAGATGAGAGGAAGTGCGTGTGAGGAGCTGGGAGCAAGAGGCACAAGGAGCTGAGAGTGAGAGGCTGTGCTGCTGGAGGACTAAGGAGTACAAGCGTTATCAGACACCAAGAGGAAGGCCCTCGTGGTGAGGATAAAGAAGGTGTTTGGAGGAGGCCATGGGGAAGTAGCCCAGGGAGTTGTAGCTGTCATGCAGCTGTTACAGAGGCACTATAGACAGCTGCAATCCAGAGTGCCCTGGGCTGGAACCCAGAGTAGAGGGCGGGCCCGGGTTCCCTTCAAACCTCCCAACTCCTGATCAGACACAGGAGGAGTTGATCCAGACTGTGGGGAAGATCACTGCGGTGAGCAAATCTGCCAATAAGCGCAGGACCCACCAAGGTAGAGGAGGAACTTTGTCACACGAGCCTCACTCATGTACCGGGACACATGGCTGCAACAAACCAACCCAGCTTGCTGGGCATGATACCTTCGCAAAAACCCGTCATCCAGCCATAATATCCCTGTGCCACGGAGCCCTGCACTGGGAGCCCTTGCAGGGGCTGACTCCCTGCTTGAGTCTGCACAGACACGTGCACATATGTTCAGCCTTAGCTTGTAAGCAGCACCTGGAAATCAGCACTGCTAAGGCCCAGGGACCGTCAGGCAGGTGCACACGTCTTCACAGAGCGGGGCCTTGGCGTCCTGCTGGAGACATGGTCCTGCACGTGCTGCCGCAGCCCCGGGAGTCCTGTGGTGCAGTTAGTGGCTATTCTACTTGGTTTGGCTCAGGAGCAGGGACTGGCCCCTGGAATCACCTGGCGAGTGTAGAGAAGCCCAGCAGCATGGGGGTGTGCAGAGGTTTGGGGCTGAGAACTGGACTCAAAGCCCAGCCTCCCCCCCGCAGTGTCAGGGATTGCAGGTCGGGCTGTTTCAGGGTCTCCCTGCACAGCTCGTCTCTGCCAGGGCGATTCCTTTCCAAGGTGAAGCAGCCTCCTGGCTGGTAACAAATACTGTGCAGCAGGCTCATTGTTTAGCATTGTGAGGTGCCCGTCTGCCCGCTAGGCCTGGCCACTGCTTTCTCTGTGCCCAGGGCCTTCTCATCACACTGGGCATGCTCAGGGGCCAGGGCTGCAGCCCTCCTGCTTCTTTCCTGCTGGCTAGGCCTGGCCGGGAGTCCCCAAGCCTGCCAGGGCTGTTCCTGAAAGGGAGATCGTGGGCTTGTGCTTCCCTCAAAGGTCGGACCTTCCACCTTCACACCCCTGCCCATTCCTCAATGTCTGAGCAGTCCTGGCTCCCCCCATGCCTGCTGCAGGCCTGGCTAGGAGAGCTGGCATCATCATCCCTAGCGCTGTCTGCTACGGGCGAGCAGAGAAACCAGTTACTAGCCCCAGCCGTCCCTCCAAGGAGCCACCGGAAAATGATGCCAAAGTCTGGGTCAGGAAGTGGAGGGTTCCACATACAGGTGACACGGGAGCAGCCAGAGTGTAACTGGCCCGGCAACAGGGCCAGCTCCTGTCTTGTGAGACAGGCTGTGGGACGGTAACTGCTGTGAATGCAGACAGCCGTGGGAGAGGGCTATTCTCATGGTATCTAATACACGTCAGTCCTTGTCCCTTTCAGCATGGAAGTGGATTGAGCAGCAGTTCTGACTCAGATTAAGAAAGTGCCTCCCACTGGCCTGGCTCACATCTGTGGCACAGCAGCAGCAGAAGCCAAATACAATTTAAGAACTTCTGTTAGTTCTCTCCAGCTCACTCTTCCGCTGCCCTTTGCTTCCTCTTCTAAATGAACCTCATGTCACCGTGTGGCTAGTGATTCTCTTCTGTTTGGTTTGTTCAGTTTCTGTCTGGAAGCATTTTAAGCTCATGACCTGGCTCGTTTCCCTCCTGTCACTGAAGAGATTCCCCCCTCTTATGTAGCCCCTCTGCCAGGTGGTATCAACAGCAGCAACTATGGCCATGCTGGAAACCTGGAGGTTCCTCTTCACAATGCTCACCAGACCTGACAGGGAGCCCTGTGATGACCTGGGAATGTTCTTGATGTGTTCTTTGAATACTGGGTGGGGAGTATTTACCTGGGAAGGCTGCAGAGGAGTTTTGCTGGGATTGTCTGCATTGGGGGATGGGAGAGTTTCCTTGAGGGAGGATACCTGAGCACATAACATGAGCACCTGGGAAGGGGGTTGGAGGCCAAGTGACACCTCCGCCTGGGAAAATGGACAAAGGGTGGGGGAGGAGCTAGGGGGAGGCTGAGTGAGATGGTTGGAGGGAGTTTCAATTTGGAGCTGGCTGAGGAAATGGAGGGAATCCCAGATGGGGCTCTGGCCTCCCAACAGGGCTCTGGCCTCCCAATGGGTCTCTGCTCTCAATGCACCTCCCCGCCCCAAGAGGGACCTAGCTGAGGGGTCCTGTTGTCTGTACCTGCAAAATCTGTCTTTGCTGTGTCCCTGTCATCTAAATAAACCTTCTGCTTTACTGGCTGGCTGAGGGTCATGATGAATCGCAGGAAGCTGGGGGTGCAGGGCTTTGTCTCCACAACACTCCGTGACAAGCCCCAAGACAGAAATCTGTGAAAACTACACATCACCAGTTCTCTGGCTCCCAATCACCACCTAGGTCCAGTATAGTGAGAAGTTATTTAAAAACTCTGCTCACTATACAAAATATTCTCTTGACTCCAAAGGATCAGCCATGTTACCAGGTCAATATTAGGTTAGAACTTACCCAACATACCATGCTGCCGGACAGTTCATTAGCATCTAAACCTAAAGGTTTATTATAAACATGGAAGCAAGAACAGGAAGAGAAAAGTGAAATGGTAAAGCAGTTACATACATACAAGGACTTCAAAGTCCATATATCAGGTTCTTAGCAGTATTGGTGAGTTTACTGGCTTGAAAGTCCCTCTGGAACACATCCACAGCTTAGATGGGTCATTCAATCCTTTGTTCAGAGCTTTGGTTTATAGAAGAGTTACTCCAGAGGTAAGAAGCAGAAATGAAGACAAAATGAAGACTATGCAGCTGCCTTTTATATCCTTTGCTATGTGGCTTGTATTTCCTTTGTCCCAAACACAAGCTGCCCAGCATGTGGCATGGAAAAGCCTTAGAGTTCTCTGTCCACAGGCATACCACGTCTTGCTGACTCATAAGGTGTCTCCCTGGTTCCTTTCAAGGGGTTCATTGTACAGCTGATGACAGCTGATGGGCCATCGAACAGGCTAGGCGGTGCTGATGCCAATCTGTCTGGGGGTGTCACCCAGGAACAGCACAACTTGGAAATACAGATACACCCCACATCCCTATAACTCATAATACAAAGGTGATATGAACATATAAACAAGATTCTCATACTTGGCAAATTATAACATTTTTGCAGATACCCCACATGGCATGTCTGGTCAGACTCATTGCAATTTTATAACATTGGTATCAGTAATAGCACAAAGTGTCCCACATATTCCGTATGGTGTCACAGAAGGCGCAGAGCTGCCCTGAGGAGCTGGGCTCTCTCTGCTCCCCCACTCCCAACTCTGCTGGTGGGCAAAGGGCATAGTCGTACTGCCCGCATGCAAGCTCACAGAACCTGACAAGAACAGGGCTGGTACTGCAAAAATACACGTTCCTGAGAAGTGCTAGGCACAGGGCACTCACGCAAACACATTACAGAAGTGTGGGACCAGAACACCCTGCTACCAACTAGGGTAGCCAGGAGTCTGGTTTCTAAAAGAACGCCCCATTGAAAGGGACCTTTAAAAGGGTTAAAAGTCTGGCTGGCGCTGCTGTGGGGTTAAGATAGACTAGCCCCTACCTGTCCTGGAACCGTGCTACACCCTGGAAGTGACCAGCAGGTCCGGCTCCTAGGTGTGTGTGTGTGTGTGGGGGGGCTTAGAACTCCGCATGCTGCCCCCACCCCGAGCACTGGCTCCCCCCTCCCATTGGACGGGAACCAGCCAATGGGAGCTGGGAGGGCAGTGACTGCGGGCGAGAGCCGTGCGCGGACCAGCTGGCTGCTTCCAGGACACAGCAGGTTGCCAGGGCGTGTAGGCAGCCTTGCTTAGCCCTTCTATGCCACTGACCGGGAGCAGCCCGAGGTAAGCCCCTGCCCCCACCCCTAGATCCAACTTCCTGGTCCAGCCCTGAGCTGCCCCAAACCTGGAGCCCCCTCCTGCACCCCCAAGCCTCTGCCGCAGCCCAGTGAAAGTGAGTGAGGGTGGGGGGGACCGAGCCACTGAGGGAAGGGCAATGTAGTGAGTGGGGGGTAGGGTCTCAGGAAGCGGCGGGGCCTCAGGGAGCGGGCAGCGCTAGGGTGTTTGATTTTGTGTGACTGGAAAGTAGGTAACCCTACTACCAACACATTCTCCAGAGGTAACAGGGACACGGTAACCTGCCCTGAAGAGACGGGCAGGATGACAGGGGGATGGGTACAGATGTTTTGATCAAACCAACATGTACAAGCTAGAGGCTGGTAGCTAACTGTGTCAGAGGCTGGTAAGTAGCTACAGTGGGGGGCAATACTTCACTTGTTTCTATGAAGAGGGGTCTTGGGGGAATGTCTTTGGCCAGCTGACGGGGCAGTGGACAGTCCCACAACAGGCTGAGGTGGTCCATTGTCATGGCATACGTGTGCGAGTGTAACTGCACATTGATCTGGAGCGTGAGGCCCGCGTTTCAGTGGCAATGAACCTGGACGGCTGCCTTTGCTCCTAATGGGACTGTGGCTCTTGGGCAGTTTGATCAAGGCCTGCGCTCCAGGTTATCTGGCCAGAGCCAGTGCAGTCGCAGAGAGAGCATCTGCGCAGCCAACATCTGACAACAGCAGGCGTGGCAGGGAGAGGAGACACGAGCCTGAGTGTCCGTTCTGCCCAAGCTGTGCTCAGTGCAGGGCTGGCAGCTGGCCCAAGGTGGCTTGCACATGCCTTCATGTGACTGTGATTGCACTGGCTGCTGGCATGATTAGAGCAGCCTCAGGGCTGCTGTAACCTATGCTCACCTCAGGGGCGTGTCAGCAACTAGGAACAGCAAGAGCACAGCAAGCTCTGGCCACACCCATCCTCTCCTGAGATAGTGGGCTGGGAAGGGGCCAGTCTAGGGCCATCCTGCCTGTGCTCAGCCTCCTGAGAAAACCCCTGTGCTGGGGTGCTCAATGGGGCATGGGCCTGCCGGATTTACCAGTCCTTTATGCCAGTTGAGGGGGCTAGAGCAGAAAGGAGAGACTGCCCCCAAGGTCCAGGCCTATGCCCATGGCAATCACGAGGGTTGGCACTGATGACAGTGGGGGCACGGGAAAGGCCCATGACCAAGAGCAATCACAATAAGTATGACTCATGTCACTCAGCTGATCGTTAATTACAGCTGAACTGAGAGAGAAAGGAACCACCCCACCCCTAGCCTATGCGCCAAGCCCAATGTGACCTTTGTACTTCACCTGGGTGTGCAGTTCATGTTTGTACACAGCACCAGGGCCTGGCAACAAGGGAGGCAAGAGGTGAGAAGCCAGTTACGCAGCTTTATTGTACTCAGCCCTGCCCACAGCATCTCCGATGCTCTGCCCCCTGCCTGCTCACTGGCTCAGCCGACGATGGGTGCTGGGGAGGAGTGTATTTAAGGGACTTCTGGTCTGTTCTGTAAGCACATTTTAGCCGAACCGGAGAGAGCGACCACAGGGAGCGGCGTCTGTGTCACCATCTCCTGCTGGTATCGTAGACAGTTTTGGTTAGTAGCTATAGGCTGCTTGCTAGGCTTGAAATAGTATTGCTCCTTGCAGCACTTTCCCCAACCGTGGTGTGACTGTGTGTGTCTGGGGGGTGTGTGTTTCTGTGTGGAAGTCTGTGAGTGGGTGTGGAGGGTATGTGGAGGTATGTGTGCGGGTGCAGGCACCTGATACAATTATATAATTTAAAGATTCAGACAAAGAAGGCAGTAAAGTGCTAATTGTACTGGGAGTTTGGAATTTGGAAGTTGCTGTTTTTAGCAAAGGGCGGGAGTGGGGAATTATTTTGATTTTGGGGCAAATAAAATAGTTGTGTTTGATTTTGGGGTGTTTTTAATAAAAGCAAAGGAAATTGGGAAATGGGGGGGCACCTAGATGCCATTCATGCAGCTGAGGAGTTGGCACTGCCCCCTTTGTGTCCCTAGCCCAGTGGACAGGGTACCCACCTGGGAGACCTGCATTTATTGTGGGTTTGTATCAGGTCTCTCCCCTCCCAGGTGGGGCACTAACCCAGGCATAAGGGGACACCACCCAACTCATGGTGCTGACCAGCACCTCGTTCCCCTTGTCAATGCAGATCAATGGAGCTTTTGTTTTGCGCATGGCTCAATGAACTGTCTCGACATTTGCAAAATACTATTTTAATTGGGAACAATTAGTCGGAATTGACAAATTCACGAATGTTTCCATCAACTGGAATCTGCATTTTTCAATGGAAAAGCAGTTTTGCTGAAACACTTTGCTGAGCTCTAGGCGAGAGCCATACGTGCCACAGCTACTGAAATCAAAGGCAGCTGCATGCACAGAGGGGCTTAAAAGAAATGAAAAATGAAGGAACTTGCATGATGTTTGCCACCTTCCCTTTCTTCCCTCCGCTCATATGTTCGATCCCTTTCTCCCAGCCTTTGGCTGTCTAGTCTGTTTAGATCCTAAACTCTTTAGGGCAAACACTGTCTCTTAGACAGGTGCAGTGCCTGGCCCAGGGAGGGATGGGGGCACTCTTTGTTGGTCCCTGGGCACTGCTGCAATGCCAAATGCCAATCTTATCTCACCTACTCCATGTCTACAGCAGCAGAGCCATTTCTGTCAGTACCAGCTATTTAGTAAGATTTCTGAGATTAGCGCTGGTGCTCTGGGATTTTGAATGTCCTTGGCTTAAGGAGAAGCCAAGGGGTTACCTGCTGTGGGCTACAGTTATCCCAGGGGTGCTAGTATCTTTGCAGTAAGTTGTAGCCATGTTGCCTCTGCAGTCACATTATGCAGAGGGCAAAATTGGAGCTTATATATAAACAGAGCCAGCGGTGCTACCTCTGGGCTGACTAAAGCCCAGTTAGGCGAAGGTGACCAGAGGGCAAGTGTGAAAAATCTGGATGGGGGTAGGGAGGTGGGGGTAATAGGCGCCTATATAAGAAAAAGACCCAAAAATCTGGACTGTCCCTATAAAATTGGGACATCTGGTCACCCTAAGTTGGGCTAAGGTGACAGGAGAAGAGCACTGGCCTTTAAAGCTGTCATAAATGCTGCTCTGTGACCTGGAGCTGAGTAGCTGCAACCACAGAGCTGGAGGGAGGCTCTGGTTTGAAATGAGGAGTTTATTTCACGTTCTCAGGGCACACTCTGTAGCCCAAAAACCAGCCTTTAGATGCTGCTCGCTCATTCCTGAGCCTGGAGTAGTGAATCCATGCAGAGGAGGTTCGCACTTTACCCTGGTGTGCGCCAGCAGCCAGTTACTAACTTGGGGAGCAGGGAGGGAGTGTGACTCAGAGGGGCGTTGGCGTGACAGTGGCCCTTGGGCGGTGACACGTATGCACCAGCCAGCGCCCAGGGCAGTTCATAAAACCACAATCTAGCCCAGAGCTGCTGGCTGTGGAGACGCTGGGCTGGAGCCAGCAGGGCTGCTAGCTGCTGTGCTGTAAGGAGCCTGGGACACACACTGCAACGGGCGGCAGGAATGCCAGGCTGGCAGAGTGCAGTGGGCATTGCGTGCCAGCAGTGCCAGGCTGCACGGGAGTGGCAGCAGGGGCATTAATTGCATGACACCAAGAGAGCGGGACACACGGTGCTCTCAGGTGGCTCCAGGCTGGTAGCTCAGAGCCAATCCCCCATTCCAAAAGGCAGTGAAGTACACGGCCCTGCTCCTGTGTGTTCCCGCTGCCGCAGTGTGAGTGGGCACAGGACACGGCAGCATGGGGCTCCACCCCATTGCAGACAGACATGTGCTGTCCAAGCTGCCCCTGCCCCTTTGGAGCCAAGGGCGGTTTTGCTGGGGAAAGGGACAGCTTGCCCTGTGGGTTTGCTGCCCCTGTTCCTTGCACTGTGTAGTCCAGCAGCCCCTCGAGGCCCCAGCTGAGCTGAGGAGTCCCTGGTGCTGGGTGCTGCACACGCACAGGGACAGGCCCTGGTCTAAGAGCGGCTGCCAAGGCAGACCAAGGTGGCAGGGGAAGTGCCCAAGGTCACCCAGAAGCTTGTGGCAGAGACAGGACGGGAGCCCAGGCCTGCTGCCTGCGGGTGCTGGGCGTGTGTGTGCGGTGCCATCGCACAGTGGCCGCACCTCCCCTCCTCGTGCAGGTGTGAGGAGCTGGAGTGCACTGCCGCCTGCCCCAGCCCCATGCGGGAGGGACAGTGGAGCTGGGCAGAGCCCCGAGGAGCTGCTCTAACCCTTGGCTGGGCGCCCACTGGCCAAGAGGTGACAGGCAATAGCCTGGGTAGGGCCCTGCTGCTGCTGCTGGCTCTGTGCTGAGCTCTGTGCCCTGCACCTGCCTCCTCTGGCCACGGCTTGGCTCTCTGGGAGGGTGTGGAAAAGGGCCAGCAGAACCTGAGCCCCTCCCCTGTGCTGGGGGTGCAGGGCCCGCTCACTCGCTGCTCCCCAGGGAGCAGGGCTTAACCGCCCCCTCCAACCTTCTCAGGGATGGGGCAGTACAGGGGGTGCAGGCTGCAGGTCGGGACCGTTCTGCCTCCCAGCTGATGGCGCTTTTCTGTGGTTTCCTGCGCTGGTGCAGAAAGCGGATGCAGGGGTGTGAGGCAGGTGAATGGAGGGCGGGGGGAGAAACCGTCTGACCAGGATTCTCCTTCCCTTGCAGGTGCTGATGAACCCCTCCGGCATGTGGTGTCCAAATGCAGGTGAGACCCCGGCTCTGCACAGGCCGGCCTGCTGGAGGGAGCCGGGACGGGCTGTTTCCAGCTGTTTTGCTTAAAGCTGGGGAACTCGAGGGCTGTTTCCTGGGCCTCAGGCTAAGGCCAGTTCCTCTGTTCTACGGGGACCCGACGGGTTTCGGGGCTCTCTGTGTGGGGTCATGGCTAAAGCGGGGAGTGGCTGGGGGCCACACAGCAGGGCTGTCTCTGGGAGATTTGCCCGTGTAAGGACTGCAGCCCCCAGCCCTTCCGTACCGTGACGTGTGTACATGTAAGTGTGTAGTGTTCATGGCCTGGTTGCTGGCCCCATTCTGCCTCCCCCAGGCCTCTTACTCTGGAGCTGGCAGGCCACTGAAATCAGGCAATGCTCTACTCAGCGTGAGCCATCTGGCCGAAGCGACTGCATCATGGATTGGGTCATTGTCAGGAGGGGTGAAGGGCCCTGACCCTTCTCTAACGCATCTCCTCTTCTTTCCTTTGCTCTGGCAGGAGCGCCTGGTGGGATACCCCCACCAAATGCACCATATTGTCCCCCTCCCTCTGGACCATGCCCTGGGCCTGGCATGAATCCATGCCCTCCCGTAGTCTGCCCTCCTCCCCATCCTGTATGCCCTGGGCCTGGTGGGCCCCACCCGCATGGACACCACCCGCATGGACATCACCCGCATGGACACCACCCACATGGACCCCCAATGCCCGGTGGACCTGGATGCCCTCCTGGATGCCCTCCTCCTCCTGGGTGTTGTCCCCCTGGTGGCCCTCATGGGCATCATAAAAAGCACAAGCATAAGAAGCATGGCCATGGTCACCATGGACACAAGGTACGGAGCCCTGGTCACTGGGGTGTGGGGGCCACATTGCAGAAGATGCACCATTAGCATCAGCTCTGTGCTGGGATGCCGCGCAGGGCCCACAACCCAAGGCCTAGCTGGGCTAGGGACTGCTCTGTTCCCAACCCATACGTGCGGCTGTGGGGACATGAGAACCCAACCTCTCCGCTCCCTGCAGCTAGGGGACATGACACCAGTCCTTTCCGTTAAGTCCGCTGTTTTCACCAGGTCCCTGGATTCCGGATTAGGGTTTGTATTGGCCAGGTCATCACTGGTTCCTGTATTCAAACCCCAAACCAAACCCACCTGCAGCTACAGGCTACTGCATCGCACCTTGTGCAGCCAAAGCAGTGCAGGACTGGCCCAGCTCTGCTGGGAACCCAGGTGTTCCTACAGTCAGCATCAGAGGGAGCAGGACTAGCACGAGCCACAGCTCAGGGCACTCGGATGGGACGGAGAACTTAGCTCAGCACTACTGTTGCCAACCCTCCTGGACTGGCTGGGAGTCTCCCAGAATCTGCCTCCATCTCCCAGATGCTGTCGAAAGGAACCGGGGAGATTTTACCAGGTCAAAAGTCCAGTTCATGGAGCAGTAGGGCTAAGGCAGGCTCGCTACCTGCCCTGGCTTCGTGTGGCTCCCAGAAGTGGGAGCATGTCCCCGCGACTCCTAGGTTCAGGCAGGAGTGGCCAGGGGGTCTCTGTGTGCTGCCTCTGACCTGAGCACTGACTCTGTAGCTTCCACTGGCCAGGATCCATGGCCAAAGGCAGCTGCAAAGGCAAGGCGCCGCTTTTAGGAGCCACTGGAGGTAAGAACTGCCCAGAGCCCACACCCCTCACTCTCTCATGCACCCCAACCCCCAGCCCCAGCCCAGAGCCCCCTCCCACTTCCAAACTCCCTCCCAGAGCCTTCACCCTGCACCTCCTAATGCACCCCAGCCCTAGCCCTGAGCCCCCTCCCACACCCACACTCCCTCCCAGAGCCTTCACCCTCCACCCCCTCCTCCACCCCAACCCCAGCCTGGAGCCCCCTCCCACACCCACACTCCCTCCCAGAGCCTTCACCCTCCACCCCCTCCTCCACCCCAGCCCTGAGCCCCCTCCTGCACCCAAACTCCCTCCCAGAGCCTTCACCCTGCACCTCCTCCTGCACCCCAACCCCAGCCTGGAGCCCCCTCCCACACCCACACTCCCTCCCAGAGCCTTCACCCTGCACCTCCTCCTCCATCCCAGCTCTAGCCCTGAGCCCTCTCTTGCACCCAAACTCCTTCCCTGACCCCACACCTCCTCTCACACCTCAACCCCCTGCCCCAGCCTAGTGAAAGTGAGTGTCAGGGGAGAGTGAGCAAAAGAGGGACGGGGGATGGAGTGAGTGGGGGGCAGGGCCCCAGAGAAGGGGCAGGGCACAGGTGTGGCTGTGGGTCAGGGGGCAGGCTAAGAGTACTTGGATTTGTGCGATTAGACAGCTGGCAATCCTACTCAGCACAGAATGTCAGAGCTGCGACGTGGCACCTTGACACACCTCACAAGGCAGCCTGGGTTCCCAGGGACCTCTCCAGCATGTTGCCCAGCGCCACGCCCAGCCTGCAGTCTGTGCCAGCTTCACTCATGTACCGAGACACGGGGCTGCAACAAAGCGACCCAGCTTGCTGGGGGTGATACCTTCGCAAAAACCCGTCATCCAGCCGGAATATCCCTGTGCCACGGAGCCCTGCACTGGGAGCCCTTGCAGGGCCTGACTCCCTGCTTGAGGCCCTGAGTCTGCACAGACACGTGCACAATCTCAGCCTCGGCTTGTAAGCAGCACCTGGAAATCAGCACTGCTAAGGCCCAGGGACCGTCAGGCATGTGCACATGTCTTCACAGAGCGGGGCCTTGGTGTTCTGCTGGGGACGTGGTCCCTCACGTGCTGCCGCTGCCCCAGGGGTCCTGTGGTGCAGTTAGTGGCTATTCTACTTGGCTGGGCTCAGGAGCAGGGACTGGCCCCTGGAATCACCTGGCGAGTGTAGAGAACCGGACTCAAAGCCCAGCCTCCCTCCGGCAGTGTCAGGGGTTGCAGGTCGGGCTGTTTCAGTGTCTCCCTGCAGAACCTGTCTCTGCCAGAGCGATTCCTTTCCAAGGTGAAGCAGCCTCCTGGCTGGCAAGAAATATTGTGCAGTGGGCTCGTTGTTTAGCGTTGTGAGGTGCCCGTTTGCCTGCTGGGCCTGGCCACTTCTTTCTCTGTGCCCAGGGCCTTCTCATCACACTGGGCATGCTCGGGGGCCAGGGCTGCAGCCCTCCTGCCTCCTTCCTGCTGGCTAGGCCTGGCCGGGAGTGTCCCAAAGCCTGCCAGGGCTGTTCCTGAAGAGGAGATCGTGGGCTTGTGCTTCCCTCAAAGGTCGGACCTCCCACCTTCACACCCCTGCCCATTCCTCAATGTCTGAGCAGTCCTGGCTCCCCCCATGCCTGCTGCAGGCCTGGCTAGGAGAGCTGGCATCATCATCCCTAGCGCTGTCTGCTACGGGCGAGCAGAGAAACCAGTTACTAGCCCCGGCCGTCCCTCTGAGGAGCCACCGGAAAATGATGCCAAAGTCTGGGTCAGGAAGTGGAGGGCACCACATACAGGTGACATGTGAGCAGCCAGAGTGTAACTGGCCCGGCAGCAGGGCCAGCTCCGTCTTTTGAGACAGGCTGTGGGACGGTAACTGCTGTGAATGCAGACAGCCATGGAGAGGGCTATTCTCATGATATCTAATACACGTCAATCCTTGTCCCTTTCAGCATGGAAGTGGATCGAGCAGCAGTTCTGACTCGGATTAAGAAAGTGCCTCCCACTGGCCTGGCTCACATCTGTGGCACAGCAGCAGCAGAAGCCAAATACTATTTAAGAACATCTGTTAGTTCTCTCCAGTTCACTCTTCTGCTGCCCTTTGCTTCCTCTTCTAAATGAACCTCATGTAACCGTGTGGCTAGTGATTCTCTTCTGTTTGGTTTGTTCAATTTCTGTCTGGAAGCATTTTAAGCTCATGACCTGGCTCGTTTCCCCTCTGTCACTGAATAGATTCCCCCCTCTTATGTAGCGCCTCTGCCAGGTGGTGATAGCAGCCAGCAGGGCCATGGTCGATACTTGGGAGTTCCTCTTCGCAATGCTCGTCAGAACCGGTGTGAGCCCTGAGCCAGACATTCGGGAAACTGCACAGCGCCCAGGTCGCCTGTACGAGGCAATTCTCCCCCATGCGCAAGCCCTGAGTCTGGCACAACAAACAGTGATTTAAGGGGGGTGGGGGCCTCACTGCTGCTGTGTCTGCTCCCCAGTGCTCCAGCTCCTCCCAAGGTCTAAGGCTCAGTGATTTCCAGTCTAGTGGTCACTGAGAAGGGACAAGGACTCTCTGTTGGGTCTATGCAGCTTCATCTTTAATCGCTGGAGGGGGAGGGTCGAATGAAATCTGGGACCCTTAAACAAGGTCCTTCCTCCCCTCGCCCCAGAAACACCTGACCCCACCCCATCTGCCCAGGACTTGGGAGTTACTTCACTACCCCTCACTTAGCGAGGAGAGTGGCCTGTCAATCCTGGGGGGATTCTGCACCAAAAAATTAAAATTTCTGCACGATATCTTAACATTCTGCAAATTTTATTTGTCAAAATAACTTTACATAATCACGCCAGTTTCAATTATTTTGGTAATTTATTTCAAAATACCTGTCAGCAAGTATGTCTGTAACAATGCAGACACACACAAATATTCCCCCAGGCGTAGAGAGTTAAAGAAACCTCAACAGCCCAGTTCCTGTTTCTCATTCACTCTCCCTCCTTCCCAGAGCCCAGCCACAGCCCCCCACCCCCAAGCCCAGACACTCTCCCCCCATCCCAGTCAGCTCTGTGTTCTTGGGAAACCAGGATGCAGTATCCAGCCTGACTCATGAAAGATACCCCTCCCACCCCCAGCCTCTGCTTAAACCAAAACCCATGGGAGGAAAAAACTTGCAGAGAGCAGTGAAGGGTGTTGGGAGACACACCTAGACCCCTCCTGACAAGGGTGACAAGATTAAGACATCTCCATTAGCATACAAAATGGAGAGCAGAGACAACTCCTCTAGCCTCATCTGCATGAAAGACGGGAGAGGGAGACATCTCAATTTGCATACAGAATGGAGAACAGACAGGGGCGGCTCTAGGTATTTTGCCGCCCCAAGCATGGCAGGCAGGCTGCCTTCGGCGGCTTGCCTGCAGGAGGTCCCCGGTTCCAAGAATTCAGCGGCAGCCTGTGGGAGGTCCGCCGAAGCTGTGGGACCAGCGGACCCTCCACAGGCAAGCCACTGAAGGCAGCCTGCCTGCCACCCTCGCTGCGAACGGCAGAGTGCCCCCCGTGGCTTGCCACCCCAGGCACGTGTTTGGCGTGCTGGTCCCCGGAGCTGCCCCTGAGAACAGAGAACTGCACTGAACTCTGGGACCAGAAAAGCAGGGATGCACTGCATCATGGGAATCTCTGCTCCAGATGTTAATGAACCTATGCCTGCCCACACCCAGCTTAGCTGTTATCAGACCAATTCTAGTAATGAATCCTTGATTGATATCCAAAATAGTGACGCAGCCTAGTTGTATTGTGAGCTCCCTGGAAGAAACCACCACCCATAGCCAAGAGTGATCAGCTCCTATTGTCTAGTCTAAAGAAACCTCTTGAGTCATCAGCCTTACCTATAAACAAATCTAGTGTTCTCTCTTGAACCATTGTATTTTCTCTGCAAAAATCCCTACTCACCCTCCAGTCAGGATTTTGATGCTTAGATCCAAACTAGGCATCAGTTCCACTGGGACTCCATCTTCTCCTGACTGATCGTGCTGGGGGCTCTGCCTGTCTCCAGCACTCAGGACCCTGAGCTACCACCATCACATGGGAACCCCGACCAGTTCAAGCTTCAGGGAGCGGTGAGATCCCCCTTCTCTTTCTCTCTCACTCTCTGTTTTCCTTTCTACCTTAGGTATTAACCTTTAATAATGTAGGTTATGTTGGTTTAGTCCTTCTTGTGTAGTTATTCTATGATTCAATAAATAACTTTTATCGTTAAGCTGGTTGCTTCTCTCCTTCTTGCTGAACTTTACTCTTTTTTGTTTTTAGTTTCCCCCATTCGCTCTGCAGCAACGCTTCTTTTACCTAAGCTACAGATCCCTGCAGCACCCAGAATACTGTGGGGTTTGCTCATCAAGCAGATTACTGCCAGTACGATTGTGCTGTGAGAGAGGGGACAGGGACGTGCTGAATCTGGCACACATAAGGGTAACAGCTTGAAAGTGCTGCTTGACCCAGTCCATGGAGCCCAGGGGCAGATAAGGAGACTTAGCTTGAAAGTGCTCCTTCCTCCAGCCCAGTGAGTCCCCAGAGCTCAGCCACGGCCCCCACAGCCCAGACACTCACAACCCCCTTCCCCCTAGCCCAGCCACGGCCCCCACAGCCCAGACACTCACAACCCCCTTCCCCCTAGCCCAGCCACGGCCCCCACAGCCCAGACACTCACAACCCCCTTCCCCCTAGCCCAGCCACGGCCCCCACAGCCCAGACACTCACAACCCCCTTCCCCCTAGCCCAGCCACGGCCCCCATAGCCCGCTGGCCTAGACACACACACCAGAGCCCAGGGATCCACAGGGAGAAACAGCCTGAAGCTGGATTTCCTGTTCACTGCCCTCTCCGTCCTTGGGCATGCTGGGAACTGCAGCTCCTGGGGACCCTCCAGTTCCCTCCCCATCCCCCCGGTTTTGTCCTGTATTTGTGAGATGGGCTCTGAGGGTCCAAAGGCCCCTAGTGGCAGCCAACATCTCTGCAGCCCATTTCTGTGGGGAAAAAAGGAAATTCTGCTCACCCAACATTGATTTCTGCAAAATTCTGCACTGAGCAGTGACGCAGAATTCCCATAGAAGTCATCAGGATATGCTACGTTCTCCTGCACGTGACTCATACAATAAGGAGAACCACATTTCATTACCCCACCTCCAAGAATTACGTGAAATTTAACCCAAAACAGCCAAACTTGATCACATTGACAAAGCAGGGCTGTCTGCTGAGCGCACTGGCAAAACAGGTGTGTCTATGGAAATGTAGTCTGCTCCTCAGCTCCCCCAGTCTCTAGGTAGGTGTCTGGGAATTCAGGGTCACTATGGAATGAGGTAGCCAATCCCCTTGATGTGCTGGGTGGGCAGTGTCATGGAATGACATAGTCAGTCCCTTCAACTCTCTGCAAGTACAATAATCTCCTAGGCTGGTGGAGAGTGTCCCCAGTGAAATCCCTGCCCCTTTTGGCTCTGTCCAGCCAGGACTAACATGCTGTAACGGCTGGGGACGGGTCAGTGACATGATCTTCCTTATTTGTCTCCCCACAGCACAAAGCTCCTATGGAACAGAGGCTTCTTAGAAACAACCCTAGCCACCTAGTGATGCAGGGACTCACTCAGGAGTTATAGGGTGTGGGACTTCAGTTGCGTGACGGTGATTTGCTTCAGCACGGGGGATCAGGCTCTTTGACTCCACTTGAGATGCCCCAATTGACACACAAACTACACATTAGTTTTAGGGTGGGGTAGTTTATTTATTGATTTATTTTGCAGAGCACAAGCTGAGTCCAGGGCTGGATGTCATTCAGGCGACCCCAGTCGCACGTGTGCTCTAAGCTGCAATTTCCTGGTTTCACATACACACCCTTGGGTGCGCTCCAGCTCAGACCACCCCATCAGGAGCCTGGCTGGGTGCTGGTCCTCCCCATGAGGTGATAAATGCACAGGCACTCAGGAGAGATGGGTGATGGTAGCAGAAAGAAGCACGACAAGGAGAGTTGCACAACAGTCTGGATGCAGGAGGAGGCCAGTGAAATGCAAGCAGATGTAGCGCTGAATGGGTCATATGGGAGCATAAGGAATGGTTCAGAATTGGGCTAATAGACCAACCCATCATTGCTAGGGAGGAGGACAGGTAACCCCCTGGTATGGAGAGGTAACAATGCAATGGAAGTGCCCTTTGCTGGTCACATCAAGACATACCATGATGTACCAGAGGCAATGTACCCCCGAAGCCCCTCAGCAAGGGCAGGGGCAGAGGTGAGCGGGAAGAGAAGGTGCTCACCTGTGGAACACGTCAAAGCCTGGGGATGCCACTAGGAAAATGAAGGATCCAATTATTTTTCTTCTACTCTTTTTAACTATGAATAAATCTGAGGTCCAAGCTCAGTGCAAAGGCCCACTTAGAAGCCATTGAGCTTGATCCTCGGACCAAGAGCCCTCAGCAACAGCAGTGGGGATGTACTGCCCCCAGCACGATGTAAGCTCCACCTAGGAATGCTTGGAAAGGTGGGGGGAGAGGGGCTGTGGGGCAGGTGGCTGGACACATTCTTGGATGTCAGATGATTCTTCTTCCTGCTGAATTGAAAAGTTTTGCTGCCCCGCTGTTTAGCACCCATAGGATCACAGCACACACCCTAACGGAGCGTTTAGTTTGCTTAGGGCATGACAAATGACATGGTATGGCTCTGAATACTTCTTTGATCTTGGTTATAATTAGCACCATTAATGTGAGTGACATTTTGTTGTTCATCATGAAAATAAAAAAAAAATCAGCTTCAAACTTTGGTTAAAAAAGAGACAGTCCAGAGGGCAGTTTGTACCAACCGCTCTGGGCCTGCTTACAACCATAGAGTGGCAAGAGAACAAAACAAACCAAGGAATATCATGGGTGTGTGTATTGGCGATGGAGAACGTGCGCATTCTCCTGAACTAACATATCCACCTAATGAACCTGTCGAAGAAGCCGGGTTGGGAGAGGCTGGCATAGTCCTTCTCCCGGAAGATGGCAGCTCGGTCCCCTAGGCCAATCTTCAGCAGGACATCCATGTTCACATCACTCCCCACGGCCACCACTGTGGGCATGATGTCCTGCTTCTTCATGGAGTTGATGGCCTCATTGAGATTCTTGCTGCCCGTGATGCCGTCGGTGATGAAGACGAAGGAGAGCTCGGCGTTGCGCCGGGCAGCCCTCTGCTGGTTCTGCGGATTGATGACGATGTTGTTGATGGCATGGATGATGGCCGAGCCGATGTTGGAGGAGGAGTCCAGATACCTGATATTGGACAGGGCCTCTGAGATGTAGGTCAGGTTGTATGTCAGGGGGAAGATCACCTCCTGCTCTCTTTCGCTGCCATACTGCAAGAGGGCGATCCGTGCATTCATGTTGTCATTGTCACCCCTGGCCAGCGTGAGGCGGTGGGACACCTCCTCCACAAAGTTGTGGGCCCTGCGGAAGTTCACCTCTCCAGTTCGTTCCGAGCCATCCAGCAGGAAGACGATGTCGACAGGGCGCTGTGTGCACTGAGCCACCGCCAGCTCTGTGGGCAGAGGGAAAACAGTCACATCGAGCCTGGGGAAAAGGAGCCAGAGGAGGGCTCCACCATTTCCTCACACTGCCTGGGTTGGATGAGAGTAGCGTGTTTGTGGGGGCAACCCCCGCTGCTTCCCTGGAGCCCCAACTGTCTCCTCTGGGACTCCAATGCAAAGTTGCAGTGGGAGGCCACTCGCTCTGCACTCACCCCAGCCTCTCTGGTGGCAGCCCCTGGCGTGGGGGACAGGCCAGCACAAAGGCTGGCAGACAAAGGCCAGGAAGCCCTCTCCTTGCCACGGTCCAGTGGAAGGAGAAGCCCCAATCAGTGTCAGAACTGGCAAAGAGGGGGCTGACTCTCTGCCCTTGCCCAGCCCGCTGCTCCCCAGCAGCTATCTTGTGAACCCAGTGGTCTGGTCATCCACTGGAGCACTGCGCTAGCTGGGGGCACAGGCTGTTCTGCCGGGTGTGTCTTCGCTCTCATAAAGCCCCAGCACCCTCAGGCCGGGGCTGTTGGAAGGGGGAGAGTATAACAAAGCCTTGTAGGGTTTGAATGTTTCCCTGACCACTCCCCCCTGACAAGCCCCTCTGTCCCAGGGCTGAGACCTGCCATCAACCAGTTCCAGCAGGGATCCTGCCCCAGAGCAGTGAGACCAGGAGAGCTGCAGGCGCCTATGGATTGTAGGCACAAGGGATGAAGCCATGGGGGAAAAGACTGTTTAGACTCTGGCTGGCCTGTCCTCAACAAGTGGGTTTTCCATTGTGCTAGGCCAGGCTCCTGAGCCCAGCTGCTGGCTGAGCAGGGTGCAGAGAGCTCGGTCCCAGGGGTGGGGCTAGGGGTAGCATCAGAAAGGGGCTCACCCATCACTCACCTCAGCCCTGTACTGTAGCCCGCAGCAGAGAGGTCAGCCTGGGCCTCCTGCCACCCCATTCAATGGTTGGAACATGGGCGTGCTCTGTACCTGGCATGGAGGGGCACATCTGCGGGCTTCAGGCCCATTCACATCACACCCCCACACTGGCAGGACGTTGCTCCACTCTCAGGGCAGCCATGGGTGCGGTTGCCCTTTGAGTCAGGGGGATCATGCACCTGCCTCTGTGGGGATCAGCTGCCTCCGAGATCCCTGCTTGGCATGGCCTGATTTCGGGTGCGGGAGGGAAGGGCCCCCCCTAGGCAGGAGGCTCCCCCAAGATGGGGCAGGAGAAGCAGATCTAGGCAAGCCCCCCTCAGCGTTAGTGGTCCCTGGCGTCACGCTGCCACTCATCATTTGTCTTCCCAGCTGCCAGCCAGGCTGAGGGTGCAGCCAGAGGTCGGTCCGATGTTCCTCCTCCCCCGTGAAGGATGGAGGCTGCTACCATCCACTATCGCTGGGATTGACAGGAGGGCTGTAAATAAGCTCTGCAAATCTGCCACCCCTACACCGGGAAAGGAGCAACCCTGAGGCCTGCAATAGCCAGCCCCAGGCCGGCAGCCTGTGCTCTTCACAGCCTGCTGCAACTGCAGTACGGGTCCGTCCCCTGCAGCGTACAGAGCGAGGAGGCTATGGCTGCTCCAGGAGCGAGGCGCTGGGCAGCATGCAATGCAGGTCGAAAGGAGACAGTGGATGAAGCAGATCAACTGAACAAGCACCACCAGTGCTTTGCTGCAGATAACCCAGCCTGTGCCACACACACTGACACACCCCTAACACCTGATTTTACATACGGGGAATTCTGAGCTCTGACAGAACCACCCACTGCCCTGTTTGCAATTCCATCCATGTCTTTTTATTGTTTCCCTTCAATGAAGAGCCCCCGCAGCCATTTCAGGGTAGGCAATCTCACGGCAATCTCTTACCCTTCCCCCGCTCTCAACCCCCTCCCCCCGAGATCATCCGTCCCCTCAATCCCCCCACCTGTCCGCTGCACCATGCTGCACCACCAGACAGAGGGAAAGACGTGGATTCCTCATCAGAGCCTGCCTGGGGGCTGCGAGGTGCTTGCCAAGAGCAGGTTCTCCAGGCGCCATCCCCACTCACTGGCTCAGAACTGTGCAGGGATACTGAGACTGTCCTCGGAGATACTGTTCTCTTGTTCTGGGGACTTAGATTTCTGCTGATTTGTTTTAATCTTTTTCCGGGCAAGCTCCACCAGGGAAACCAAACAACTAGCTGCAGCCTGAGGGGGAGGAGGATAAACTCACCTGGCTAAAACAAACTAAACTGTATTGACTTAGGAGCCGGTTCAGAAAAAACACATCAGGCCTCAGGCAGCCCTACAGAAGCCAGACGAAATTCCTCCTGTGCCAACAGTTATGTGTCCTTGGCTCAGGCCAAAGCAGCAACAATGCTCTGAGTTTAGTGGTTCTCAGCTGCACCCCAGCAAGCGAAAGCCACAGGCTATCTATCTTTGTTGTCACACACCAAAATGGTGGTGGCATGTGTGAGGGGTTGTTCACTTCACCCACCATACCTACGGTGATTACACCTAGAGACGAACAAATGGAGTCAGCCACTGATAGGACCTCACCCTGCTCCCAGCCCTTGCCCAAAGCTCAAGCCAAGCCATTTGAAAGCCTGGCCGAGCGTCGTCAGCCCTTTGCTCAATGTTTGCCAGCGCTGGGGTTCTCTGAGCTCCCTCCCACTGGGTAGGCTGGCAGCAAAAGCAGAAAATGGCAGATACTAGCTGAGGATGCCTATTGCCATGCAGTGCTCAGCCTGGTTTCACTGGCCCCAGAGCTCTGGCTCATTCTAGCCAGAATTTGGGGTGCAGAGTCACAAAACATTCCTGAGGTTTGCAGACTCCCAGTTCCAGCTCCTGGCCCGGTCTAGTGCTCTGGCAAATGTACCCGCTTCAGGCCCTCGAAAGCAGACAGCATTATAGCCCAAACATCATTGCACGATGGGAGGTTCAGTCCAGTTCTGTGTATTTTCATCTGCATAGTAACTAATGAAATGCACAAGATAGCCGAAGTCATCGCAATGAAGCAAACTCAATGTCAGCGGACTAGCAGAATTCACCCACTGGAACCTAATATTTGTACCCTGCACTCTTTGGTCTGTTCTTCTGTAGCTATGGGGGAGAGTTTTGAAAGCACATGTAGCAGCATGGTGCCCAACTCTCTTTCAAAGTCAATGGGAGTTAGGTGCCTTTGAAACTCTCCCCATGTGGTCCCTTGGAGCAGGTTATAATGACCAGGCTCACACGATGGGACTATAATATCTCTGAATTGCGTACACAGCTGGTTAGAAACTTCCCAGGCACAGAACTACAGCATATTTAAACCTATTGCCTTACACGTGTATGGTACATTATTATACTTCAGAACAGCGCGGGCACTGGGTAAGAGCTTTTAGCTCCTCGTTCTGACATGTGCTGTATTTTCCTGCCTAGGACTATGCATGTGGCTTGTAGGACAGTGAGAAGAGCAAGTCAAGTATGACACGACATGCAGGCACAATGACAATCAGACGAAGATACATGGCACGTGTTGAGACTAGGCCGTTTTCCAGCAAAGGCCAAGGGAGACACAAAGGGGGCCCACCCCAAACCGCTCATACTGCTGTCTTTGCTTTAATAGCACAGGTTACAGCGCAAGTTGAGTGATTAAACATTGTGATTATAGCAAAGGGAGTAGCGTGCTGGGGCTTCTCACTTGGGAGCCTGGCCTCTCTCGGGGCTGGCATAACCCCAGGAAAGCCCGGTTAGTTAACACAAAAAGAGAACACAGGAGAAAATTCGAGGACAATCAGAACAAAAGCTAAGTAGGAAAAGAGACACATGTTAGCACACATCCCTACACCCATCGCTGAGAAAGGGCTCGCTCTGGCCCTCAGGTACACGTCAGCAAGCAATCTCCTTGCTTCTGCCACAGAGCCCAGGCGGGATCCACCAGGGCTATTTGACAAGCTAGTCTGTCATTCTAGGCTTGGCATGTTTAGAAGGCCAGAATAAGAGCGTCTCTTCAGGACAGGACAGCTCCTCTGCAAGCACCCAATGTTCCCTTAAAAAGTGCTGCAGAGATAGTGGGTGAAGCAGGAGCATCTCTCCTAGTTTCTGGGAAGATGCACCATGCTGCTCTGGCAGCCACGCTGCAGAGAATCACCCCTGCCACTGGCTGGGAGCAACTGAGATTCTCTGGGCTCCTCCTAAGCTCAATGCGTCCATCATGGTACCCAGCCCTCAGGGGAATTCTCTAGAGGCACTGTTTACAGCGAACATTGCTTTTCCCAAGAGCGCCAGCTCCAGCTCAGCGGCCACTCCTTGTACATTGTCCCTACTGCAAAGCTCAGCAGAGCGCCAGTACGGTTTCTGGATCCCCCACAATTTCACTGTGCACTATTTTAAAAGTGTCAATGAACAGGTCAATCCACTCCTGCCGCTCATGTCCAGTGGCAAACTTGGCGTTCTCGGCGGTATAGGCCAAAGTGGCCACCAGCTGGCTGTACATGTTGGGGTCCTGGATTTCCCGCGTAGAGTTTAGGAACTGGGCGATTGACTCTTTGGTGTAGGGGAAATGTATCTTGACCTCCTCTTCCATGGGGCGGAAAATAAGTGGGTTTGCATTCCCAGGGTTCCTGCCATCTGCAAGTGAGCGTCAAAAGAATATTTTCAGGGCTTGCTAGCACCGCTGCTCAGTTCTCTTATGCACCCTGCACTGTAGGAACGACAGCCAGCACGGGAGGGAGAAGCAAAGACCAAAGCCTGGAAGCTCCGCTGCAGCCCTATCTCACAAAGTGAAGGGAGATCTGCTCGTTGCCTCCCATGGGGTTTGGATTGGGCCCTTAAACAGTACTTGGAAGAGGATTTGCAGTAAATGTATGAAGCTTCTACACAGCTATTGATGCATGTCCCCTCCTTCCTCCTGCACCTCCCACTATGGGGAGAGCTGCTGAAGCAGGAAACTGTCCGACCTCCCTCTGAGCAAGGGGTCAGCTGGCAGCAGACAGGGTTTGCCAGGTTGTTTCTGGGCAGCTGTTAGTGCATTTCCAGGGCCAATCCATGCAGAACTCAACAGAGTGCATCAGGGCACAGCCACGGGCAGCTAACGATGCTTCCACCCACGAACATAGGCTACAGTCCTGCACTGCACCAAGCCTGCTCCCTGGACTCCAAGCAGCGCTCGTCTGAAGTGGCTGGTTGCCTGGGTTAGAAGGGCCCCCCCAGACCCACAGAGTTTAACATGGTTTCCACCTCAGCCTTTACCTCAGCTCAGGTGGGCTCTGTGCTCAGCCCCACATGCTGAGCGTGGGCCCCAAAGCAATAAATACATTGTTCTCCAGCAAGCGCAGCCCTGTGCATGGGAAGGGCCTGGGGCTCTGGTGCTCCTGCTAGGCCCAGCTGCCCTGGGGAGCTGGCAGTGCTGGGGGGCGGAAACCTTTGCGGGCCTCCTATGCCTGTGGGGAGTATGTGCGGTACCGCTGGCTGCAGGGCCACCCGGGGGGAGGGAAAAAGTGGGGCAATTGGCCCCAGGCCCCGGACCCCGCAGGGGCCCCGCGAGCCACTCCGGGTTTTCAGCGGCACTTTGGCAGCAGGTGCTGCCCAGTGAGTACAAGTGCCACAGCTCTACTGCTGCCACTTCATTCTTTGGCGGCAATTCGGCCCTGCCCCAGGCCCCCTGAATCCTCTGGGCGGCCCTGGCTGGCTCCATGGGCTGTATCCTCTGAGCGATGTACCCTGGGGGCAGTATGCGGCTAGGCTCCTTACAGGGCCGGCTCTGCAATGCCGAGCGGCTGTGCGCAGGCTGGCCTACCACTTTGGAGACCTGAGTGTAGAGACATGTTTGTGGAAGATTATAATTTAGAGACATTCTCTCATAGGGGATAGTATGATGAATACAGGAATTTAGAGAGGTGCCCTGGAAGTGGGAGTGGAGAACCTAAGTAAGTGTAGGTGTGCCCAGACCTCTCCAGTTTTTTTATTGTAAGTTTTATTCCTCTCTCATTCCCTGGCTGGTTGTTTAATGAATCCCAGGATCATTACAGGGCGTGAGAAGTGCCGAATGAGGAGATGACCTCACAGTGAGGGCAAACTCATGTGTTTGAAACTGAAAGCAGAGGCAAGGGAAGCAGGTGGAATAGCAAACGGAGAAGAACCAAGGCTTGTGAATGTATTTTTTAAGCACAACAATAGGTCGACTAGCTTAAGAAGGGGATAAGAAGCCAAAAATGGATATGTTGCAACCTCCATCCAGTCTGTCATAGTCCAGCAAAGTTGCAGAGAACTGGAAAAAATTCAGACAGAGATTCAGGCAGTTGAGAAAAGTGATAAAGTGAAATCATCAATCTTTCTATGTGTTGTTGGGGAGGAAGCACTGGATAGTTATAACTACTTAAAGTTTGGAGACGGTGGAAGTATGACGTCAAGTAAAATACTGACTATATTTGAGGAACATTGCAAGCCAAAAAGGAATGAGACCTCTGAGAGAGACACCGTTTTTACATGCATGCAAAAAACCCCAAACGAAGCCAAACCAAACCAACAAAAAAGCCCTTGAGGATACTAATAGCCATATGTCACAGAATTAAGGAAACATTATCTCTGACCAGAGACTCTGTCTGCTCACCACATTGTCTTTAATGCCCCCAATGATTCTAAGAGATAAACTTCTCTGTGAAGGAGACTTAACTTTAGAAAAACCTCTCCAGATATACAGGGCAGCAGAAACTCTGAAAGCACGAGTCAGAGAGCTGAATTTACCAGAAGGGGTTCCCCATGTACTAAGTACAAAGGCAGCTAGCCAGAATAGGTCAAATCAGAGTGGAACCACTTGCTATGAAAACTACGTCTATTTGAAGGCTGGGTACAGATGGTCACGTGGAAGTTGTGGATCCCAGCATGGCCCTAAACAGTTGGGAAACTGTCATAAATGTGGGGAAAATAATCATTTTGAAAAATGCTGCAGATCTCAACTGCACAAAAGTCAAATGCATTCAGTTAAAGACAATCTGGCTGAGGAGTTTTTCCACAGGCATGCTGGGATCTAGCAAGACTGATGAGAGGGACTGGATACTGACTATGACAGTGAATGGAGCAATTATTCCACTGAAACAGGACTCTGTCTGGACAAGATTATGAGAGACTAAAAATAAGACCAGAACTGGGACCAACAAAAATAAAAGTCACTGGTTATTCTGGAACAAATATACCAGTGAAAGAGATGTGAACTGGTAGCATCAACCATAAAAACAACATGTACAGTCTCCCTTTCATTGTAGTGCCAAAGGAGGAGACACCAACTTTAGGCCTGGCTGCATGTGAGAAACTCAATCTCTAAAAGTACAAGATCAGTTGTTCTCTCTCTACAAGATCACACTGAATTTGATGATGAGGCATTCGTTCGGGAATATTATGATCTGTTTCAAGGATTGGATTGCTTGCAGGGTGAACACAGAATCCCAGACAAACAAGCAGATCCCTCCAGTTGTCCATCCATGCAGAAAGGCGCTGTTCATACTCTGTGATAAACTCAAGGCTGAGCTTGCAAAGATGGAAGCAATAAAAGTAATACAAAAAATCGAGGAGCCAGCACAATGGGTGAGTTCCCTAGTCATTGTGGAGAAAAAGGAACAGCCTGCTCTGCATAGCTTAGATCCCAGAGACCTCAACAAGACTATAAAAGGAGAACATGTCAAACTACCAACCAGAGAAGAGATTATGGCTCAATTTGCAAATGCTCAATATTTCAGTATATTGGATGCATCCTCAGGATTTTGGCAGCTAAAATTAACCAAGAAAGCTCAAAACTACGCACATTAAATACCTCAGTTGGAAGATACAGATTCTTACGCTTACCCTTTGGCTTGGCTTCAGTGCCAGAATGTACCACAAGACCATACAGATGATCTATGGAAATAATATCGTTGACACCTCAGTGGGCGACATCCTCATCTGGGACTCAACTAGGAAGGAACATGATTATAGACTTCAGGATGTCCTAGATGCAACTAGAGCTGCAAACCTCAAATTAAATAAGGAGAAATGTGTTCTAGGGGTTACAGAACTGACTTTTTTGGGGACATTATTTCCAACGAAGGTGTAAAAACTGATCAGAGGAAGATTTCAGCCATTGAAATGATGCCACGTCCCCACACAAAGAAAGATGTCCAATGGTTCCTGGGAATGGTTAATTGTCTTGGAAAGTTCATACCTAATCTATCTCCCAAAGTAGCAGCTTTGAGAAAACTTCTAGAGAATAAAAATCAGAGTGCAGAACAGGAGGAATCATGGGAAGGTTTAAAAACAAAAACAAATGATACAACAGTCACTTCTATGCACCAGGATGACCTATTAAAATTTGAGCAAATGCTTCATAGTCTGGGTTGGGTGCAGTGATTCTACAGAAGCATGAGGAATGTTGTTGGCAACCAGTGGCATATCCAGCCAAATCACTGACTGAGGTAGAAACCAGATACACACAGATCCAGAAGGGGCTTTTAGGAATATTGTTTGCCAGTGAGAGATTGAATTAGTAGATTTATGGCCAGGCAGCGGAAGTTGAAATGACCACAAGCCCTGGATAGTGTTATTTAGCAAACTGTTAAATGACTGCACCTTAATGATTCAAAGCATGATGATAAAGCTGCAAAATTATGATTTGGTTGTGACCTACATACCCAGTAAATTCATGTTCACTGCAGATTTGATGTAGATTTGATTATAAAGTCAGTTCCAATGGCTATCAGGAAACTGAAACAAACAAGAGGGGAAATGGAGAAAGATGAATAATCGAGGATCCTTAAAGATGTGATAATTAAAGCATGGCCTGAAGAAATTAAGCAGCTGCTGTCCAAGTATAAGAGACTATTGGAAGTGCAGACATGAACTTTCTGTGAAAGATGAGGTGGTTTTCAAGGGCAGTAAGGCTGTAATTCCAGTGAGTTTCTGAAAAGAAATGCTGGAGAAGATCCATGAGGGTCATTTAGGAATTGAGGAAGTGCAAACAGTGAGCACGAGGAGTGCTGTATTGGCTGCAGATCAACCATGACATTACTAATGTGGTAGGAAGCTGCTTTTCATGCTTGAAGAAGCCAAGGCAACAGGCAGAAACACTGAGACCTCACCCAGTTCCACAAAGGCCTCATGAGAAGGTTCGCCCTGACTTATTTACCTGGCAATCAAAGGATTATTTAATAGTCACAGATTAGTCTCTATTGCCAGAAATGTGCATGCTGCACAGTACTAATAGTAAATCAGTGATAGCCAGCATGAAGGTGTCATGGAGTCCCTGGGCGATGCTCTGGAACTGTTCCCCACGAAGCCAGTCAGGACTTTGGGGAGCCTCCTCTCCCTTGGAGCAGACTGTCTTCAGGGCAAGAAGCTCACACGGTTTCACCTTCCTGGGTCTCTCCTTGGAGCATTCAGCATCCTCTGCAACTTCCGTGCACTTCCTATAGTGAGTCCACCAAGGCGGGGTCCTGGGGAAGCCAGAGGGTCCTGCACCCCCACTTCGCAGTCAGACGTGACTCTCAGCCAGCCAGTAAAACAGAGGTTTATTAGATGACAGGAACACGATCTAAAACAGAGCTTGTAGGTACAGCGAACAGGACCCCTCAGTCAGGTCCATTTTGGGGCCCAGCGAGGCAGACAATCCCGTCCGCCCTCACTCCTCGTCCCCAGCCAGCTCTCAACTGAAACCCCCTCCAATCCCTCCTTTCTGGCCTTTGTCTCTTTCCCGGGCCAGGAGGTCACCTGACCTCTTTGTTCCTCTTTAGCTATTCCCTTGCAGGGGGGAAGGGCCCCAGCCGTTTGTTGCCAGGATACAGAGGGTTGGCCATTTATGCACACTGGAGACTTAAGAAATGCATAGGGGAAACTGAGGCACCCACACAGTATTCAGGGGAAACATTAAGAACAGTCCCACTTCGTCACGGAAGGGAATCTTCTCCAGACATGGAATTCCAGGTGAAGTTTTTAGTGGTAATGAGCTGCAGATTTTAGGCAATTTGCCCTAGATTGGGATTTTCATCTCAAAACATCAAGTCCAAATTACGCTCAATCAAATGGACTTGTGGAAAAGTCTCTACAAACTGTGAAGAACCTTATGAAAAAGATTTTTGCCAGTGGGGGCGATTGGTGTAAAGTGTTATTGGTTTACCAAAGTGCACCTCTGGAGAAGACTCTTCTCCAGCTGAGCTATTAATGGGACGAAGGCTAAGATCTAATGTACCAACCACTGCTAACTTGCTAAAATCTCATATCAATGAAACCATATGGAAATGAAAGAAAAGCAGAAATCCAATTTTGACAAAAGGGCCAGTGAGCTCCCATCTCTTAACCCAGGTGATAGCCTGTGCCTGAGGAATCACACCTCTGATACTTGGAGCCAAAGGGGTTCCATTAAAGAACAACTGAATCCAAGGTTTTATGTAGTCCGGATAGCCAGGGGGACACATTTTGGCATAACTGAAGGGATCTACGAGTAATCCCAGAAAGTTCCACCACACTGACAGCTGAGGTGGACTCTGGCATTTCCCATCTGACCGATCCTTTATTATCATCAGAGAAAGGAGAAACTGTCAAGGAACAAGAGAACGACTCAGTCTCTAAGGAAAGAAAAGACTGATATTGAGAAGATTGGAGAGGGAGTCCTGAAAGACTCAGATATGCTAACCTGCCTGGAGAAGGGGTAGTTGAGAAAAGTGAGTTGTGAAGACTCATTCCAGAGTGTCAAGTATCAGAGGTGTAGCCATGTTAGTCTGGATCTGTAAAAGCAGCAAAGAGTCCCGTGGCACATTATAGACTATCAGAAGGTGCCTGGGAGGCTGGGGTGGAGAATCCAGTGTAGCTGTGCACAGTACATCACCTCAGACGCTCTTCTGTTAGTCTATAAGGTGCCACAGGACTCTTTGCTGCTATTCCAGAGTGGTGTGCTGGTAACCTCTCCTCTCTAGGGAGAGGACACATTGGCTTTATGGAAACCTACTAGATGGGTTGAGAATTTAATGTATGTGTTATTAGATAGTTGTTAGCTGTTAATAGATATGTATATAAAGAGTTAATTTTTGTTTTTCGTTAAGAGGGACGATACAGAGACATGTTTGTGGAAGATTATAATGTAGAGATGCTCCATCATAAGGGACAGTATGATAAACACAGGAATTTAGAGAGGTGCCCGGGAGGCTGGGGTGGAGAATCCAGTGTAGCTGTGCACAGTACATCACCTCAGACGCTCTTCCGTTTGTTTTATTACAAGTTTTATTCCTTTCTCATTCCCTGGCTGGATGTTTAATGAACCCCAAGATTGTTACACTGAGGCCAATTCCCACCCTGCCACAGACCTGCCTGTGTGACCCTGGGCAAGACACGCAGCCTCTCAGTGCCAGCCCCCACCTGCCCAGGGTCTGCCAGCCCTGCCCTGCCTTGCCCTGGGGCGGGGGGAAAGCCATTAGAGAGTGTGAGTGTGTTGAGGCCTGCTGCTGACATGTGCTCTGTAAGACCCAGGGGTTGGTATTAGTGAGGCCCCGAGCCAGGCCTGTCTGCATTTGGCTCCAGGCCCTGGCTGGCCACTGACTCGTCCAAGGGGTGGGTGGCACATACACATCTCTCATACCCCAGGTAACATGCGGCTTCTCACAGCTCAGCACGGACACAGCTTTCAGCCACATGGCAGAGAGGTCAGAAGGGAGCAGAGCCCACCGCATCATTGCAGCCACGTACTACCAAGTCCTCAGCTCGCCTACGCTGCCTGTTGCTGGGCTCCTCTAGCACAGCCGGGCTCCTCCCAGCTTTGGCCACAGCCCGGCTTCCCAGGCCAAACCCGGCCGGACATTGCCAGATGTCATACGCAGCCTGGCAGTGAGCCAGCACAGAGATGGGGGGTACCTGGGCGCCCCCTAAATCCCACTCACTCCCCAGCCCAGTGGGAATTCCACCCACCCAGAGCAAAGCAACACCACCCGTCACCGCCAGGGCTATGCTTTCTCTGCCACCACTCCCGGGGGCAGTCGATCTACAACCGCTGTGTTCGGTGGATGCAGGCTGAGCCCTGCCCGGGCTAAGGCCTGGGTGAGGGAATTCTGCTTTTAGAGTGGCCTGTCTCCCCACAGTCCCCCCCCGGGGGTTTCTGATCCAGCCCTATGCAGTGTAGGAAAAGAGAAGTGGTTCTAAGCGGTGCCGTACCTGGCATGCGCAATGAGAATGGCCGAGAGCTGCTATGTGACAAAGGCCACGTCGCCCAGGCCTGGGATCTCCTGATGGACGCTTGGCAGAGACTGAGCAGAACCCGAACATGCTGCTGTTCCAAGTGCCAGTGACACTGCCCTGCATGGTTTCTCTTTACAAATCAATCCTGACCTCATGGCACTGCGCCCACCCCACTGCCAGTCTGACCTCGCAGCTAAGCACAAGCAGGGCTCTGAAGCACGGACGCCTGGCGCAGCCTATGATAAAGCAGTGGCTGGAAGAGCAGGCTGCTGCATCCTTTGAGATCTGTCCAGATCCAAATTCAAAGCAGCTGAGTATGACTGCCTCAGACTTGGGGCTGGAGTGCACTGTCCAGAGCCCCTAATTCAGTGGGAAGGTGCCGCATTCAGGGCTAGAAGTTCAGCTCCGCAGTGCAGGGTTAAACCTGAGTCAGTGAAAGGAGTCAGTGGGGTTTGCACAATCCTGACGGAATATTTGTGCACAACACACCGATTGACACGACTGTCAGGTGCTGCTCAAGACAGGCGAGGCTGCAGCAGCCGGAGCGGTCAGCGCTGACGCACAGCAGCAGATCAGCAGGAGGGGAGGGTGCCCAGCTAGCCCCTTCTCTGGCCCGGGACAGCAGGTTGGCACTTTCATCACAAGGTGAAAAATTCCACTCTCTTCCCTGCTCAAGGCTTTGCCAGCTGCCATCTCCCCCTCCTCCTGGCAGTCCTTGGTCAGTCTGCCCCAGAGAGGGAGGCTGGGCAGACTGGAAGAGGGTTCTCTTTAAAGAAGCTTGCAGAGTATTTCCCCCAAGGCAGTAGGGAAGGAGAGCTCCCTACACATGGCTTTCCAGGACAACCCTTGTCATAGGGCACAGCACGGAGCTCCCTGCAATCCCTCCTCAGTCTTGCCTCCAGATTCACAAGTCAGGGCCCCCAGTGTCATGAGACTGGCTGAAAAATCATGAGATTTTAAAGAGATAAAACACTGGGATTCCTTTGCTTTTCTCCTGCTTCCTCGGCCTGCAGGGGGACTGCTTTCCAACCTTGCTCTACAGACTGATCTTTAAACAAGTCACTTTTTAGTCCATGTAAGTTGAGATCCCACAGTCACCTGACTCGTGGAGTTGGGGCTTTCGGAAAACAACATGGTGAGACTCACGACTAAATCGCAAGTATTGGCAACACTGTGTGACCCACGGTAACCTGCACGACTCGCCTATCGCCAAACACTGGGTCTATGATTAATTCGATAGAGAGGGAGTGTGAGGTAATATCTGTCATTGGGCCAACTTCTGTTGGGGAAAGAGAAGCTTCCAAGCTGCACAGAGCTCACCGGCAGGTCTGCAGACAGACACGTTGCACTTTCTGTGCTAGCAAGAGTAGTGAGGCTGGAGTTTGAACACTTCACAAGCAGAACATGGTCCACGTACTGGGATCTGCACCAAGCAGCATCTGCCTCTCTCACCCCACAGGGCTGTCCCGCCTCATCACACGGCCCCTTTGCACCCAACTCGGTGTTACTGGTTCATTTCAGTACAGCCAGTGCGAGCCAAGTCTCCACGGGAAGCCGTAGAGTTCCGCTGTACTGCCCGCCCAGTCCCAGGGAATGCCCAGTGCCACAGGGCAGGATTTCCAAAGGGTGGGGAGTTTGGCTCTGGGGGGTTGGCTCGTGAGCACTTCATTCCTGGATTTGGATTCCAAGCCCTGCCAGGTCCCATGGGGGTTTAGGATCTGGGGTTTAGGTTCGGTGCCATCTCCACTGGGATGAGGAGAAGGGAGAGGGGCTGAGCATGGCTGTACTGCACACACGTACCTGCCTGTGGAGAGCCCTCAGCCAGACAGGCAAAGTGCGGGGGGGATGGAAACTGGGGACTCTCTTGAGATAAAGTGACAGCCCCTTTCTCTACCCCCGCTGGGGTATTGCGTGGATGGAGAGGTTGCTGTTCCTCACTCACCCACTACCGCGCAGCACGTAAGGGACGGAGCTGTTTGGTGTTATTTTTACCTGTTTGGCAGGGCAGTTCCGGGCAGACGATCTGTGGATCTGAAATGAGAACAAA
The DNA here is from genome assembly GCF_007399415.2 of Gopherus evgoodei. Classification (NCBI taxonomy): domain Eukaryota; kingdom Metazoa; phylum Chordata; order Testudines; family Testudinidae; genus Gopherus; species Gopherus evgoodei. Next base: position 7,848,154 of record NC_044332.1, on the reverse strand, counting down.
GGAACAGTTAGTGAGATGGTGCCGCCCCATCTCAGCAGCAGGCCAGGCCTCTCGCTCCATGGTGGGCGAGGACACACACAGGGGTGGATGCTGCCCACGGGGATCTGCTTTCCGGTTGGGGAAGAGACAGCTATGCTGATCTGCATTAGGGAGATGCGATCTCCAGTGTAACTGACCCAACTACATGCATTGTCATCCAGTGGTACTGCACTGTGTGCTGCATACAACCGACCAACTCGCACCCCAGCCCCAGCCTTGCACTGTGACTGAGCCAGGGTGGCAGGTGCAGACCTGGGCAGAGGACGTCCTCCATCTTGTCAATGAATTCCTCAGCCACCAGCTCCGAGAAGAGCTTCATTTTCTGGACATGCTGCTGGTCGTTGCATGCAATGGAGTGCAGGGTCTCATCCTGGTCTGGCTGGTTGAACATGTCTCCGATGCCGATGGCATTGACAATCACGTCTCCCTGGCAGAAGGCCCGGAGGTTGTTGTCATCGTCCCGCGGATCGTGGCGCCCGTCTGTCACCACCACGGCAAACACACGGGCTTTCTCTCGCTTACTCTCCTTGATGAGCTTGTTGTAGGCAAACTGCAGGGCGGAGGGTGTCCAGGTGCCCCCGGCAATCCACTCCAGACGCTTCACCGCCTCCTTGAAGTTGGACAGCGAGTTGATGCGCTCGTCGTTGAGCTGGATGGCCTCGAACGTCCCCTCGTGGCTGTACTGCACCACCCCGACCCGGGCACCTGCAGGGAGACAGATGGTCACACCCCGCCATCCTCACTCCTGTGGCGCCCTCCCCCAGCTCACTGGGGTGTGTCCCTATGCAGGGCACACACTGGCAGCACACTATACATGCCAAATTGTCTGGAGAGGGCACCATCGCTCCGGACTCCTGCATGGCAGCATCACGTGTCATCATGACATTGCCACGCTGCATCATGCATGCCAATGACTTGCACCAGTGACAAGCACTGAAAGACCGAATGGTTTCACATGGTCAAAGTGCTGTCACGGTGTTACAAAACAACACACAATTCCAGTTCTCTCGGGCTCTGAACAATAGAAAACAACCCGGATTTTTGTATAGAACAATCCCTAATACAATAATAATCTAACCCCCCATCCCTTATTGCTGTTCTAAAACACAAATCTGTAATACAAAGCTAAAGAGCACCCCACATCACACTGCCTTACAGTCTGAAATGCTCCCAAGTAGCTGCGCTCTATGACAGCTGACCCATCTTTCCCAGGTTGCTAATCGCAAGTGGTAACACTTCTTTAAATCTAAACATTCCCTTTACAATCAACACACACACATCCGTCTTTATTAACCTGCCCGCACACACACACACACACACACACACACACACACACACACACACACACACACACACACACACACACACACACACACACACACACTCCCACTGCCCTACGCGACGTGCTAGTGTTGTCTGACAGATTTACTCCACTTGCTGACTTGTTCTCCTGAGTTCTCTCTCTCTCTGCTTCCCTCTGCGGCTGATGTCAATGGACCACCCAGCAAGCTTCTTTCTTCTCTCCTGTCAGCGCCCAGCCTCCCGACGCCTTTGGCTGCCCGCTGCCACGCTGACTTTTCTACTGTCCTGTCAGAACTGTCTAGGCACCTTTGCCAATCTCCCTCCTGCACATGCCCACGTTCCAGGCATGCTGAACGCATGCCAACAGTCCTAGCCGTCCCACCAATTTCCATTACCTCAGTTATGAGCTGCTGACCTTTCCCCTCATTTGGTTTTCCCACCGATTTTACTGTGACCTTTAACCTACATGTAATGGTGGAGTGACTCCTGCTCATTTACATGGGAGCCAGGGACACAGAATGGAGTGCTGCCCCTTGAAAAATGCTGCCCCAAACACATGCTTGGAACGCTGGTGCCTAGAGCCGGCCCTGCTTAGGGTGGGTGCTTAAGAGGTGGGGGTCCAAGGGCCCCATCTGTCTCTCCCTCAGCCCCCCCCCCCACTGCTCACCCGCACCCCTCACCTGTCTCTGACTTGGGGTCCTTGGCGATGGAGCCCAGGCGGCTGACCACGTTGATGACAAAGTTCTTTTCCAGGGAGAAGTTGGTGTAGCCGATGCTTTCGGAGCTGTCTATGACAAACACGATGTCCAGGGCACCACAGCGCTTCTCACAGTCTGTGGATGGGAGAGAGAAGCGGATCACAGGAGGACAAGGCCAGCAGGGCCTGCCCAGATCGCAGAGAGGGCCTGCACCACAAGGGAGGGCATCCATGGGAAGATCCCACATCAGGTCCCTGCCATCCTACCTGAAGGAAAGTGAAGCCATCCACAGGCAGCTGGACACCTTGGGAGGAAACTAAGCTGATGCTCTGTGGCACGTGGCTGGATGCTCATTAGCCTTATCTGAGTTTGCAGAGCTGAGAGATTTATCCAGCCCTTTACCCACCCAGCTCAGCAGGGACTCAGTCCCTGTCCCTGGCAGGGGAAGGCTGTGACTGGCTGCGACCCACCATTCCCTGATGTCTGTCTGTGGCATCTCTGCTGGGAGAGCAGAGAGACCGGCCGGGCTGTCTCACACCGCCTGGGCAGCTTCACTACCGCGATGGCGGAGCATGCAGGGCAGCGAGCAGCAGACGGTCAGGCCCAGCAGGGGTTTCGTTATTTCCCTGAGTCTGAGCAGTGGGTCTGTGTTCTGCTGGCAATTCCATCACCCCAACAGGCAGGGCATGCTCAGCACAGACAGTGCCAAGGGGCAGCAGCTGTGCATGCGGACGATACTGTCTGAGAAAACCCATGAGAGTCCTGCTCTGCCCCAACTCCGAGGCCGTCCGTGGCACATGGGGGAGAGCTGGCCCTCTCCTGGGGCGAGGGCTGCCACGTATGACCTTCCTGCTAACACCACAGGTGCAGAGGAGGATGACTGAGGAGGGACCCCTAAGGGACATGCAGCATGCTCCGGGTTCAGAGCCAAGCTGCTCAGCGCTGACCAAGCCCCCAAAGAGAAGAGCATTGGACTGACCGCAGCAGCCGCAGGTTTCTCTCACGTAGGTCATCACATCGCATTCCTGCCAGCAAAACACAAGAAGGCTGGTGAGTGCCACCCTGCCTGTAGGGTGGGAGTGTCCCCTCCATTCCTGGCCTGCAACACAGCTTCCCTTCTGCATTCCCTTCCTCAGTCCCACACCGCTCTCCTGCTGCTCTGTGCTACGGGGTGAGTCCAGCCAGAGCTGCATCCCTGGCACCAAGAGCAGGATCTGCCTCAGAGTCTCAGTCCCACTCGGCATGCTGCAGGGGAACCGTCCCTGGGTGGGTGTCATCCCCCCGCCTCCCAGCTGTATCCATGGGAGGTAATTAGGAACCTGCCTCTACTTACGGTTAGGCCAGGATCTCCGGGTGGGCCCGGGTCACCCTGTAAGAAGAACACAGCTGTGTCATGCCCTTTCCTGGACTCACCTTTGGGATCTAGTCACAGCTGCCTGCTGGCGCTGGATTCACACAGGCGCTGGCAGGCAGGGGAACGGTAACAGCCCCAGAGCACCTAGCTGGAATCGTTAATGACTGGCCCACAAGGGAGCAGCCCCCTGCCAGTCCGGCAGGGGGAGGCCCTACCAGGGCTTTCTCAGCCTAGCGGCTTCAAGCACATGTAAGATGGAGGGAGAAAGGGAGCAGCTGGGCGCAACCGATCTAACAGTGCCACGGTACGGTACCTCGTCGCCCTTTTTGCCTGGTTCACCTCTGGGGCCAGGTTGGCCGGGTGGGGGGAGGTCACCCTGGCAGGAAGAGAAAAGGAATGAATTTGACAGGCATGACATGGGTGATACTGCTGAAGAGCCCTCCCCACTTGCCCTGGCCAGCAACACCCCAGCTGAGTACCCCAAGGGCCTTGCCTCTCCTGCTGGACACAAGCTCCTAGCCACGGGAGCAGCTGTGCTGTACTCAGGCAGATCTCACTGCAAATACCGTGTTCCCGGTACGGGGGCCAGGTGCGCTAAGGGGCCAGGTACGCAACCCGTCCAGCATCCAGCCACATGCAGGATGTGCTCTGGTCTTGCAAGTGGCATGGCCCATAAGCTTCTAGTTTATCCCCCAGCCAGAAATCTGAACCAGACTGTGATCCCAGCTACACTCCCAGTGTAAAGAGACTGGCACTGCCCAGGCTGGGGAGCAGTAGCAATGCCAGGCGGGAGCTCTATGGACCTTTAACCTGGCTCTCTCACACCCAGGCGCCCCAGAGACTAGACGTGCAGAACAGCAGGGTCCGTATGTTGTCCCCTCAACCTCTGGCAGTGCGGGTGTCCTGCCCACGGCAGAAAAGCAGGGCCTGGATATGGGAGTGGCACTGACAGCATACTTACAGCTTCCCCTTTTTCTCCTTTCTTCCCAGGATCGCCTTTCGGTCCCGGGTCACCCCTTCCACCCTGTGCAAAGGAGGGAGAGAAGTGTTATGGCAGTCCAGAGCGGGTGCCGGGAAACCTGCACTGCTGTTAGCCAGGCTGATCTCCTGTCCCAGAAACACAGTCTGCGCACAGGTCGCCTGTCGTCAAGGAGCCCTGGGTGTGGGGAAGAGGAAGTGGGATTTCTGCAGACGTCTGGCTTTCTCAGCCATTCATTTCAGAAGGGGACGCTTTATGAAACATCAGGTTACTATTCTGAAAACACATGCCTGGAAGAGCTCCAGGGCCAGGTGTGTCAACGGGAGAGCTTGGTGATCCTGCACATGGGACTAACTACTACTGGAAGTTAGACAGCTAATGTATAGCCCGAGTGCTGAATGCTGCACCGAACGGAGATATGCCTGGCACATGTCAATCGCACCATGTAGGGGTAATTACTGTGAAGTACGTAGGGTTTTTGGCAAGCTGAGGCTCGGTAATTGCTGCTAGCATGTAACTATCTGCCTCTGAGTGTCACCATTAGATTGCAGCGTTTACCAGGGTAGCATCCAGAGTCCCCACCCTTGTGTGAAAGTAGAATGAATTATATAGTAAGAATAGAAAGGATTAAAGAAATGTTGTCTGTACCTTTAAGCAAAGTTGTTGGAATGTTGCAACCAGGTGTCAGGAATACAGACATTAACATAGAACAATTGCACCGTTTAAGGGCAATTGGTGAAGCATTAGCCTTAGATGGATAACAGTTAGTAAGGAAATAGGATATGCATGCTGTGCCCCAGGTGAATTTTACTGTTTTGATTTCTTTGTCTAATTCCCGCTCTTTTATCTGTATAAATAAGACTGTTTGGGCCTTGCATGGCCACTCACATATTCTGAATGTTATTGGCGGAGTGCTGCGCTAATAAACAGAGTGGTCTGACAAATTGTGAGTCCTGATTCTAACTTTGACAATTGACTGGTGCCTCCTTGTGCTAGGTGCTGTACAGACCCGGAATGACCAACATACGAAGTGTGAGGACCAGGAAGATAACTGACTGTATATCTGTGTGCCCTTAGCTTCTCTGGATCGTTCACCTGGCACCACCCTGCCTGTGCCCCTCGGCCCACCACCAGCATACAGCGCCTGGGCTCTGTGATAGGAGAAATGCCCCTGGTAGCCCACTGCTGTGGGTGGAGCCCTCTCGGCTCACAACAAGCCCAAGCTGAGGCCTACATGTGGCACTAGGGGCCAGGCCAAGGCTCCCTGGAGGCCAAGGACAGACGCCTAGTGATTCAATGGGCTGGACCAGGCCCTAAGGAGGCGGCTGTGGCCACTGTCCCACTGTAGGGTTCTCAGTGGGAGTTCCTGGCCATCTGTGCACAGGTCCAGCGGCCCCTCTGCTGGCACAGCCCCAGCACTCCCTGAGGGACGACCCCTTTGGTTCCAACACAGAGTCCCCAGCTCAGGGGCAGGGCATGCCATGGCTCCCTGCATGGCCACTGTGCCAGCGGACCTTGCTAGGGCCCTCCCCAGGCTGGACGCCACCCTGAGGACACAGGTCTGTTAGTGCCAGGGCAATTCTAGGGTTGGAAGACAGTTATTTCTCAGCATCCTCCCTGGACTGCATATGCTGAGAGAGGGCAGCACACACAGCGACACTAACCCCTGTGTCCATGTGTACACACACCACTAAATCCAACCAAATGAATCAGGGTCCTGCACACCCTTCCCCAGGTGAGTGATCCCTGGGACCAATGGGGCTGCTTGTAGGACACAGGTCCCCAGGTTAGTGCCCCCTGGGATCATCAGAGCTGCTGGCAGGTCACAGGTCAGCCATGCCCATCAGTGCAGGGTTCCTCTGTCACTCATTGACAAGCTTAGCTCAGTGGTTAAACCGATAACCTCATAAATACACCCCCCCATACACACACTCCGTACCTCTGGACCAGGTGGCCCCATCTGGCCTTTGTCGCCCTGGGAACAGACAGGAGTTAGTTAGCTTCAGTTTTGTGCTAGATTGAAATTTGCTGCACATGTGCCTACAGACAACGGTGATGGACACATTTCGATATAATACACCAACATACTTGTGGCCTGGTTTTAGGAGGGGGTTGAGCCCCTGCAACTCCCCTGGACTTCTGTGGGGACTGCAGGTCCCTAGCACCTCTGACAGCCCAGCCAGAAGAGCCCACTGGAGTCAGTGGGAGGCTTTCCACAGTCGAAGGGGCTCTGGCTCTGGCCCTGAAGCCAGACAAGTGAGTGGCTGACTGCTGTAAGCAAAGGGTAAGATTCCCTGGCCGAATTGTGGTGGGAACACATAACACTGCATTGCTCCACACCCCGCACAGCTGGCTCAGGCTGGGATAATCCGCAGGCAGCTATTTAACACAGAGACCAGTCAGTCTCCTATTCAATGCAGTGTGGGTGTTTAGAACAGGCGGCTCTGGTACCAGACCTGCATTCCTCACACCACCTTTATCCATCAGGGAGAAGTGGATAAATAACATGCAAACCCTGGTTTATTACACTGAATTCAAAGGGGTGTGAGGGAACCTGACCCTCCAACAGGACTATTATGTTCCTACTTATTCCAAGGAGCAATAATGCTTCATCTTGACAATGGAAACCTCCTGCCAGCCTCTCACCACTCCTTCCGTGCCTGCCCCTCTGCTGCGTGGGAACGATTCCCCACTGGTTTCATCTGTGCTGTCGCTGGGACAGCAGCTTTTCCCTTTCTCCGGATCTGGCTCCAACAAGGCTTCCTCCCAAAACCTCCCTCCTCTGCTTCTCTCAAAGGGCTCAGCCGGGAGAGCTGGGATTTCCCCTGCACAGCCGGCTGCAGCCATAGCAGCTAGTGTGCCGGGCATGAATGTGCTTAGCCACATGAATGTGATCAGCCAGTGGGCCAATAGGGCCTGTAGCCAGGGGCTCTGGCCAATTGGGGGCCCCTAGAAAAATGGGCGCTCCTGTGCCCCAACCCGCTCCGCCTGCCCGGCGTGCCTGCCAGACAGCAGGGGAAGCCCCTGCGACCCAACCCTCTTTCCCCGGCAGGAGTGCGGGGGTGGAGGCTGGGAGGGACTGCAAGCAGAAGGGATAGGGAGGGGCCCCCCACTTGCTCTGAACCAGGGCCCCACAAAAGCTTAATTTGCCTCTGCCTGAGCCATACGTACCCCAAGTCCTCTGGGGCCAGGGTAGCTGAAGCCAGGTCTGCCTCGGTCTCCCTTTGAGGGGAAAGAGAGAATGGTTCAGTGAAGCCAGAACGTTAAAATGCAGCGTGTGCTGAGCTAGCGACGTCAGTGAGTCGGGGAGTTTCTCTTCTCTAGAAGACACACCTGCAATCTCTGCATTTGGGTCACTGACTTAGCTAGCTGCTGGGCGCTGGAGCGCTCTAGAAGGAGCATCCTGGTTTGTAAGGCAGAGTGTCATAAACAGATAGTAGGAGTTAATAGAACAGAAGTACTTTATATCTCTTTTGCCTGGAAAGGGTTAACAAGATCAGTGAGCCTGGCTGTCACCTGACCAGAGGACCAATTAGGGGACAGGATACTTTCAAATCTTGAGGGAGGGAAGTTTGTGTGTGTGCTGTTAGTTTTTGGTTGTTGTTCACTCTGGGGGCTCAGAGGGACCAGATGTGCAACCAAGTTTCTCTCCAATCTCTCTGATACAGGCTCTTATAAGTTCAGGATAGTGAGTACTAGGTAGATAAAGCAAGTTAGGCTTATGTTTGTTTTTTTAATTTGCAAATGTGTATTTGGCTGGAAGGAGTTCAAATTTGTATTTTGCTGAAAGGATTTTACTTTGTACTTGTATACTTAGGCTGGGAGGGTATTCCCAGTGTCTATAGCTGAAAGACCCTGTAACATATTCCATCTTAAATTTAAAAAAGATAATTTTTAGTGTTTTCCCCTCTTTAATTAAAAGCTTTTCTTGTTTAAGAACCTGATTGTTTTTTTATTCTGGTGAGACCCCAGGGGACTGGGTCTGGATCCACCAGGGAATTGGTGGGGAGAAAGGAGGGAAGGGGGAGAGAGAGGTTATTTTCTCTCTGTGTTAGGATTACTCTCTCTCAGGGAGAGTCTGGGAGGGGGAGAGAGAAGGAGGGGGGAAGGTGCATTTTCCTCTCTGTTTTAAGATTCAAGGAGTTTGAATCACAGTGATCTTCCAGGGTAACCCAGGGAGGGGAAGTCTGGGAGAGGCAACGGTGAGGGAAAGGGTTTACTTTCCTTGTGTTAAGATCCAGAGGGTCTGGGTCTTGGGGGTCCCTGGGCAAGGTTTTGGGGGGACCAGCGTGTACCAGGCACTGGAATTCCTGGTTGGTGGCAGCGCTACAAGTACTAAGCTGGTAATTGAGCTTAGAGGAATTCATGCTGGTACCCCATCTTTTGGACGCTAAGGTTCAGAGTGGGGAATTGTACCATGACACAGAGGAATGGGGCTAAGGGAAGCCAAGGACAGCAATGACTTCAGCACAGGACTCTGCACCAACAGCACCAGCCTTCCAGAAACAGCAGGGCTGCCTGACGGGAGGAGAGTTCGGACAGGGAGGCGGCGTGGACCTGGACACTTCACCTGGGTGTCACCAGCGAGTCTTTATCCAGGGGAAGGACTAAGCTGCCATGGCTGGAGGGGGCAGGTGAGAACTCAGAGTGGGTCTCAGAGGTGCAGACTGAGGTGGGGGTGCTCACTGCCCCCATGGAGTACACAGGTGAAGCCGCTGATTCCCCCCTTTCTATTGCACTGGACGTACGTCTAGACTTTACCTTTGGTCCTGGGGGCCCTGAGTTTCCCCTTGGGCCCATGTCACCTGGGTCCCCACGAGATCCCTGCAAGACAGTGTGGGAGAGAGCAGGATAAGCAGAGGACACCGATCGCACACTGGGCCAGGGGATGGTGCTGTGGATGGCTAGGGAGATACGGGGGGTTAAAGTAACACAGAACAATTCCACATTTCAACTGCTGGCGCGTCCCCGCAGGGCCCATGCACTGAACTCTTCTGGCATTAGTGGGTTCCAGGGGGAAACCACCCCTGCCACCAAATGATGCTGGAATTAACCACAAACTAAACCAGGGTGCAAAGGGGAAGCTCTGGCCAAGTGACCAGAAAGTCAGGCCTGAGAGAGGCAGTGCAGCCTAGTGGACCGAGCAGAGCAGCAGGAGCCACTGAACGGGCCCTGGATTCTGACCCTGGCTCTGACACCAATTTGTGGGGCAAGTCCCTGTGCCCATCTGTAAAACATGCTGGCCCCACTGCTGGGAGGTGGGAAGGGTGAATGGACATTCATATCATTCTCTGTAAATCCTGGGGGCTATCATCAAAGTCACTCACTATTCCGCAATCACTGGGAAACTTACAGGCCTGCCTGGCTCTCCCACGACACCCTGAGGGCCTCGGGGCCCCGGCAGTCCTCGGTCGCCCTTGAGGAACAAAGCAAGAAGACAGGTCACCACACTGTGAGCGGATAGGCACACACCAGCTCTCAGCATTTAACGGGCAGTGCAGAGCGTACGCAGCACCGGCAGGGCAGGTGCCACTGGCAGCAGGGCATTGGATGGGGTGGGGTCAACCAGGGCACCTGGGCACTCCTAGACTCCCATCTGGGCACCTCTGAGTGGGGAACCCTTTGCCATTAGCGGCCCCTCTCCCAGGGGAAGCCTCTTGCTGCTGCTCCGGGGGTGCAGATTGCCCGAGGGACGCTCTCCTGGCACTGGACTATCTCACGGCAGAGCCGTCTGCCTGAGCACACAGTGCAATGTTCCCTTCCCCGGCCAACACTGCAGGAGCGGAACAAAGTGCTCAGCATTTGAACTCTGCTCCCCGGGCAGGGCTATGCTACTGGGGAAGGCCTAGCTCAGCGTTCCTGCCTGGTGCGGTGCCAGTGGGCCTCTTCCCCGCTTCCTTTGCTTTGGGCCACCCCCTGGCTGGCTCTCTGGGGGCTCCTTCCCAGCTGACATCCCCCGGGCAGCCTCAAGCAGCTGCCTCTCCATCCTGGGGCCAAGCACAAGAGGGGCAGCAGGTGGCCAGGTGTTCTCATGTTTGTGGCATTGTGGAAAGGGACAGAAGGGTTAAAGAAACCTCTCTCCCGCACCCAGATTACAGGAACGTTGCTGTGGGTATTGGGGAGAGGGAAATGTGGCGTCCCACACCAGGCTCTGATCTCCTCAGGGCTGGGAGACTTGCCTGCATGACTGTGCACAGCATCTGGACAGATTCCTGCCCTGTGGGCAGCCCTCCTGTGTGAAGAAGGTTGGCACGAGGGGACACATAACAAGCAAGCTCAGCTCTCACACAGCCATGGGGTTGGAGAGAGGGGCCTGCTGGGGGCTCGGAGGAAGGGCACACGTGCTGCAGTCGGAACTGGGGGGTGGATATTCCTCACGCTTCATGGAGACAGCTCAGGGGGCGATCCTGCACAGGCAGGGGAGAGCGTCAATGGCCATTCCCTCTGCTGCCTGCCCCACGCCGGTTCTTCATGCTTACCCTTGCTCCTTTGCTGCCGACTTCTCCAGCCAGGCCCCGGGGGCCTTCGGGGCCGGGGTCTCCCTGTTGGCAGAAAAAGGTCGTAAGACACACTCACCGTCCAGTGCTGCCCTTGGGCCGTGTCTCAGCTGCCGAGGGCCCCCAGCCTCAGGCACCACCTCAGGAGAGGCCCACGCCCAGTTCCTTTCTTTGGGGTGGGTGCTGCAAGGGCAAGGTGTCCTCAGCCGCCCTCACAGCGTGAAGCGTCCATCACTGCCCTCTCTCCGTCCCCTCAACCCCTGGTCAGGCCCCCAGACTCCAGGTGGAGCAGGACCCACCTCCCCCAGCTCCTCCTGCGTTTGCTAGCGGGGTCGCTAGAATGGTATGGGCATTCCTCTACCAGAGCCCACCAGAGACCCCCTCCATGACTGGAGGGGCCAGGGCCTGTGTGGGGGTGGACGGACGGCTCTGTCTCTCAGAGTATGGATCCGAAAGCAGCCCACGTCCATGCCTCCCTCCTGAGCTGCCCCTTTCTCTGAGCTGAGCTTGGAGAGCCCAGCTCAGCCCCTGCACTCAGCCCGCTTACCTCCCGACTGTCCGATTGGCAGGAGCAAGCATGTTGCAGCCAAGCCCAGCCTGCCTTGGCTGCCTGCCGGAGCTGCAGGAGGGGAGACTGGGGCCATAGGTAGCTTGGTAGCATTGTGGGGAGGCAGCATCTCGCTCAGCCCGGCTGCTGTGCACTTCATCCCCTGCTGTACTCTGGTGCCCCTGCACTTACCTTCTCTCCCTTGGTCCCATTGGATCCTGGGCTGCCTTTTGTCCCTGGGTCTCCGCGACGACCCTGCGCACACAGACACCAATCAGAGAGACGGGACTCAGATAACCTGCTGCGGTATTGTCCCCCTTCCCCACCTGCGATTCACTCCTCCTTCCTCTCCCTCCACAGCGCGTGGCCCCGGGACAGGAGCAGAGAGCACCCGAGGCCCCGTTGTGCTGCGCTGCCCCATGGGCTGAAGCGGTTGGGTGTGTTGTTAAGCAAGGGCTGAACCGGGTGGCTCCAAAGGGAGCTGTGCCGATTTACCCCCTGCCAGAGAGCCAGCCCACAGTCTGTAGCTAGCCCCCTGGATTCTGCCATGCCCGAGAACAGCACTGAGGATTCTGTGGCAGCTTCGTGTGAGTGAAGCGCGGAGGGTTTGAATGGAGAAAATCTGAGAAGGGATGTTACGCTCAGTCCAGAAGCTCTAGGGGCCGGGACTTTCTTTTGATCTGAAGATCAGTTGATTCTCCACGGCCCTTGCACTGTCCATTTCTGCTCTTAGTACCGTGTCGCCTGCAAGCAGTGCTCCGGGGGAGCTGGGGAGAGGGCAGCTGCGGAGAGCAGTGATTTGGGCCTGGGCGTAGCACACTAGCTGGGTGTTTCTGATAAAATGATCATAAGGAATTAGTTAACAATATGGACTTTAACTGGCGATCTTTGGGTTTGCAGAATCAATGCAGGTGAATGGGGCCAGTCCCACATCCCTCTGACCTATTGTTTCAGGCTGGCTGCAGACTCAGACAGATCTCTCTCTTCAGGTTTTCAAGGTTTCCTTTGCAAGCAAGATGGCTACGGAAAGTGTCTTACATCCCAGTTCTGACTGTGACAGACAAGGAGCTCGAATCCCTGCGGTTTTCTGTGGGGGTCCCCTGGGGGTGCTGCGAGCAGGGCCAGCAGGGGATGCCAGGCCTTGCCAGCTCACTGCAGGAATGTGGTTTAGCTGCCTTTCCTGTGGGGACAGTCAGTGTGCTTGCCCGGTGCTGGGATCACCCACTGCGAGGTGTATGCAGCGTGCAGGGATAGGGGATCCCCTCAGGATCTCACCGGCTCTCCCTTAGGTCCAGCAGGTCCTGGGCTGCCTTTGCCTCCCTTGGCACCAGGGCTCCCGGGGGCTCCGTTGTTTCCTTTAGGTCCCTTTGCAAAGAAAGGAAATAGTCAGAGTGTGTCTGAGGATAGCAGGCAGGCCGGCCAGCAGGGGTCACCCTGCCTCCCCGCTCCGCCCACACATCCCCCAGCCACACCCCTCCCCACTCAGCCACCCACACGCTGCCCAGTCCCCCTGGCTCCAGTCTCAGCACAGCGCGGTGCTGGGGGCTTGGGCTCCTAGGGGCTTGGCTCCCCCTCCTGCCAGACCCTCCTGTCCCTGCCCCTGACCAGGGAGCCCAGGGACTGTGACTGGCCACTGGGGAGGAGCTCCTGGCCCTTTGCCCCCCAGCCCAGGCACCCTTGGAGCAGCTGTGCCCTGTGCAATCCGAGTCATTTCCTGGAGGAACACTGAGGCACTGACCTAAGTGGGGGGGCAGGACCTCTGCTACTGCTGTGAGCTGTTAGTCCCTACGATCACAGCTGCCAGTGCCAACCAATGGGGAGCAGTGGGGTTACTGCTGGGAAGGCTGCATTGGGGGCTGGGAATGAGGAGGATGGATGCAAAGCAAGGGATTTTCTGGAGAGACAGATCCTGCGTGGTCCCCTGTGCCAGGAAGCAGAGATTCCAGCCCCCCGACCCATGCCTGGCCACAGGGGCACAGCCCCAGGCTCCCCCAGCCGTGCCATGCACCAGGCCCCAGGCACTCTTTGAAATCCCCACCACTCCCAGCTGTACCTTTCAATTCTTTTGTCTAGTGGTTGTGCAGCACAGTACAGATTTCCCTTTTCACTACAGCAGCACTGCTACCATATCTCCCAGTGATTTGATTAACCACTGTCACTGCTCCTGCTCCAAGCCACCCGGTGAGCTGCAGGAGGTGTCTCCTTCAGTGTCACCTGGGGCACTGGCAGGCATGTGCACGTCCCCTGCTTGGTACAGCAATGGTACAGCTCCCCCCTGCCATCGGGCAGATATCAGCTCCCGGAGTGCCTGGGCCATGGCTCGTGTGTTTGAGCTGCAGACATGGCAGCAGTGCTGTATGCTGCAGTTGCCCCATGACCACTGAGTCTGTGAGTATTTTTATCTGTGGTCCCAGAGTATCTCAGATGAGTTCCAGAGGGAGGGGCCTGCTCCCAGCTTGGCGGGGAACCTACCCTGTTTCCCTTTTCTCCTGGAGGTCCTGGGGGTCCATTGCGGCCGGGGCGGCCAGGATCTCCCTGAAACAGCAAGAGAACAATAGTCACGAGCAACATCACTGCCCTGTTCCCCAGGGGTCCCAGCTGCTGCTCGTGGCTGATCTGTGCCAGTGGAGGAGTGAGTAACCTGAACTCCACCCTCCCTGAGAGTGAAGTGGGGAGCGCTGTCCACCTGCACTTACCCTGGACTGTGGGGCCATCACACTCCCAGCTCTGGGAGAAGTGCAGCCTCCCCGTGGGCAATAACTTAGGCCACGTCTACACTACAGCATAAAATCGAAATTATTAAAACCAGTTTTATAAAACTGGTTTTATAAAATCGATTTTACGTGTCCACACTAGGGCACATTAATTCGGTGGTGTGCGTCCATGGTCCTAGGCTACCATCAATTTCTGGAGCGGTGCACTCTGGGTAGCTCAGTAAAAGAATGAGACCAATAACTTCGATTTCCGTCCACACTAACGCTAAATCGATATAGTAATATCGATTTTAGGGTTACTCCTCTCGTTGGGGAGGAGTACAGAAATCGATTTTAAGAGCCCTTAAAATCGATTTAAAGTGCCTTGTAGTGTGGACGGGTACAGAGTTAAATCGATTTAACGCTGTTTAAATCGATTTAACTGTGTAGTGTGGACCAGGCCTAAGTGTGCTCACACGAGAGCCTCAGTCAGGGCATCTGTTCTGACCAGTTAATCACTTTAAACAATGGTCAGCATAGGGATCAACATTTGGGGAAAGAGATTATATGCTCTCCAGGTGGAGAATGTGTTGTAAGTACAATTACTGATGCATTGCAATCCTTAAGGTTAGGAAAAGTTTCTGACCCAATTAAAGATGAGCAATTGTTAAGTTGGTACTGTCCCAAGTGTTTTCAAAAGCTGGAAAAGGAACAGTCCACTTGTTCGGAGTTGTGCCCGCTTTTGCCCTTATTTTAGGTGGCCTGCAGTATAAATGCAACACATCCAAGCCAAAACCTAGACAGGCACCATGTGGTGAGGAACATGACTATGTATACATGGCGCCCATTCTAGGTACATACCGAAACCTGCGCAGGTATGAAACGGGCATTGAAACTGTCCCCACAAATACTAAATCCTATCTATGTGACAGGGTTCATTGGTGCAAACCACCCATCAAAGGGAGGTGTGTAGCCCTAAGGATTAACCTGCTTGTTTGCAGAGATATATCTTTCTTATAAGTTTAATATTTGATGTATAGTAATAGGTTTATAGATTTATAGTAAAAATAAGTTTGGCTGTAATGCAAGAGACCCACAGGCCAAAAACCTGCATGTTAAGCTAAGGCAAATTTAGCATATCTATATCCTGTGCCCTTTTACCCAGAAAAGTAAAGTTGGGCTACGTTTATTACCCAACCAGACAAACCACCCACGCCTATGGCTAAGACCTTTACCTGAAGGATGGCAGAGGGGGATTTTCAAAGTTGTACCCACAGACTTAACAAGGACACCACAAGTGCACACGTACCTGTCATCTATACGCACACACATACTAGCCTATGCGGTAAGTGTACCCTAACATTTCTGGGGGGAGGAATGAAATTTGGGCATAAGAGGAAGG